>NC_062568.1:201417064-201717064 GCF_022837055.1 Prionailurus viverrinus | reverse complement strand
TCTTCTACCCCTGCTCTTCCTTCTCTCCTCACCCCTGTCCCCCATCTTGTTCCTCTTTGCCCTTCCCCCCTCCTCAGCCCAGAGACGCCACTCTGTGGGCCAGCCCTGACCTCAGTCCCCGCAGATGCTCCCCAAGTAGGAAAAAATTCAAGTTGCTCAAAGCATTCACCTGCCTCGGCTGTCCACCAGCCTCATGCCTTCCTAGGGGACAAGGGGCCCTTGGAACCACCAATGAGACAGGCGGGATTCTTGCACCCCAAGAGGGAAGGGTCAGGTCCTGGAGGTGTGGGTACACACATGTATTCTTGTATTCCTACGGAGTCATGAATGCACAGAGAAACACACACCCGCACGGACACCCAAACACACAAATGCTTGCCTTGGCACCATGAGCACAAAAATGCAGATCCATACGTAATATGTCCCAAAACATAGGTGCGCACCCAGACATGCAGGCATGCGCGGGCCCACAGGTAGAGAGGCAGCCGTGTACGCATCCGCGCATAAGATGCAAATGGAAAGAAATAGACACCTGTGGGCGACCAGGCACACACACAGGGGAAGCGGGAAGTGGGAGAGGAAAGCCCACCTCCCGACGCCCCACCTCACACTCAGGTATGCAAACTAAGAGGCACACACTCCGAGAGCACCACACAGGTGCTCAGCCAGCAGCCCTCTCCTCTCCCCAGCCCTGCTTCTCCCCTGCTGGCGTGTGGGGGGCACGTCAGCAGTCAGTTGGGGCTGCAAGAGGCCACAGCAGAGACACGCGTGGGACCCCGTGGAGGCTGCAATGGACCATGTGAACTCTATCGCTGCCCCCGGGGTCGGGTCGTCTGTCAGAGTGACTGCCACAGTCATTCTAGCTCCTTCCCCATGCTGTGGTGGTGCAAGAATCCCACTGGGATGGGACATCCGTGGGAGAGGTGTGGATGGGGGAAACACCACTACCCACACACTATCCACACACACCAGCCCGGCTTCCCATGGGGAGCAGTTCAGAGACTGAGAGACCTGGGCTTCAGAGAAACCCTCGCAGGCTTCCTGGGCACTGGACAGAGCACTTCCTTCAAGCATGAGCATCTGGGCACTTTCCCGTCTCTGTGAGGCTTTGGGGTGGGCCTGATAAGCCCGGGAGCTCACGCAGAGCGGGGAGGACCAGCCAGGCGCTCCGCACACAGGATCTCGTCGGGTCTCAGCACTTCTCTCCCTGCTGGACCACTGTCTCAGCTTCCTGCTCCCCTGCTCGCCTCTTTGCAAGAAGACATTCTCCGCCCATCAGTCAGAGCGATTCTGTTAACCTGTCAGCCCGTTCACGCCTCTTCTCTGCACAGAACCTCCCAACGGCTTTCGTTCCAAGCACCGCGAGGCCAAACCGCACACGGCATCTAGGTGCTCTTGACCGTCTGGCCCCGCGTTGCCCCCCCATCCTGCCTGCCCCCTGCCTCCCCCACGTTGCTCCCTCCGCTCCAGCCACACCGGCCCCCCTGTTGTTGTTCAAACATGCCGGGCCTGCTCCTGCCTCAGAACCACGCTGATCCCTCCTCCCCTGGCGATGCTTCGGTTGTCAATTAGTGGCATGACTGCCTTAAACGTCGCCTCCGTGGAGCCTTCGTTGGACATCTGACCTAGGACTGCATCCTACCAAGGTTTCTGCTGCCTGCTTCACTTTGCTCCGTAACACTTAACCGCTGTCTAGAAAACTCTACGCTGTACTTATTTTTCTGGTCTATTCTCTGCCTCTCCACGATCACGTGAGCTCGTGAGAGCAGGGTCTGACTTGTTCTTCTTAATGCCTAGGGCAGGTGCTCGGCGCGTAGTGTGTGCTCAACATATATTTACTGAACAAGCGGACCATCGTGGGGGGGGGGTAGGTGTTTTCACCCCCATTTTACAGATGAGGAAACAGGACACCGATGCTGCTGCAATCTGTCCAGACACACAAGGCTGGCAAGGGGAAGCCTGAGTTGGAACCCAGATTGATTTGGCTCACAAGCCAGGGCCTGGACTTACTCTTCCTGGCTGGCACCTGTAACTGTGCCACAGGTAACCGTGTGCCAGGGAAACTCCACACCCGTGGTTGTCAAACGGCATATCAAGGTCAATGCCGATCCCTAGGCTCGGCAAATGGTGACTTGCAGAACGCACCTTGCGAAATGCAGCTCTGTGCTATTTCCCAAGACACCAAAGATCCAGGATGTCACTTGGCTAAACCTCTCATGATGTTCCAGAAGTTATTATGTTCTTCACCTCTTTTCTTTTTTTTTTTTAATTTTTTTTTCAACGTTTATTTATTTTTGGGACAGAGAGAGACAGAGCATGAACGGGGGAGGGGCAGAGAGAGAGGGAGACACAGAATCGGAAACAGGCTCCAGGCTCTGAGCCATCAGCCCAGAGCCTGACGCGGGGCTCGAACCCACGGACCGCGAGATCGTGACCTGGCTGAAGTCGGACGCTTAACCGACTGCGCCACCCAGGCGCCCCTCTTCACCTCTTTTCAAAACCTATCTGTCTATGTGATGGTAGTGACAGGCTCCTCAACCCCCCCTTTGTAGGACCTGGCTATCTAGAGCCGGGGGTGAAGCGGAAATAACTTTGACTGAACTCCTGTTATACTTGAACACCGTGTAAGAACATTGTCTGTGCTGGCGAGGCAGACACATGCTGTAGCTATATGCACGGGCTCTGTACTCAGTCAGCTGGCTTGGAGGTCTGGTTCTATCCCTTTTGCTATCTGTTTAATCTTGGATGGCTTAGTTACCTTCTCTGAGCTTCCATTCTCCTATCTGTGGAATGCCGGCTTTGTTGCAGATGATTGGCTCCCATACTTATTCCTTTCTTTTCCTTTCAGTAAAAGAACTAGTGGATTTGAGCTGGGCATGTGGTCAGCAGTAAAGACTACATTTCCCATACTCTTGTGTGGCTAAGTGTGGCCATGTGATTATGGCCTGACCAATAAGACGTAAGAGGAAGTTATGGGAACAACTTCCAGGTCATGCCCTTAAGAGAACAGGAAATAGCCTGCATTTCCCTTCTGGTCCCTGCTTGTTGGTCTTAACTGCTAGTGACTTTGGCTCCAGAGTGGGGCGCTGCGTGGCAAACTGAAGGGCTGGACCTTTAGCTTGTGGTCGGGGAGCAGGTGGTGAAGATGCCCGTGTCCCGGGATAGGAAGATGGCGGCCCCTCTTATCACATGGCAAAAATTCAATGTTTCCTGCCATTTTTCAAAAGCAGATCACCGGCCAATAGTGTTCATGACTCTAGTGGGTCTGTTCAAGCCTTCAGAGTGTAGCACGCATGGCTTACGTTTTCATGTTCAGCAGAGTCCTGTAAGAGGGACGATCTCAGGCTAGTTATAAACGATCTGGAAGAGGAAGTCTTAGCAGGTAGGAGAGGAGAAGACCGAAGCCCTAACCTTGTCTGGAGTGACTCAAGCCATCAAAGATGGAACATGGCAGCAGAGTCAGATCAGAGTGTGGCCTTGCTGTCCCAGCCTGCTGCCCCAGCCGGCCCCCGGGAGGCCTCCTGCCGGTAGGGAAGGGGTATGGGCAAGACAAAGATGCTCGGACGTTAGGACAAGTTTCCAAACAGAAAAACTACACCTAGAAGAGTTCTTGCTCGTGGCTGCTTGTATGTGGAACTGACAAAGCAGATGGAAGGAAAGCCTACGCTATCCATTATAGAGCTACATTTCTCTGGGTCGAATTGATTGCCCTAAGCAAGAGCCTACTTTGGGCACAGGGCTTCCCATGTACCCAGGCACCTCTGGCCAAGCCCAGCTGTTCTTTTTCCATGTGGAGAAGTGGAAAACAAGAGCAGGACAGTGCCCAGCCAAAGACCGCACAGCTGCACGGTGGACGGATCCAGGAGCAATCACTCACATCAGGGAATTCACCACAGGGTTTCTACTTGTTATCAGCTCCTTTGCGCATCACTTCCATGACCAAGGGTAGTGAAAAGAAATGAAGTTGGTGAAAAGAGGGCAGAAAATTGAGGCATCATGAATCAAGCTGGTGGCACCGGCCCCTCTCCTGACTCCCACCTACTCTGCCTCCTTCCAGGGGATGGGCGATGTTCTGGCAAGGCAGGGAAAAGAGAACCCGGGTGTGAACATCACACTGCCTGGGTCTGAATCCTGATTGTGCCATTTCCTGTCTGTGGGAGCTAGAGCAGGTAATTTACTTCGGAGGACCCCCGTGTCCTCATCTGTGGCACCAATACCCACCTTGTGAAGTTGCTGTAAGGTTTAGATGAGGAAAGGTGCTTACCGTGGTACCTGGCACAGAGCAAGTGCTTGTGTTGAGGTGATTAATGTGAATTGCTAATATCTCCGTGGCTTTGTGCAATTGTTGGTTTCTTACTCATATTACAGCCTGATGGCACCTGGAGAGGTAGTCCTCCACCTTCTAGGTTCGCTGTCCAAGGTCCCCAAAGAGGGGAAGACAGATTGAGGATGTTCCCCATGGCCGGGAAGTAACAGACATCTCCTCTGCCCAATCCTATTGGCCAGAAGTTGTCCATGGCACAACCACATTGCGGGGGGAGGGGTGGGGGGACGCGCTGGGCAATGTGGTTCACCATGTGCCCAGGGGAGGACACAGCCTCTCGCCATACCTGGCCTGCAATACTGGTTTGGTCCCTTGTATGTTGTGTGATTCTCTACATGTTTTCAACCTTTCTGAGCCTCAGTTTCCTCATGGTAAATGGAACTAATGACACCAGTTTTATTATGAAGTTCACAGACAGGAAAGGGATGTTCAAAGTGCTTGGTGTGTGGAGGCTGTTTGGGGAATGTTCTTTTCCTTCCTTTCTTTGCTGTCCAGGATTCCTCTTTCCCCCACCACCAACTTCCTTCCCGTCCCACCCCTTCTGTCGTCCTCGCTCCTTCCTTCCCCTGCAGCGAGCAGGTGAAAGCTGGCAGGGCCCCTGGTCCACAGTCACTGAACCTACTCATTTTCAACCAAAGGGACAAAGTTCTGAAAGAAAGCCCTGGTGAGCGGAGGCAGTGGCACGGAGTGGGTGACTGGAACCGTGTCCCCTGCTCCCCAGCATAAATCTCTGGGAAAACCATTAGCAGGCCCTGCAGCCCAGAGACAAATTACGAGGCAGAGGATCAATGTTATTTTTTCCACAAGCTGAATTCATAACGGTTTATGGCAAAATCAATGCAAATCTTCATGAATAAAGTGAAGGCAGGTGCACATTGGAGAATAATGAGGGGGGTTGAGGTGCGGGAACCTCAGCCAATCGGCTTTGGGAGTGGGGTCCCAGGAGAAGTCACCTGCCTGCTGCCCCAGAGTGTGGTCCTGTGTGGTGCCGGGGGTCCCCTCCCGGACTGGGTGCAGTCTGTCTGCACACCCCGGGGGGGGGGGGAGGGGGCCCAACCGCGGGCAGGGAGTTAAGAAGAGATGATACTTTTGTAAGAATTTACCCTGGCTTCATGCTCTGTATTCTTACCAGAGCCTCACCACCAGGCCACAGATCAACGCCAGGGCCACCCCCACTTCACAGCTCTGGAAACAGGCTCAAAGGGGTGAAGCAACTTGGCCCCTCGTGGCTAATAACTAGCAAAGTCTGGACTCCAGCCCAGACCCTCCCTATTCCAGAGGCCCTGCATTACTTTTTCAAACAAGCATGGCCCCTCTGCCCTGTGCTTGCCTGCCTCTTACCTCTGCACAAGCAGTGTCCTTGGTCTGAAGTGCCTGGCTTCTCTTTCCTGTACCCAAGAGAGAAACGCTCCTCACTGGCCCTCACCACCTGGCTGCAATTCTGCTGGGAAGGCTGGTTGTGTCCGTATGTCTTCAGGTGGCATCATCATGGCCTCTCAGGGGGATTTGTGTATATGTCCAGTGTGGATCCTGGGATATTATCTAGAGAGTGTTTGCCCTCCCAGCTCCCGCTGGAGAGTTGAACTGTATCCTGTCTTACCATCATTCTTTCAATCCTTGCGTCTGCATGCTGGCACTGACAGTCATCCTTCCATTCATCCAGCCATTCGCTCAGCCATCCATTTGTCCATCCATGCATCCATCCATCCATCCACCCACCCATCCACCCATCTGCTTGTCCGTCCATCCATCCATCCATCCATCCATCCATCCATCCATCCATCCCATTCATCCACCCATCTGCTTCTCTGTCCATCCATCCATCCATCTATCCACCCATCCATGTATCCATCCACCTGTCCATCCATCCATCCATCCATCCATCCATCCATCCATCCAATCCATTCATCCACCCATCTGCTTCTCTGTCCATCCATCCATCCATCCATCCATCCATCTATCCACCCATCCTTGTATCCATCCACTTGTCCATCCATCCATCCATCCATCCATCCATCCATCCAATCCATTCGTACACCCATCTGCTTCTCTGTCCATCCATCCATCCATCCATCCATCCATCCATCTATCCACCCATCCTTGTATCCATCCACTTGTCCATCCATCCATCCATCCATCCATCCATCCATCCAATCCAATCCATTCATCCACCCATCTGCTTGTCTGTCCATCCATCCATCCATCCATCCATCCATCCATCCATCCAATCCATTCATCCACCCATCTGCTTGTCTGTCCATCCATCCATCCATCCATCCATCCATCCATCCAATCCATTCATCCACCCATCTGCTTGTCCGTCCATCCATCCATCCATCCATCCATCCATCCCATTCATCCACCCATCTGCTTCTCTGTCCATCCATCCATCCATCCATCTATCCACCCATCCATGTATCCATCCACCTGTCCATCCATCCATCCATCCATCCATCCATCCATCCATCCAATCCATTCATCCACCCATCTGCTTCTCTGTCCATCCATCCATCCATCCATCCATCCATCCATCCATCTATCCACCCATCCTTGTATCCATCCACTTGTCCATCCATCCATCCATCCATCCATCCATCCATCCAATCCATTCGTCCACCCATCTGCTTCTCTGTCCATCCATCCATCCATCCATCCATCCATCTATCCACCCATCCTTGTATCCATCCACTTGTCTATCCATCCATCCATCCATCCATCCATCCATCCAATCCAATCCATTCATCCACCCATCTGCTTGTCTGTCCATCCATCCATCCATCCATCCATCCATCCAATCCATTCATCCACCCATCTGCTTGTCTGTCCATCCATCCATCCATCCATCCATCCAATCCATTCATCCACCCATCTGCTTGTCTGTCCATCCATCCATCCATCCATCCATCCATCCAATCCATTCATCCACCCATCTGCTTGTCTGTCCATCCATCCATCCATCCATCCATCCATCCAATCCATTCATCCACCCATCTGCTTGTCTGCCCATCCATCCATCCACCCATCCATGTATCCATCCACTTGTCCATCCACCCACCCATCCATCCATCCACCTGTCTGTCCATCCATCCATCCATCCATCCATCCATCCATCCATCCATCCGTCTATCCACCCATCCTTGTATCCATCCATTTGTCCATCCATCCATCCATCCATCCACTCACCCATCCATCCATCCACCTGTCTGTCCATCCATCCATCCACCCATCCATTTATCCTCCAGCCTTCCATCTGTTCTTTTTTCCATCTTCTAGTGTTTTATGTGTGTATACTTTCAGTTTTGCAAGATGAAAAAAGTTCTGCAGATGGATGGAGATAGTGGTGGCACAACAATGTAAATGTACTAAATGCCACTGAACTGTACTCTTAAAAATGATTATAGGGGCGCCTGGGTGGCACAGTCGGTTAAGCGTCCGACTTCAGCCAGGTCACGATCTCGCAGTCCATGAGTTCGAGCCCCGCGTCAGGCTCTGGGCTGATGGCTCAGAGCCTGGAGCCTGTTTCCGATTCTGTGTCTCCCTCTCTCTCTGCCCCTCCCCCGTTCATGCTCTGTCTCTCTCTGTCCCAAAAATAAATAAACGTTGAAAAAAAAATTTAATAAAAAAAATTAAAAAATGATTACAATGGTAAATTTCATGTTATTTATACTTTGCCACAATTGAAAATAAAGTAATTAATTTAGAAAACGATCAGATTTCCTGGGTGGGCTGCAGTATCCCTTATGCAGAACACCACTTCCTTCCCACCTGTTCCAATCCAAACTCTTGGTCAAACTCTACCTTATATCTGGCCTCCCCCCACGCATTGCCAGCAGGTGACTCCAGCCCTCCCCAGCTCGCCTGCCTCCAGATTCTCCAGGTGCTCACACTTTTCACAGAATCATCATAACAATGATGCCACGTGCTGTCATTTGTCTCATTCTAAAGGTGAGGAACCTGAGGCCCAGGGAAGTTAAGTAACTTGCCTGAGCTTCCTCAGTTGTGGGCCAAGGGGGCAGGACACAGACGCCGCAGGGACGACACCCTGTCCTTAAAGCTACTCGGTGCTGCTTCCCACAAGCCGTGTTTGCTTAGGCATTGAGCTCACATAATTCTTATCTCCCCAAGATCTCATGAGCTCCTAAATATGGGGAATGGAAATTCATGCTCATGTTACCCATTCCTGACCCAGTGTGGATGCGAAGTCGGGTCTCTAACTCAGGGCCAGGGCTTGAGTGACGGGCGGTTGCCTCCAGGGCAAAATTGGAAGGAGTGCCCCAAATCTCAGGAATCAAGGTAAGTTCTATTTTGTTTTAATTTTTTAATGTTTATTTATATTTGAGAGAGAGAGACAGAGACAGAGTGCGAGAGGCAGAGGGGCACAGAGAGAGGGAGACCCAGAATCCAAAGCAGGCTCCAGGCTCCGGGCTGTCAGCACAGAGCCCGGTGCGGGGCTCGAACCCACGAACTGGGAGATCATGACCTGAGCCGAAGTCGGACGCTCAACCAACGGAGCCACCCAGGTGCCCCCAAGGTAAGTCCTAGTTTAACGCCATCTTAAAATATCAAATTTAATGCCAAAGAAATCTATGATGAACATATTATCAAAATTTAAATAAAGGCAAGATCCAACCCTGCGTAATCCTGCCTCATCGGCCTCATCTGTTTACCTTAATCCCAATCCTCTTCTAAGTACCTGGAGAGCTTGTGAAGATGCGCTGTGCTCTGGTGTGTTTTGGGGGCATCACTGACACCATTCGTTTAAATACGTAGCCATGCCCTTCTGTCCGACCCATTTGGCAGGAACTGCGTGCTGTGAGGCAGTCGAGCGAGGACCCTGGAGTCAATCTTGGCTTGGCAGCCTGTTTTCCAGGCCTTCACAGCTGTGTGACCTTGGGCAAATCGCTTAACCTTTCTGTGCCTCAATTTCCTCCCCTGTAAACGGCGTGTCTAACGGTGCTACCTCTGCAATGCAGCCCTGAAAATTAAATGAGATAAAGCGTGAGAAGAGCTCAGCACAGCAAGTGACCCTTAGCTAACTACAAAGGGCAAGCTCTAGTAAAAACGATTCAACTGATTCCTCCATCCAGGAAAAGAAAAGAAAACGTAACATGGGAATCCGTGTTCGCAGGCATCAAAAGCCATCAGCCTTTGGTTTTCCTTTTCTCGTTTCCCCCATTGACATTTCTTGACCACACCCGGCACGGGGGGATTGGCAGTTGTGGAAGTCTGAGCGGAGACCCGGAGACCCGGAGACAGGCAGGAGGGGGAGACCAGAAAGTGATTCCCAGCTTCTCAGAGTGAGGCAGCTGACAGCTCCTGTTTCCCACTCCCTAGGCCTTGCACGTTTCTTCGTTAACTTCAGTAGGAGGCGTCCCATGCTCTGTCCACATCGCTGCTACCACATTGCTATACCTGGAGGAGAAAGTGCCGGGGAAAATGAGCTGTTTTATCTCTCCATGCTGCCAAGGGTGTTTAGAGGGCCAGATGTCCGGCAGGCGGTGGGCATCACATCTGGAAGGCAGGTGGAAGGTTTTCAACCAGATGTGTCAAGTATTGTGATGACCGGGGGACATGTGAGGCCCCTGGCCATGGGGAATAGCATTGAGAGGGCCAAGGAAACTGCCTCCCCCCACCCTGGGTCCCTGCAAACCAAAGGTAGCTCCCGTCTCCATCTCCTAGCCAAGAACTTGAGTGAGGCTCTTGGCCCCTCACCGGCCCCTGAATGCCAGCCTCCTGAAGCCAAGGGCTCTGGCCGGGGTTTTCAGTCCATGAAGCCACTGGTGAGGTATCTCCCGGAGGAGGCAAGGGGACGGAACCCAGACCCGTGGTGGCAGAAGGAAAGGGGAAGAGCGTCCTGGATCGTCTCCAGGTTGGGGGCGGGCGGAGGCGTTGGCCACCTGGCCATCAGCCCTCAAAAGACTCTTGGGAGGCAGAGAAGTGGCAGTGACCTTCCTCACGTACAGGTGGGGAAACTGAGGCTTGAAGAGGTTGAGGGATTGTGTTCAGCCACCCAGAAATATTGGGTGATGCCAGGCTGACTGCCTGGCCAGGATGACACAACTCTGCCTTCCAGAGACCTTCACCCGTCTCTCTCTTGTGGGGAGGAGGAGGAAGCAGAGGAAATGTCCATCGCCCAACTGTATGGGTGGGAGAGGACAAGGAATAGCCTCAGTTCTCTGCAACAGCCTGAAAATCATCCTCATGTGCAGTGAATCTGAGCATCCCAGGGCGGCAGGGCCAGAAGGGACACTATTGTTTCAGTTTGGTGCCTGCCCGTGTTCCAACCGGGAACACCAAGGCCGGAGACCGGAAGCAGCCTGCCAGGGACAGGTCGTTGTTTCCCAGAACAGCTAAGACTCTTACCCCAGTCTCTCAACCATGGCGACCAATACCCTGGGTTTCACTGGAGGAGGCCAGACCCCCCCATAGCTCACTCCTCGGCCATCGCCATCGGCAATTTCCACCTCTCTGAGCTCCGGTTTCCCCACATGGATGAATGAAAGGACAAGTCCCCGCCCCATCTGACTCAAAGAGCAGTTAGGAATTCAGATAACAGTCAGGTATAAACATAAGGGTAAAGAGAGCTGAGGCATTCTGAGTTCCTACTGTGTGCACCAGGCCCTGGGCCGGTCCTTGACATACGAGGTCCCAATGACTGCCAGCATAACATTTCCTCTTCCTGGAATGGCTCCTGACTCCCCCTCTCCTTGCCCCTTCCCCCAATTTCTTCCTCTGGCTGACACTCCATCAGTACTGCAGTCTCAGCTAGAGGTCACCTCCTCCAGGAAGCTCGCTCTGATGACCAGAGTCCCATCTTTGTGTTCCCAGGGCAACCTGTTCATCCTGGCGTAGCACTGGCCACACACAGAATGTGTCACCCGTTTTTAGTGACCGCATCCATGGACAGCTCTGAGAGCTTAGACAAGGTCTGTGTCTTTTTTGTTTGTGGTGGCTCCTCAGCGCCCCTCAAGGTATCTGATGCATAGTATGTATGTGATCTGTTTGATTTTACTGAGGAATCTGGGATTGTAGATCCGGGAAAACTGCAAACTTATAAAGGTCTTTTTTTTTTTTTTTTCTTCAAAGAGGTGGGCGGAGGTGCTATGAGGTGTTGCAGTCCCACAGCCTACCTACAGAGGGCGACGGTGAACCCAAGGGACTGCGGGAGAGGCTGTTGGCATTTCAGACTGAAGGCTGCGCGGAGGTGTGATGGTCTGTGGGGACCAAGCGGGTCCATGGTCCCTGCATCGCACCACATGGTGATGGCATAGAGCCTGCTTCGGTGATTCCTGAGACCCACACGGGTTAATTCCAGCAAAGGAACAGTTTCCCAGGGGTTTTAGCTTCTGGTCCGGGAGCCCCGCCCGGCTTGTGGTCAGGGGCGGGGTGATCAGTCACAGCTAGACCCTAGTTATTATTTTGGCTGCATTTTCTGCCTCTCTCTTTTCCTGTTGCCCAATTAGATTTAATTAGATATTGATAACAGTGGCAGGTGCAATGAGCCTCTGTGGTCCCGGGCTGGAAGGTAGAGGGGTAGCTGCCGAACAAAAGGAGGCCAGAGGAAGGGGACAGCTGGTGTCTCGGAACCTGGGCACGGGTGCTCCCGGGGGCACTTATAATTCCTGCGTTTTCATCCGCCTTCCCCTCCACATCGCTCCCTGCTTCCTCCCCCCCAGCCTCTCTGCTCTCCTGCAGGATCCATAGCCCTGCCCATGCCTGCACTGGCTGCTTCCTGTCTCCAGCCTAATTGTTTCCTTCTCTACGCCCTGGGTGTCTTAATGCAGGTCTTTCCCCGAAGAAGGTGGGACACTTTGGAATACTGTTCAGCAGACATTCTCTCCCCTCTCCTCCCGCTCCACCCACCAATGTGGAGCTGGACCGTGTGGCTTGCTTTGACCGGTGCAAAGTCGGCAGATGTGACCCGGGCAGAGGCCCTCACTATGCATGCATCAGCGGCGTGATTTCTTGTGTTCTTGTGACCTGACGTGAGCAGACGATGCCCAGGGTGGGTCATTGCCCCCATCGGGGCGGGCCCCAGAATGACCACCCAGGAGTCAGATGTGAGCTCAACCCGCAGCCAGAGTGGAGGAGCCCAGCCGGGTGCAGCCTAGACCAGCCCAGTCGCAGCCACGCCGAGCCCCATGAGCACGAGGATACATGCTCTGATTGCCGGTCACGGGGAGGCTGTGCTATTTGTTACACCACGTTATCCCTGTCAGAGCCTGGCTAGTTCAGAGGGTGGGTGCGGCCTCAGTGAATGACACAGCAAAACAGATTATTCTAGACTAGGAGACGGGAGGCCTGGGCTCTCACCCAAAAATTTCTTTTTTTTTTTTTTAACGTTTATTTATTTTTGAGACAGAGAGAGACAGAGCATGAACGGGGGAGGGTCAGAGAGAGAGGGAGGCACAGAATCTGAAGCAGGCTCCAGGCTCCGAGCTGTCAGCACAGAGCCCAACGTGGGGCTGGAACCCACGGACCGTGAGATCATGACCTGAGCTGAAGTCGGACGCTCAATCGACTGAGCCACCCAGGCGCCCCTCACCCAAAAATTTCTATTAACTCCCTTGCTGGCTTTGGAGAGGTGGGGAAGAAGCTAATACGGTTGATCATCCTCGGTGGGCCAGGTACCGTGCTAAGAACTTCCCATGTGTTACTCTACATTATCGCCACCATTTCGATCTTAATCTGAAGAGTAAGTACTCTGTGCCAGGTATTACGTTAAGTGTTTATAATGCAATTAGGATTGTGCTAAAAATGGCACCAATGCTTAAGTGATTAGTAACTTGAAAAAAGACAGCCATTTGTTGAATGCGTACCGTGGGGCAGGCTTGCATCAGGCTGTCTCAACGTACAGTCTCAATATACCCTCAGTACAACGGCAAAGAATGGTCTGGCCTAAAACGTCGGTAGTGCTGAGTTAGGGACACCCTGGTTTGGCTGTTCGGGGAGCCTGGCAGCGAATGCAACTCGGATTTGTTTTGTCCCAACGCAACTAGGTTAGTTTCCTGTGACGGCTGTAGCAAATTGCCACAAACGGGGCGGCTTAAAACCACAGACATTCATTTCCTCACAGTTCTGGAAGCCAGAAGTCCGAAATCAAGGCAGCGGCGAGAGCACGCTCCCTTCCGGAGGCTCCGGCAGAGATCCTCGCGTCCTCCAGCCCTCGTGCCTCCAGCGCTCCAGCCTCTGCATCCGGCCTCCCGCCAGCTTCTCTTGGTCTCAGTCTCCCTCTGCTCGTCTCTGAGGGTGCACCTGCCATCGGATTGAGGGCCCACACAGGTACTCCAGGATTATCTCCTGGTCTTAGGACCTCCTCACTTAATCCCGTCTTCAAGACCCTTTTTCCAAGTATGGTACCGTCACAGGTTTGGGGGGTTGGATGTGGACCATCTCCTGACCTATTATCTTCTTGAACAGAGACCCCCATCCTGCTCTTCCACAGGTATTATTTACGTTTTACCTTCACAGTGATCCTCCGAGGAGTACATTTTACCCCGGTTTACTCGGGAGGCCCTGAGGCTCAGAGAGGTTGTGTAACTCTCCGGGAAGAATCAGCACAAGCGGCAGGATTTGCTCTCTGGGTTTAAAGCTCTTGCTCTCACCGGTCGGCTTGCTCCCTGAACCCCAGCCATCCGTCTGGGCTCAGAGATGCCCACACTCCGAGGAGCGCCCAGAGATGCCCCCCTGGACCAGCTGCAGTGGGTGGTTAGTGGGCATCCTTTCTGGGCAACATGAATCATCAGCAACCTTTTCAGGGGAATAATGGGATACTGGGAGGAGAAAGCCCCAGGATCAGCAGCCACCTCTGGAGAGGGAGAATGAGCGGCCTTGTCCTGGGGACTTGCCTATGACAGTCAGGGGCAGGCCAAGCCTGGCCTTTCCATCACTGCTGCTCCGGGGAGCCCCTGCCCCCCTCCCCCAGCCACCTGCCTCCCTCACTAGCCCCTCAGGGGATACTGTGCCGGGTGACCTGTGCGCCAGCATGCTGCGAGGATGGGAACGGAATGACGACAAGAAGGGGCTTGTCTGGCCCTGTTTGATGCGGTGGATGGAGTCGGTTAAGGGCACAGGCGTGAGACCCGTCCATCCTTAGCAGTGAAAGTCCCACCATATGCCACAGAGATGAATGGGAGCCACTCACTTAACAACCTCAGTAAAACCCCTTTCCCCCTCCTTTTGTAATTGTTTTATTGACTCATAATTTACACACAAGGAACTGTGTATCTTTCAAGTGAGACTCTGGTTATATTCTGATGCATGCATACATCTGTAAAGCCGTCGCCACAATCAAGATAATGAATATAATATATACATCACTCTCCAGAAGTCTCCCTGTGCCCCTGTGTCATCAGTTTCCTCGTCCTCACTCGCCCTGCCATTTCCAGGCAATCACCGATCTGCCCTCTGCCACCATGGGTTTGTTTGCATTTTCTAGAGCATAAACTGTACAGGAGGGACTGTTTCCTGTATGGCTCCTCCCACTCAGCATGGTCATTGGGCGATTCGACCGTGACTTATCATGTATCCGCGGTTCGTTCTTTGCACCGACAGCTAGCATTCCACCTCGTGGCTGTTTTGCGGTTTGTCTATCCATTCACCTGTGGACGGAGCTCTTCTGGTTTCGGACAGTTGTGAACAAAAGGTGTTCCGCACGTGTGCGTAAGAGCCCTCATATGGACGCGTGCTTTCTTTGCTCTTGGAAGGGCTGGATCGTATGGTGGGTGTGCACTTGCTTTCAGAAACCAGCAAACGCTCTGAAGCGTGTATACCAACATCACGCTCCCACCAGCCGTGCGCGCGATTTCCTGTTGCCCCACGTCCTCACAGCGCTAGGTATGGCCAATCTCGTTCTCGGCCAAGCTAACAAGTCGGTTGTCATCTCTGAGCCTTTAATTGGCGTGCCCCGTGTCTGGTAACATTGAGCATCTCCCTGTGTGCCTTTTGCCGTCCCTACGTCTTCTTGGACGAGACGTCTGCTCATATCCTTTGCCCCTTTTTAATTGGGCTGTTTACTTTCTTCCCATTGCGTTTTGAGAATCCTTTACATATTCTAGATACATCTTTTAGCAGATGTACGATCTGTGGGTATTTTTTTTCCCTCTCAGCCTTTGTTTTGCCTTTTCATCCCCATTAACTGTACGTACCTCTCAAAGAGCAGACCGTGTTATTGATGTTGTATCTAAGACATCTTGGCCTGGCCCGGAGTCCGGAAAATCTTCATCGGCCCCAAGCTGGGGCACCTGTGGGGCCAGCCACATGTGCCTCTCACTTCTCAGGGATCCGAATCCTTCACTGTCTGGTGCCCAGTGCCTTAAAAACCATTGTTTAGTGCATTCAGTCTGTTTTTTGCTGCTGTTTGGGCAGAAGGCTACATCTGATCCCTGCTACCCCATCCTGACCTGAAGCCCTGCTGGACTTTTAAGGCAGACACGATTCTGTTCATAATGTCACCCATTTCTTGCTTGAGGACGGGTAGAACCAGGATGGAAGCCGAGGGCTGCCCGAGTCCAAAGCCTGGGGCCACGGACCTGGGGCTCGGACTTCTGGGACCGGAACCGGTTCCATCCCCACTTGCTGCCGGAAATTCCAGAGTCAGGGACACGTCTAGGATCTGGGGTTGGTCAGGCAGCAGGCCCTCGCTTGGCATCACGACTCCAAAATAACCTCTCTGAGCTCTAGCTGTCTAATCTGCTGTCTAATCTGTCCAAAACGTTCATTCTGACTTGACTTGCTCTGTAAAGGGCGCCATAAAATGCAATCACAGAACCATAGGCTTTCCAGGACTCTGTAGGTGATCGAGCCCAACCTTCCATTCAAAACCACTTCCTCGGCAGGATTAGAAATCTACAAAGAGCTCGCCGCCACTTACCCTTCCTGTGTCCATTGCAGACATCCCTAATCAATGATGGAACTGCTTCCTGCTCAGCTAGACTTCACTCCCAGATCCAATGGTCTTTTGATCCAGTGTGCAAAGCGTCCACCGCCAGTTGATTGGATTGGCACATGGAACAAAGCCCGTTCACACCCCAGAGCTCCCAAGCACTCTGGTCAGATGGCCCCCCCTGGCCAATGCAAATGCACCCCTCGTTTGCCCAAGCCCTTTACTACCTCCAAAGGTAGTCGGTTCCATCCCCATCCAGCTGTAAAGTCCACGCGTGACAAACGAATCCACTGTCCAGTCGGCACTATTCCTTTACCTTAAGCCGTGTGTGCTGGGGACTCAGAGACCAGACATCACACCTTCTAGAAAAACTGAAGTCCTTCAGATACGACGTGAGGATGATGGCCACGTCCCCTGTTCACCTGAGGAGGTATGTCCAGTTCCAGCCATGTGACTGTGGCCCTTTACAGCCCACTTTCCCTTATTTTCAGACACTTTCGTTTGCCAGCATCCTCCCTTTCAAAACGAGTTTGAAAAACACCCGGGGTTGGATCTGATGACCGCACAGAAGAGGAAAAGTCTTGGTCTCAACATTGTACGTTTGTTAACATAGCTGAGGACCTTGATAGCTTTTATTTTATTTTATTTTTTTATTTTTTAACGTTTATTTATTATTGAGAGACAGAGAGACAAAGAGTGTGAGCGGGGGAGGGGTAGAGACAGGGGGAGACATAGAATCGGAAGCAGGTTCCAGGCTCTGAGCTGCCAGCACAGAGCCCGATGTGGGGCTCGAACCCACGAGCCGTGAGATTGTGACCCGAGCCAAAGTCGGTCGCTTAACCGACTGAGCCCCCCAGGCGCCCGCCTTGATGTCTTTTAAAGCGATGCTCATGCTTCGCTCATGCGAGAAAATGTGAGCTCGTTGTCATGTGAACAGAGTGAGGTCAGATGTCCCGGTTCCGATCGCTGCGTATCTGTGAACACAGAGCAGCCCCTGATAACCTCTCTGTCACATCTCGTCAGTGCAGCCTGCGACTGTTTGCAAAGGATCTCTGTCCCCAGGCCACTGTGGTGCCTGGGGCGTGCTGGGTATCAGTAATAGGAACATTAGCTAGCATGGCTCTTAGTGCGTGCTTGATAGTTCTAAGCGTGTTATGTGTTCTGGCTGATTGAATCTTCACAACAGCCCTGGGAGGCTGACGCTATTTGGTCCCGATTTTACAGAGAAGGAAATGGATCCAGGGAGGTTAAATGAGCTAGTATGTGGCTGAGCTGGGGTTTGAACCCAGCTCTGAAGTGTGTGCCCCTAATCACTACATGACTCTGCTCTGTGGGGCCTGAACTTTATATAAATGCCTGTCACATGGCTAGTCCTGCTTTTGCACACAGTTCTCAGGGAAGGCTTCCTGTAAGTGGCAGGAGAAAGTGAGACACGGGGGCTGGCCTCCCTGCTGGTCCAGGCCTGTGTCCCCCTGTCCCACCCGGACGGGAACCCTCAACTGGGCAAAGACAGAAAGAGAGTGTCACCCTCTGGTCTGATGGTTTCTCTGTGCAAGTTCCTCTTATCCTGCAGGCTGCAAACAGGTGAGGGCAGGTCGACATCCAAATGTGATTTTACCCAGAGCCCAGCCCGCCTCTCCCCTGCACCTGGACGGCCATGGCCTCTGACCTGTAACCCAGAGCTCCACTCTGAGATGAGTCACAAAACCGAGGGCACAAAGGGACAGCCCAGTTTGAGATGACGACTCAGGGCCTCCGCCAGCCAAGCCGCCCGCCCGCTCCCTCCCAGGGAGTCCTCGGGCCCGTGTTTGGGTGGACAGTGAACCAGCCAGTGCACTTCCTCTCCCTGCTCGCTGACGTCAGTTCTGTTCCAGGCCCACGGCCCCACTGGGCCAGTGAGAGGCAGGCCTGGGACTGTGACAGAAACTATTCTTTTCTATGGACTTGAACCCAGGAGGAGATGAACTTGAGCCTTCACAAGAAGGACCTGCTTGTCTGTAGAAAACGCAAGAGCAGGAAACAGCTGAGAGGCCGTGCCGAGCCCCAAATCCAGCCGTGCCGGACCCCTCTGCTGTCCCAGCCTGTCGACCTCCCGGGTTTCTTCAGCTGGGTGGGCTGGCTTTTCTGCCACAGTCCATCCAGAGAGCTCTGACGAGGGGGGGGCTGTGACCCCAGCTGCGGTGGGTGATGCCAACTCCAGGCCCTCTCTGGCTGTGTTGTGCCGGCCCGGGGCCAGGGGCCATGAGGGGATTCGCCTCTGGCAGGAAATGCAAGCCCCAACAACACATCAGACATGTTGGGGTCCAGCAATGAATCAGGCGTAGGCCTTGTCCCTGAGGAACTCACGGCCAGTGAGCAAAATCCATTGTTACATGTGCAGTTCATGTCCACAGTGTGAGGGGCACCCCCCATGGTGCCCGGGGGGGAGGGGCCCAGGGGACGGAGTAGGCCTCCCCCTGGAGTGTAGGGGTGGACCATGAAGGGCCCCCCCCCCCCCCAGAGAGGGCGGTGCTTATGGCAACTCTTGAGGGAACTCGAGGCCCGCATCATCCTGTGCTCAAATCCCGGCCCCACCCCCGTGACACTGGGCACACTCCTTAGCGTCTGTGCCTCAGTTTCCTTGTCTATAAAATGGGCATCTACCCCATGGGTTTGTAGAGGACTACACGTCATAATTTAAGCGTAGTGATGAGCAGTGACTGGCCTAGAGTACATTTTCCGCAAACTCTCTATTATTGTTGCTGTATCCTTATCTCCCTGAGGACGGAAACACTCATGCACAGGGTAGGTGTGCAGGATTCAAGTCTGTGGAAGACAAGATGGGGCTCCGGATGGCGAGGCCAGCACGCGGAGGTTGGACAAGGCAGGGGGGGCCCCCCAGTGCCCCGCACGCACGGCTCGTGGGCAGCCGGTGTGCTCCGGTGGGGGGAGGGGCAGATCAAGAGCTGAGGGTCCGCCTTGGGGTCCCATATAAAGACCTGGTGTATTACTGTAAGCAGAATGCCACGTCCTGTCTTCGGAAGGAGGATTTGCAGCCACATAACCCAGAAGTCACTTGTCGATTTGATCAAGTCAGTTAAGTTACCGGTCAACTCAGTGGCAAAAAACCTCCCCCCCACTGGGCCGAAAGTTTGGCTGAAGCCAGCGTGTGCCTTGTTGGAAGCACCCGCTGGGCTGGGCTGCGTCTGGGCAAGGCCACCCGAGCAGGAGGGGCCCAGGGGCCCAGCCTCTGTGGGGGATGACGGAAGACGGCACCCAACCGTGTTGGCATTTATTCCTGCTTTTTCTTGCTTGGAAAAGGGTGGTGGTTCCTGCTGTAAGCTCCCGAAACAGTGGGAGTAGTGATCCCTGCGAGGCCAGCACCCCTCCCCCCACGAAGCCTGACCGAAGGGGAAGGTCATCACCCGGCAGCACCCCGTTCCAGCCCCCGGTCCCCCAACTTCTGGGGCGACGTCAGGTTGCGTTGGCCAGTGTGGACAAGGCTCCAACCTCAGGGAAAAGACCACCCGCTCCACCCACCTAAGCCCTACTCGCCCGTCCCCTCACTGCCCCCCAGCTGCTCCCTGCCTCACTCACCGAGGCCCTTTCCTCCCTCATTTGCCCAGGAATCCAGCCTCCCGATGGCTCATTTCCCTGCTCGTACACTCTGGTCTGTACGTTCACAAACACTCCCCCGACACCTAGGCATCTCATTCCCTCCCAGTTCTAGAGGCTGGAAGTCCAAAATCAAAGTGTCCAGGGCCGTGGTGTCCTCTCCGAGGCTCCGGGTAGAACCCTTTCCCGGATCTTCCAAGCTTCGCGGTGGCCGACTGTCCGTGGTGCTGAATGTCTCTGCTCTTTTGCCACATGGCGTTTTTCCTGCGTCCCGTGTCCAATTTCCCTCTTCTTATAAGGACACCAGCCACCCTAACGACGTTAACCTGATGACATTTGCAAAGACCCTGTTTCCAGTGAAGATCATCTTAACAGGGACTGGGGGCTTAGGACTTCAACATACCTTCTTGGGGGACACATATCAACCCAGCACGCCCAACATGTACCCGGCCTGGTGACTGGCATTGGAGGATGATACCTGTCACATAGACGCTTCCCCCTTCACCACAGCCCCACGGGGAAAACAGTGTCTCAGGGCTGCGCCCCCGCTGAAAATTCCCAGGCTCTGGGCTTGCTGGGGACAGCAGCCCTGCCTCACCGGCCTCACCTCTCTGGACGCCACCCCCAGGTAGACCTCAGCAGCTCGCCAGTTAACGGTGGAAAGAGCAGTGGGCAGAATAAATCTCACAGTGAAATTAATGTAGCTCAAGAAAAAAAAAGTACATTTACTCATTTCAACTTCTTGTTGCCAGACTCATAAGTGAATAAATCCGAAATAAATGTAACCGGACAAAGCGAGAAGCCGTGAGAAACGCAATCCCATTGCCCTAAATGAAGACAAAGGCTCTGAGACAATATTAAATTCCATCCCCAAAGGCTCATTTCATTTCAGACCCAGATTTGCACAAAATCGAGTTTTCCTGCCAGCCAAGCCCCGCTCCTGCTCACATCCTCCTCCTCCCCCGCTCCCTCTCTCCCCCACTCCCCCCATCCCCTCGTCCCTTCCTGCCAGTGTTCTTGTCCCTGAAGTTTGCACGTTCTGTCTACTCAGGAGCCAGCTGGTCCCCAAACTCCCAGGACGCGCTGACTTCCTCAGCTCTGGATGGACAGCTTCGCGGGACTCCAGGGACCGGCAGCATCTGCTTGGACTTCCAGGAGTTCAGATCATTAGTCATCTGAATCCTCCCCCAGCCCAGGTGGGGCAGAAGGCAGGCTGCGCTCACCTGTGTGTCTCCAAGGACCTTTAGGACCTGTGCGGTTGGGGGGTCAGGTCTGCAGGCGGGAGGCCCTCCGGTACTGAGCCAAATGGTTAATCCAGGTCTGACGGGGATGGAGGCAGGGCTGTGGGCCGTCTTGCTCCGTTTCGTGTCAACCCGATGACTACAGATCTCCTGCCCCCACAGCATACAGACCTAGGGTGCGGACATCCCTGGGGAGCAGGAGCATGGGCGTGGGGAATGCGGAGGAAGGAGCTGACAGAGGTCCGTCACCAGGGTGAACGGTTACCTCTGGGGCAGAACTCTGCCAACATCAACCACTGTGTTACCGGCGCCCAGCCCTTCCCGTGTGGACCAGGGGGTTGATCTTGGCGATTATTGGTGGGGGCGGGTTTACTTTTTTTCTTTTTTAAGTATTCTCGACGCCCAACGTGGGGCTTGAACCCACAACCCCGAGATCAAGAGTCGCACGCTCTGTTCACTGAGCCAGCCAGGTGCCCCCAGGTTTGCTTTTAACAGTGGTAATAGTTGCCCTGACTTAGAAATTACTGGGTGCCCACTCGTCTCCATAGGCTTATCCTTCTATTCATTCAATAAGTCTGCTTTGAGTGCCTACTATTTGGTAGGCTCGCTTTTTAGTGCTGGAGACCACGGCCGGTTTGGGAAGCTTACATTCTAGAAGGGGGTCTCATATGCTATCTCTTTCTGCTATGTTCTAGCGGAAGGAGTTATATATATTATTGTCGACTATATATTTATACTCACGATACTACATCGATCTAATTATATTAAACTTTGTTACATGGTATAGAATTTATATGATGTTATGCTATATTGCACACCACGTATGACATACGACATCACGTATCACATAGTACGTATCCCATTTATTCTTCAGACCAACCCTGCCGGAAGGGGGGAGGGTCTCAGCATATCCATGACAACAAGGTTGCAGAGAGAAGGGATGGGCTGAGTGCCCACAGCTCAGTGAGCAAGCGGGCGATGCTCAAAGAGCCGGAGGGAGGAAGGTGGCTTTTGGAGTGGGACAGGCCTGGATCCGATCCCAAGAGGGAGCGCTCATAGGCTGCCAGCCTCTGTTTCCCTGCCGGGATGGCCGGGACCCTCCCCTGGGATGATGTGGTTGCTCAGCTCCTGGCTCAGCCCCCGCCCAGGTAGGGGCCAGCCTTCCCCGTGGCGGTGACTGTGGGCAGTACGTGGCCCGGACCACAGAGCGGCTCGGTGGCAGACCCCAGGCGTCCGCTCCCCTGTGGTGTCCCCTAGCAGGAAAGACTGAGCAGGACCCAACAAGCACTGCCCCGCCCCCCCATCACTTGCCCTCCAACCCGAGGTGAGGCAGGCAGCCCCTCCAGCTCATTGGCTGTCACTTGCCCCTGATGAGCAGCAGGTGTGAGGGTTAAGAGGACAGACTCGGGGCCCAGGCTGCTGCGTTCCAATCCTGGTTCTGCCCCCCTGCTCACGGGGCGAACTTTTCCCTTGTGTGACTGGAGGGAGGACCGGTGATGGATCAAGGCCCAGGACGGAGGGTGTCCCGTGGATGGTCAGCACCTGGTGAGAAGGTGGGCTGGTGCCCAACCAAGATGGGACACAGATCCCCCGCCACGGGGAATTTCCAAGGAGTCTCGAAAAGGAAGCTCCCGGGGGGGCTGGCGACTTTTGTCAACGAAGTCAGGAGTCAGGAAAACGTTAGTCTGGGAAACATAGTCCTCCGCCCAGCGCTCTGGGAGCAGAGAGCCCCGGAAGCCCACCCTTGACCCTGACCCCCTCTTGCCTCCAGAGGCCCCAGTGACTCATGTGTATGAAGCAGGTACCTACGGGGTACAGTTTCCGGGACCATCACTCTAATCACCCGTTCCTGGCTCTGTGGGGGAATACCTTAAGTCAGACTTACTTTCCTTTTTGTTTTTTTAACAACTCCTTGGGTTTTAGTATATTCACAGAGTTGAGAAACTATCACCATGACAAGATTTAGGACGTTTCATCTTTCCAAAAAGAGTTTCCGCCCCATTTAACCGTCACCCCTCCCCTCCCCTCCACCTCTCCAGCCCCGACAACCATTAATCTGTTTTGTGTCTCTGTACAGTGGCCTGATCTAGACATTTCGTCCAAAGGGAATCACACAACACGTGGTCTTCTGTGACTGGCTTCTCCGGCTTTATTTATGGACTCCTACGTGTACGGTTAGGAGAATCTCCTGGATCATCCAGCCCGAATCCTTCTATTTCAGATGGGAAAGTGAGGCCCAAAGATGGGGGAGGTCACTTCTCTACGGCCGGGAGCAGAACTAGAACGGGTAACTCCTAATGCCCACTGTGACCCTCTTTTCCTCATCTGCCTCTCCCCACCGCCCCCCCCCAGGAAGTGTGTGCCAGGGGCAACTTAAAGGTATGACCCCTGAGAAATAAGGACTCCCCTTTTGAGGGCAGTAGGTAAGTAGGTGCATTCATTCATTCATACATGCATTCATTCATGCATGCATTCATTCACCAGCAAATATTTGTTGAATACCAATATCCTGCCGGGTCCAAGTCTAGGCAGTGGAGAGACAGAAGGGAAGGACATAGAGAAGCCTAGTGCTTGAGACTATAGACACGTAACCTGGAAACAGACATACAGAAAAGGAGCGTCAGGTGCGGCCAGCGCTGTGGACACCATAGAAGGAAAGTGAGAGAGAGTAGCTGGCCTGGGGGAGGGTTGCCACATCCTCCCGGGCGGGCGGAGAAGCCTCTGGGAGGAGGGGACGTCTGGTGCAGTGGGGTCAGCTGTGCAAACGTCTAGGGGGGAAGAGAATTCTAACAGGAGGGAACAGAGTTTGGGAACTGAGTGTGGAGAGGCGGGGCTGCAGAGAAGGCCAGGGTGGCTGGAGCGTCCTCGTGGGGACAGTGGAGGGAGGTAAGGTTCACTTTCCCCCTGACCCTCCCAACACCACGTATCTGTCACAGTGGCCATTGCGTGTTTATGGCAGTGTCTCCTGTGTTGGCCTGGATGGCTAGGTCTTTGAGCCCGGCGCCCCTGTGCCTGGTTGACCTGTGGCTGGGTCAGCATTGTTTGAATTGATATCTTCGCAGGAATTCCCAATATAGGCCTTTCGGAGAGCAGGTCTGCGTGAATGAAGGTGGGGTGGGAGGCAGACCCCTGCAGGGTGTCAAGGGAGGGGAGGGGGGCAGAACTGGGTCGCCAAAGACCCGCTCGACCCATCGGCCCTCGCCTGCTTGCTGCATCTCGACTTTCTTGCTTGCCCTTGTCCTTGAGAACCAAGTTGTTTGGGAAAGAGAAAACCAGTTGCGTAACTGTGTCCGTTGGCAGGCATGTTCTAATTTTAAAAAATGTGTCACTCTCCAAACTGCGCTTCCCTTAATCAGGCAATTACTTTATGATGTAGTATAGTTAAGGAGAGGGGAAAAACAAAACAAAAAAAAAAAACCACAAACCACCAACCCTTGAAATCCCAAACATTTTCTTGCAGAGAATTAATTTGGTAAATGTTTGACTTGAGCTCAAGAGTGTCTTTTGTTTCCATTTCTAAATGACAAAAGGGACACAAAAGAAAGGTGATAATTTGGTATTAATCAATCGTCTTCATTAAAATTAGCTCCTCAAACCAAGGGTGTCATGGAAAACAATGAATGTCGGGAGAAGGGCTTGGGGGTCCGGCAAGAGGTGGGGCATGAGGACATCTGCAGGGCCCCAGGGTTATCACGTGGGCATGGCCCCAGGGGGCACAGGATGGGACATTTCAGGTAGCTGGCTCTGAAATGGTAACCATCATGGATTGAGTGCTTCCCCCATTCCAGCCCTCCATCCAAGCCCTTTTCAATAGCCTACTGTTTCCACCCGGAGCAACCCTGTGATGTAGGTATCGCTACACCCATTTCACAGCTGAAGGCACTGAGCTTTGGGAAGGTAAGAGCGTCTGCCCAACCCTTGCAGCTGGAAGTACGGAACTGAGTCTGGAACCAGACTCTGTCCCTGTTCTGTCTTCCCAGCCCTGCGTGCTCTCTCCTCTGCCAAGTCCAGGGCCAGGGGCAGGCAGATCCCACAGGTCAGGAAGGGCAACCAGGAGGGCCTAGAGGTAAATCAGAGACTTGTCCGCTTCTGCCACGGAAGGTTCTGCCGGGGATGCCCTGAGTGGAGAGGCAGATTCGAGGCATCTACGAAGCTTCCGTCCATCACCCAAGGGTACCCGTTCTCCCCCTGCCCGCCCTCCTGGGAGGCTTCATTCTAAATGTTTCCTGTGCCCCTCACTTCATCAAAATACCCGGGTCTCTCTGTCCTTCCCCTTGGCCTCCTGGGTCACAGTGAGTCAACGTGCCCCTTGTCCTGTGCGATCTATGTGTTGTGAAACCCACGAAATCTCGGAAGTTAGAGATTTCTGCTTCCGTACAGGCTTGCGTTGGAAGCATTCTGACCTAGAATGGTGGGGGTGGGGGGGTGGAGGGGGTCTGTTTTCCATAATTTGGATCTATCCCTCCTCTCTCTCTCCAAACCCCAGCACTGAGACTTTTTCTCCTTCTCCCCACGCCCCCTCCCCAACTCTTTATTGTGTAGAGCAGTGGAGAGAGCCAGTCTGGCTACGTCTTCCCACTTTCTTCTTCCGGCTCGGTCCAATCTGCTGCACGGGGCCAACTGCACATGACGGGCCATCACTGGAGGGGGCGGGGAGACTGGGAGCTGAGCCGGCAGGGAGACAGCATTTTCACCGGGAGGAGAGGGTGGTGGGGAATCCTCACTTGGTAACACATCTTGTCCCTGTCATGAGATCCCATATGTTTCAACGGTAACACTGCCACCACCAGGAAGGCACACAGCACCCTTTATCTGCTACAGCGCAGACATCCGAAGGGCCCACTGAAACATTCCCCGTCAATGGATGGTCGGCTGCCGGTGGCCCGAAAGGCTCGTGAGTGGGAGCAATGGGGTGCCCTAGCCCAGGAAGGACCCCAAGGCCTCTGATGAGTTGAAATGGGAACCCCAAAGTGAACAATTGCCCCATGTCAGGCTTCAGGCTATGAAGAAAAACAACCAGTTATTTGGCATGGGTTATCTACAAAGTACTCACTTCCCTGTAAGATGCATGTTATCTCCTCCCATCTCACAGACGAGAAAACTGAGTCTCAGAAAAGTTAATTCACTTGCTCAAAGCCAAGCAGCTTGTAAGTGGCAGAGCAAGGATTAGAACCTATGCCCTCCTGATGTTACCACCAGTTCCCTGCTCATTACACCCTCTTGCTTTCCAACCATGTGCACAGAGTCTATTTTCCTACCTGCTGAAAGAGGCACAGCCTGATCATATCCTGATGCGCTATAACGTTGGAGGCAATGTTTGCGATGTCTTTCTTTCGGGCATTTGGACGAGGGTAGACCCTGGGGCAACCTGGGACCCCTCCTTGGGTTACCATTTTAACGTCCATATAGCATTTGATTATCATGGTAAGAATTTGCAGTAGGCACTGCATGGATTCATGCACCCAGTAGTTTAAGGCAGTATTTACGGTGCCCCTACTGTGTGCCGGTCACTGGGATAGATGCTGTCATTGCGAGCACAGCTCATCGGGCTTTGCCGGCATGCAGTTTTGCGGTCTTGTTGGGAAAACTGCACTTGACCAAGCAATTAAAACATTGTCAGGGTGCAGTAATGTATTTCAAGAAGGCAGGGGCTTAATATAGGGGATTATGCGTTTCCAAAACCACCGGAAGATCTGAAGAAGCAGGCCCTTGGCTGGGCCTCTGGGGTTGACTCTCAGAACCATGCAGGCCTGGACCATGAAGGGGGCTGGGACCTCTGAGACCACCCTGGAGGCCCCGCCATCTGGGTTTGGAACCCCCAGCACCACCGACGACTCCCCTGCACACCAGGAGGTGGTAAAGGACAAGTCCACACTGCGGTCCAATGATTAGGGACTCAGCTCAGGGAGTGTCACGACCACACGCTTCCATGAACCCCAGGAGGCTGGCAAATCAACCTGGGAATTTCGTGCAGGAGAGTCACAGCTCTCCTCACCAGCAGAGAGGGTCAGAAGCTACAGAGAGAGGCCACTCACCTCCTGTCTGCCTTCCGACTGTCATGCAAACACACATTACTGGTAGAAACTTCATTTGTATCTGAATCCAAGCCACAAAGGAATCTGGGAGATGAGGATCTTAGCCTTCCAGACCAGAAGATGCAGGGGGTACAGAGAAGGGCTGGGAATACATGTCATGTGTCCATAGCTGATATCCAGGACCCATCATGAGGGTTGAGAGACAAGGCCCCCAGGGTGCTGTGGGCGATCGTGCTGGAGTGAATCCACGCTGTGGGGTCAGGGGCAGCTCCTCTCATGAAGGTGACTTCACGAGAAGTCATGAGACTTCATGAGAAGCCGAGATCTGAATGGTGCATTTGAGGTGAACAGCTTGAGCAAAGGTCCTGGGACCAGGGATGGAGGGAAGGCATGGCACATCTGTAATAGTTTGGATGATTGGTCAACCAATATCCACTTCCTTTTTCCTTCCATGTAGGTAATATGCACTTTCCTGCCCCACTGATGTCGGACTTGGCCACGTGATTGCTTGCTTGGGTCAGATATGATATGAGCGGAGGCCTGGCTTGGCTTGGTTTATCATGTTCTGGTGATCCACTATGAGAAGAACCTCCCCGAACTCCAGAAGGAAAACTTGTGAAGCAGAAATTAGCCCACAGCCTGAAGCAGAGCACCTCAGCTGAGCCCAGCCTAGCCACCCTGCAGACCCACGGACTTGAGAATAAATGCTTACGACTGTATGCCACTGAGCTTTGGGGTGGTTTGTTACGCAGCATTAGTGTGGTCGTAGCTGACTGATACAAAATACGTGCTATTGGTAGAGAACCATCCAGCGTAGCTGGAATGGGGAGGGGAGCAGGAAGTGAGGTGTAGGTGCAGCTCTGGGGCTGGCAGAGGCACTGTAGACCCTGTTAAACATACAGGGAGTTTCCCCAGTTCCCACAGGGCCAAGCCAAGGCCAAGAGAGGTGAAGGGCCAATGGTAAGTTAGGAACAGAGCTGGGGCTGGAGCGCAGGACTCCTGGATCCCACCTATACCTTGTCCTCTATTCCTCGCATCTTACCGATGACAGCAGGAACGACTCAACCCCACCAAAATTCAGTATGACCCAGTCAGGTCTCATTTATCCAGCGCTTCCTGATTTAACCCTGTTAATATCTCCATTTGCACATAGGAAACTGGGGATCAGAGAGGTTCCACATTCTGCCCCAGGCCGCACCCTACTTCGATCCAGCGCCCATGATCCTGATCCCTGGACACCAATGCCCTCCATCAGCCCGGTCTCCGTGGGCCCCACGGGGCACAGGCTCCTCCGTCCGACTGTGCTGAACTGGACTTCCTGCTCCATGGTCACCGGCTGCTGCCTCTGTGTCCCTCTGCAACCCCACTCTGACTCAGGCGGGCATGGGGGACTGCTTGCTGTGAAGGAGGGGTTCGGATCCTGCGGTGGCTTCCTGGTAATTACAGGTTTCTTGGCCAGTGGGCAATCACGGGAGGCCTGTGGCAAGATCTCCTTCTCAGAAGGGGGCCCATGAAGAGGGCTTAGCCTGTGTCTAATGGGAAGTGACAAGGACGAGGGCCACTGAGGAGAGAATGGAGGAAGGGAGGACACAGGCAACTATTATTCTCGGGGCGTCAGTGGAAGGAGAGAGGAAAACTCCAGAAATCCAAGTGGAGGGCTGCCTCTGGTCCAGCCTGGGCACCGGGTAACCCGGGTGTGCCTTCCCAAACTGGGTGCTGCAGAGCCATGGGGCCCACAGAGTGTTGGCACATGGTCTGCAGACCAGACAGCCCCTGGGTGTGATGCTCCCCTGTGCTTTGTAGCCCTGTGCCTCCTGGGCACGTGGTAGCAATGCACCTGCCCGCCCCCTTGTCCTTGGCTGAGCCATGTGACTCGTCCCGGCCAATGAGCCGCAAGTGAAAGGGACATGTGTCACTCCCACACTGGAACATTTAACCTCTGGAGCAGACCCTCCAGAGTTCTCAGCCTCCTCTGGGAAGGACCTGTGGAGAAGGGGTTGTGAGTGATTTCCGTGAGCCAACGCCCCCGTCAACCTGCAGGGGACACACGGTATGGGTGAGACATCCATCCCTTTGTGGTCACGAGCCAGGAGCGCTGGAGGGATTTTTGTCACTGCGGCACAGCCAAGTCCAGCCTCACAGAGAAAAATGATCCAGCGAGAAAGGGAGATTCTGCAAACCCGATCCATTTCTCAGAGATTTACAGGATACGTTACCATCGTGAAGGATCTGAGATGTCCTGAAAGAAAAAAGAAAGAAGAAAGAAAGAAAGAAAGAAAGAAAGAAAGAAAGAAATTTGTTTACCTTGGATAAATTCAAGGTTTTCCAGACTTAAGAGTAGCAGCCCCCAACCCCACTCTTGTGGGGCCCCACAAATGTCCAGTGAACTCATCTTTGGGAAAGGCCAGTCTGGGAAGCCCGGGACACACGGCAGCTAAAAAACCTTCCAAGGTGCTGTCCCAGACTCAGATGTGCACCTCTGGGAGACTGTCATCCCCAACATCCTCCTGGGCAGTGCCGAGGGGGCATAGCAGGGAGGGGTGTGAACCCTCAGACAGGAATCAGAAGAAGCTGCCACCAGCTCCCTACGGACGGACGCAGGAAGTGTCATCCTTCCTCTCTGAACCCTAACTGTGCTTCTTCCGCATCCAGGCTTCTGGAGAGGATGAAATGGCCCTGTCTAGTGCCTGGCCCATCGGACGTGCCTGCTCGGCCCACCGCAGCTGTCCCAGATGTGCAGACAGCTGTCTGAAGGGTGGACCACAGCCACGCAGGGAGCCACAGAGCCGGGATGCATTGCACCTGCCAGGGAGAGATGGAAAGATTGGGAGAGCTTGACTCTGGCGGTCCGTAGGCACATCCGTAACATCGCAGACCCCACTCATTGCCCCAGGACGCCCCTCTCTCCCTGCCAGGGTGTCTGTTTCTACCAGAGTTTTCCAGCTGAGATTCCCAGACAATCCCTAGAGCCTACCCACTCCCTGCAACCCCGGGGATGTGGGGTTCTGCCAATGGGAGCCTCTTGCTGGGACTTGCACTGGCCAGAACCCATGGAAATGAACCCTGTTCTTCCTGCCTCCAGCGAGGCCACTGGGGGTCCTCAGGGCTCAGCTCTCCTGGTCCCAGCCACCGCTGGCTCCCTGGAGGTCTCCCCCAAGACCTTTCTCTGGCCTCAGCCCTGGCGAGGATTCAAGCTTGGATGTCTGCTCCTTTGTCCTGTTGGACTCAACGTAACACCAGCTCAGAAAGGGTTGCTCTTTTCTCTGGATCTCAGTTAAACGTCTGCCATGGGGAGCATGGGCCATACTGGTGCTTTGCAAATCTTGTTCTTAGCCATGGACTTTTTCCTTTGAATGACATCTTTGATGGGGCCCTGGTGTATACGACCCTTGAGAGCAGAGCGCCCCAGGGGGAAGGCTGTCACCTGCTTCCCACTCACCCTTCTCACCTCCACCGCCACCCACCGGCGTCCCAGGCCATCCTGTCTTGGCCTGAAAGTCTCCTGGAGATCCCCCCAACTCACGGGCCGTCCACAGGTCAACGAGACAGACCCCCCGCTGCCTCACCCTCCCTTCTCTCCCAAGACCTTGTGCCCTCCAATCACCTGAGGGCTCCCCTTGGGTCTGCCCACGCCCCAGAGGCTGACACGGCTGCCCAGGGGTGCCCGGGAGCTCACACGACGGTTGTGGAGCCTGGGGTCCGCCCCCCATGCCCTGCAGGCTAGCCCCCCACCAAAAGAACAGAGTCCGCACAGTTAGCTCCTGGAGGTGGGGGCAAGATGCGGTCTGCTGAGGATCCCTGGTTGTCTCACCACCTCACCCAGCAGAGACAGGGCATCCCAAAGTGCCTGCGGGCAGGGGCTGGGCCACCCTCTCCGCCTGCCCAGGGAACCAGGCTTGCAGGTCTCCACGTCTCCAGAAGCCCTCCTGCACCAACCCCTTCCTGACCTGCTAGCTGAAGAGAGGAGCTCGTTAGATACAAATTAGCATTATTATTCAACTCAAGTGCCCTGTCAGGGGCTTACACGAGGGAGCCATCAGGGGCCAGGTCTATGGGTCTGCTTGTCCTTGCTGGAGATTTTAATAATCTCCGAAGGTGGGTTTTTTTTAATGTAATAACGATGATGCTGATGTTGATGGTCAATGAAACAGCAACATCCCCTCCCAAGCGGCTTCAGCAACGTGACTCACGGTGCCCAGTGGGGTGGCCAGAGGTGGGGGCAGGGTGCAAAAAATCACCCCCCCCCGCCGGGGAGCGCCTGGGTGGCTCAGTCGGTTAAGCGTCCAGCTTCAGGTCAGGTCACCATCTCACAGTTCATGAGTTCGAGCCCCGCGTCGGGCTCTGTGCTGACAGCTCGGAGCCTGGAGCCTGCTTCGGATTCTGGGTCTCCCTCTCTCTCGGCCCCTCCCCCACGCACGCTCTGTCTCTGTCTCTCTCTCAAATCTAAATAAACATGAAAAAGAATTTAAAAAACCACCCCCTTAATAACCGTGAACAAGCGTGATAACGCACCTTGCGGGTGCATTTTGGTCTGCTCCTTGCTTCTAGAATCGTGCCAGCGTGATTAAAGTATTCTACTCCCTGCATGCCCCCCGCCCAGCATTTCTTCAGGAGCAGGGGTATATCCAAGAGTTTGACACTAATCTCTTTGGGGGAGCTCCGTGAGATGCTAACTGATCCCCTCTTGCTCCTTTTGAAATGGTTCCCCTCCCATCAGGTCATCTGAGCTTGGCCAGAGAGGGAACAGCCGTATTATAGTTAACAGAGCCCCCCCCCACCCCCACCCCCCCACATCAGGGAGAACTCTTTTGGGAGCAAGTGACAGAAAAAAATGAATTCAAATGGACTCAAACAGCAGCCAGAATAAATGATGTTTTAGGCCACAGAACATCAATGTTTGGAGGAGAGCTTCCGGTCTGGTTGGATCCAGGTGGCTCTAAAAATATGATCAGGATAGTATCAAAAATATAAATATTTTTATTTATACAAAATATAATAAGTCCCACTATAAAAATGTTGATCTTTCTCTTGTCATCACCTGGCCCTGCTTTCCTTTGTGTTGACTGTGCTCTCAGGCACTTCCCTCACCGTGCCAAAAGGGCTGCCAGTAGCTGGCTCCAGGCTTCCGTCCTATCCTCTTAGTGGGGAAGAGTATTCCTCTTTTTCAGCAATCCCTACTAACGTCCAGTATTGATTCTCGCCGGCTCCCACTGGCCCCAGCTTGAGTCACATACACATCCCTGAATCAATCATTACGGTCAGGAGAGAGAGGGATGCTCTGTTTGGACAGTCCTGGATCACATGTCCATCCCTGGAGTAAAAAGGGAGACAGCCCCAGTCCAGCCACCCACACCGAGAAGGGCAGAGGGGGGTTAAGTACCCCCCTAGGAAAGTCAGGTCGCCGTTGCCAGGAGTAAGGGGCCTGTATTCCCGACAAGCAAAACCTGGAGAGATATTCGTGTATATGTATACCTCGATGGATGTATATTTAACCAAAATTCAGTTTGGGGGGATTTCTGCCCTCTGGTTAGGACCACTCAGAAAAGCTTTACTATTTTCAAAGAACTACAAGTCAGACATTTGAGACTACCCAGTATCTGTCACCTATACTCCATCCATTCTCTCCCCAGGCTACACAGGATTAGTTTCTTCAGTGACCTTCCATGTGATATGGTTTGGAGTCCCTCTCCCCAGGCTCTCTCTAGACCTAATTCCCTTGGCCGTTATCTTGTTCAAAGTATGGTGCCATTTGTCCAGGTGTGAGAGTGTTAGAGTATAGTACAATAGGATAATCACCTCCTACATTCTACATACTGTATCTTTATTAATATGGCCAACATGCCATTATTGTTTGAGTCCCTATATCTTATTGGTGATTCACAAGATATTTACCATCTTCTAATACCCTTGTGCTTTTCACATATCATAACTGTCTCATCCTTTCTCATACAGTTGATTTCTTCTGTGGTTCCTAATACTCAACTAGAAGCTGAAAATGAAGAAAAGTAACACTTTTGGAGCACCTCCTACGTGCCAAGTACTTTCAACTATTTACTCCAACTATGTGTACTTCATACACATGCAACTATTCACTTCTAACAATCCTACAAAGTAGGCATGACGGTCTCCAGTTTACAAAAGTTGAAACCGAGGCTCGGACAGGATCCTCATCTACAGAGAGGCAGATTCAGGAATTCGGGATTCAAACCCAGAATAGCCTGGCCCCTGAGCCCGTGATCTTACAGCAACACCATGAGTTACTCCCAATGGCACGCGTCTGACTCGAAGGCCAGGCAGGCGGGCAGGCCACCCCCGGGGTAGACTTCACTGGGCACAAAAGTTCTGCTCGTGGTCCCAGCTGTGCCCCAAACCCATCCCATTGGACTGCCTCTGACCGCCCTTCCGGATGCCGCTTCCCATATGCTGCGAGAACTTTCATAACCTGAAAGTTCCCTGTGTCCATCTGCTTGCTTGGCACGGCCGTGTCTGCAGGGCACCGTGGGCGGCAGATGGGGGTCGGCGAGTCTGGGGCCAGCGAGCCGTCTTGGACAAGGCACTCGGAAGAGAAAAGGCCAGTGAAGACCACTGCTTTCCTACCTTTCCATTCACCAGCTGTCACGAGGGCTCACCAATTAAGTGGCTGTTTAGGGCTTTCAAAACCACTAATCAAACCTGCCAAAATCTTTAAAAAGGGCTTTTAAAAAATTTTCTCCTCATTTATTTTTTTAAGCGTGTTAAAAGGTTCATTAAAGATCCGCAAAGGATGAAGAAGCCCTCCTCCCGCTGCCCTCCTCCCTCGCTCAGTAATTAAGCACGCGGCTCCCCCCACATTAGCTTTCAAGCCTCCCCCATCGGCAGCGGAAAACGCGGACAGGAGTTCAGAAGCGTCTTGTTAGTGTGTCTGCCTCGCAAGAATCGCTCACTAATGGGAGATGCTGGGAGCTGGTAATTTGGTAAAAAATGTGTTGTTGTTGTCAGCAGCCGGCTTCTCCGGCTCTCGCCTGGGCTCTTGCGTTTGGAGCTCGGCTGGGAAGCAATCAAAGAGAGGACGGCCCTCTGGGAGTTTTGCCACCCGAGAGGGAAGTCCCCAGACATCTCGGCAGGCCGGTCATCGGGCCCCAGGGGCCGGGAAGTGGGTGCTAGACGGACCTGAGTGGACAATTGTCAGAGGGCGGGCGGAGCGCAGGAGTCTCTTGTCGTGTGTGCTAAAGGTGAGCACCTCGAGGGGATGTGAGGGAACCACAGGGCTCTGGGCTTTTACAGCGAGTTCACAGGCTTCCCCAACACGGCCTTCTTACGCTTGCCTTCCCTTAAAGATCGCTCTGGAGTAGGTGGCGTTTGGGAAACCGCATTCCCCGGAGGGAACCGCCTTCCAGCCGTGGTGGCAGCGAGGGGCCTCCCGGGAAGGGCGCGACCCCAGCGTCAGAAATCCTAGCCCGAGACCCCGTTGCTGTCTCGGAGCTCCCCGGGGCAGGCGGTTTCGTCCTTTGGCCTCGATTTCCCCACGTGTGAAGTGGAGCTAATGATGCCTTTCTCGCGCGATCCCCATGAAGTCACATGGCCACGGCGGAAATCAGGCTGACGGATGCTGGTGGGGCCTGGGCTAAGAGCAGGACGCTCCGCTAAGGTTCTCGAAGCACCCGTTGCGTGGGCAAGAGAGCTGAGATGCGGAGAGGTCGAGGGTCGCGAAGAGGTCGAGGGTCGCGACAGAAGTCACGCGGCTCAGGAGGGGCGTGCGATCTGAAGCCAGGCACGTGTGTTTCCGGAGCCCCGGACGTGCTGCCTGCTTCTTGCGGTGACTGTGACCGCCGTCTGTGCAGAGAAGCTCCGTCCCTGCCCGACTTGGCTGAAGCTTCCGTACCGACATTCTGCAAGCGGTCGGGCTGCAGGAACAGGAGAAGCAGAAGGGACCAGTTTTCTGGGCTGGAGCAAGGAGGGAGGAGGCGGGGAGGGAGGGAGAGAGAGAGAGACTGGCTGCAGCCCCCACCGGCCCCCGCCCCCCCCCCCCCAGCCCCCGCTCCTCGTCCTTAGAGGGAGGGGTCTGGCCCCGCCCCTGCCCAGCGTCTAAATCCACCTTCTCGTGGGAAGCACTAGCTGACCCTGCACCCCGCCCCCATCCCGGGTCCATCCTGTTGTCCGCTCTCCATCAGCCGCCTAGCGCTGCTGCCCCCGTGACCCCCACCCCATGTTGCCGTGATGAACTTCTCTCCATTCTTGGGGTTTCACGTCAAATGTCCCTGCCTTAGGGACACCCCCCCCCCCCGCGACGTATCCCTAATCTTCCCTCCCTCAGGGTCTCTGGCCTCACATCCCTTGGTCTCCGTCATAACCGTTAGCGCCTTTCACAGTTTGTTTTTTGTGGGCTTCCTCTACCTCCTTCTGTCCTACTAGCGGGAGAATCCTGGAGGACCGTGGCCGCGTCTGTCTCGTTTTGCCGGGGGCGTGTCTCCAGGGTCAGACGCGGAGCAGGTGCTTGGAAAGTACTGGGAGGCTTAGAAAGTAGTCCTAGGCTGCCCTGGCAGGTGGCAGGAAGGGAGACCATCCTGGGGGGCTGGCGGAGGGGCGGGGAGGGGATGGCTTGGGCACAGGTGGAGGGGAGGCTGGGTGCAGGCCAGGAAGCCGGGTTTGTGCAAATCGCTGTGCCCCGGGCCCCAGAGGAGGGTGCCAGCTGTGCTCTGGTGGCCTGGGTGACAGGGCGGTGGAGGGTAGGGGTGGTGACAGCCGTATGGGTGGCAGCGGTGTGGCCGTGGGCCCACCTGCAACCCCTGATCCCGGTTTCCTGCCTGTGTAATAGCAGCTGCAGCCGTGCTCCTCTGCCAGACAGAAAGAGGAGGGAAAAAACGAGAAAGAGAGAGAGAGAGAGAAAAAAAAAAAAAAAAAACCCACACCGATTCCCTGGGAAACACATTTGAAAACAACATCTCATTGAACAAGGAATGTGCGCAAGGCCCAGGCGGTGGCGGGCGGGCTGGCAGGCGACCTCATTTCCGAGCTGACACGAGGCCCTCCCGCCGCCAGGAGCTGCGGAACCGGCCCCCGCACCGGCCTCGCCAAGCCTAGCGTCCGCCCGGCAAGATGTTTCTCCTGGAAGGAAGCCCTGATGCCCTGCCAGACCCACAGGGGTCTGATGAGCAAACATTCTCTCCTGTTCAACACCCCAGGTCAACAGGCCTCCCTGCTGGGGGCGAGGCTCCTGGCTCCGAGCCCCACGCTGGGAGCAGACGAAAAACACACAGACCCGCCCTCCAGAGTGTGGTAGTCAGGGGGGGAAGCAGACGATGGAATCCGTGCAGAGCTGATGGGGACAGAGACTGGCCACAGAGCCGACAGGCCCCGGGACCCCATCCCCCATGTGCTGAGGGGGGAGCCTGAAGGTCAAGGATCTTAGGGGTGGCATCCTGGGTGGAGGAGAAGGCCACGGGCACTAGGAAGGACCAGCACCCTATGGTCATACCCGACTTACCCAGTGCCTCCAGGACCACAGACAGGCCAACGTGTCCATAGATGACAGGGGGTCAGCACAGATCCAGGGCTCCCCAGCCCCAGAGGCATCACAGGGAGAAGGAGGGAATCCAGGGCTTTGCATGTGGTTGGCACGGGCTGCCTTCTGGGCTAACGGTGGCGAGGAGGTGGGGAGGGGCCGTCCCTGAGGCTGTGGATGTGGTGTTGACTCGGGGTGGCGGTGGCCGTGGAGACCGTGTGGTGATGGAGACCCTGAGGGAGAGTGAACATTATGGGGACAGTGTATTGAGGGACACATGGGGAGAGTGATGACGGTGGGGACAAAGGAGGTGGTGCAGGAGAGCGGGAAGAAGTCTGGATCTTTCTCAGGCCCGCGCTCCGGAGCGGCAGTGTGGTCGGCTGCGAACCTCCCTTGTCCGCCTCCCACCAGCGCGGGCTGAGCTCCCTTCGCAGCAGGAGCAAAGGAGTTCTTCCCAGGCTTCCCAAGCCGGCGCAGCTCTGTCCGCGGTCTTCGGCCAGTGCCTGGCACCCACACAGAGACTTTCCAAAGCCCCCTGGATTTCAGGATGGTCCTCCAGAGACACAGTCATGGCCTGGCCGTTTGGGTGGGGGGGGGTCCCGAGAAGGCGGTTCTTCCCTGGCAGGTTTATCCACAGAGGAGACATCGCCATCTGGGGAAGAAGAGGTCACCTTGCACATTGGGAGAGAGGCCCGCTTGGGAGGCAGAGGCTGATATCGAAGATCACGACAGGATCCTGAGCAATTCAACCACCAGCCCCCGGTCCTAAGTTCACCTCCTCCTCCGAGATCTCACGATGGCCCCTTGGCTCCGTAGTCCCCTGCTGGCCTTCTCTGCAATCCCATAGTACCTTCCGAGCCCACGATTATGGCACAGTGTTTTTGTAATAATTGGCCATATGTCTGCCTCCCACAAAGACTAGGTTGTCTTCAAGGGCAGGGATCAAATCTTCCTGCAGATAGAATCCGGGGTCTGGCATACACTCTGATACACAGTGGTGGTCGGTGAGTCGAGATCAAGGGTTATAGGGTAGAGTTTGCCTCCTCCCATCTCCTCTCTGATTCTCTTGGTCATTCTGGGCTGCTCTAAGAGATTACCGGAGACTGGGGGCTTCAACAGCAGGCATTCATTTCTCCCAGGTCTGGAGGCTGAATGTCCAAGAGCAAGGCACTGCTGATTGGGTTCCTGGCGAAGGCCCTCTTCCAAGATGCTCTCTGTGTCCTCACGTGGCTGAGAGGGAAAGGGCTCTGTTCTCTCTCCCCCTTCTTATAAGGACATGAAAGAGCAGACCTAGGCCGGCTGACTAGTGACTATGTCCCCGATATGGCCTCAGAAAGAAGTTCCCGCTCAAACCTCAGACCATGCCTCCTCCCCTTGAGTAACTTATGTTTTCTAAGAAAGCAGGCTACCGATTGATTGATGCATTCTTCCGAAGTCTAAGGTGGGAGGAAGGGGAGTGTGAGAGGCGTGGAAAGCGTGAGTAGAAGAGGGAGGGCTTCTCTCAGGTAGGGGCCAGAGGCAGGAGCCCTCAACCCCTGGGAGCATTTTACCCCTCCCCAAACCAATTAAATCAAGAGTCTCTGGGGATGGTGTTTGGTGCTAGGTATTTATCTAGCACAGCCAGGCTGACAGCCAATGGTTCATAGGTGACCAGTGAGAAACATTCTGTATACACTGAGGCCAAACACGTTAGAGACCCTCAGACCCAGTGGTTCTTAAACTTCAGGTGCATCAGAATCTCCTGGAAGACTTGTTCAAACACAGATTGCTGAGCCCCACCCCCAGAGTTTCTGACTCAGTGGGTCTGTGACCACCAGGCCCAACATTTGCATTTTTAACAAGTTCCAGGTGACACTGATAATTGCTGATCTGGGACCACACCTTGGCAGCCATTGGTCTATCCTTCCCCAGCCAATCGGCTGAGGCCACGACCCTTCCCCAGCCAATCGGCTAAGGCCATGATCCCTATAAAACCTTTGTGCTCTTAAAACCCACTCTCTCTCTCCGGTATCTCATCGCTGTCAGTGCAGGTAGGGGATTGAGCTTGAGCTAGCTCGAATAAAAGCTCTTTGCTTTTGCTTCGGACTAGGTGGCTCCCCGGCGGTCTTTGGGGATCACGGATTCTGGGCATAACAGGCACTAATCCCATCATGAGCCCCACCCTCTTGACCTCATCGGAACCTAATCACCTAATCCAGCTTCAACTGGATAAGCCAAGGCCAGAGCAGGGTGGGTGTGGCTGTCCCCTAAGACTCTCCGCCCAGTGCTCATTCGTGTTCTGGACTGATTGGCAATGGACGTCCTCATTAGCATGACCTTTCTTTGCCTTTAACAAGATCCAAACTGTTCTAATTGTTGGCTACAGACAGTCTGGACCCTGGGGAGGGAGCTCCAGGCTCCAGGCAGGCAGGAAGAGGGTGGCCACTGGGACAGTGCCGATGAGAGCCATCCTCCGAGATGCCTTGGAGAATGGGGTCCCTAGAGGAATTTAGAAAAAAGCAGACTGGGTTGTTATCTGTTCCTGTATAGTTGGAATCCACCTTTGGCTCCTTGAAGGAGTCGGGGGCGGAGGGTGTTGGTTCCTTCTCCCTCCTTCCCTTCCACACACGGTTACAGTGAGCTTACTGTCTACCAGCACCCATGGGGCACCATCATTCACTCACCCACTCACGCATCCATGTTTACTGAGCATCTACTATATGCCAGAGACTGTCCTCATGAGGAGGATGCAGAGATGAGTGAGACAGACACTGTCCCTGCCCCGGGAGCTCGTAGGCTAGTCGACACAGAGAAAATCTGAGCCAAGAGCTTCCCAAAAGAGGGGGAGGCAGGAGGCACCCACAAATAAAGCAGAAGGAAGAGAGGAACAAAGGACATGGGGGGCTTCAGAGGGAGATGAATGTGAGTCGTGGGTCCAAATCTAGAGAGGTATCTTACCTGTGTAGGTCTCGGCTTCCTCATCTGCGAAATGGAGATGCCTGCTCATCCTGGCCACCAGTAAAAGACAGCTCCGAAATTCCGGAAGAGGAATACAAAGGGGGGGGGGGTGGGATTCCAGGCAGGACTGATGCACTCTAGCTGGGGAATCGCGGGAGTCTTTCTCCAGGAGGTGAGTGCCTGGAGAAGCTCCCCTTGGCCAACAATCCAAAGGGGCTGGCTGGGAAGGGGGAGGCCCGTCAGAGCGCCTGGTAATGAACCCACGATTAATAAGGCCAGTAGGACGGACAGCCACACTCCATCACCAGCCTGTTGGTGTTCATGACCTGCATCTCTGTTTGAAATTATCATGTTTGTCTGCCTTCTTATTGCCATCTCCCCTGGCCAAGTCGTAAGCCCCCGGAGGGCAGCCCCCGGGTCCCCGGCACAGAGTGGGCAATGGGTCCGACGCCTGTTAGTTGCACCGTGAATGAAGTTGTAAATGATGCCATTCTGTGAACCCCAAGGGCAGCCTTATGCTGAGGTCATGGATCTCCTTGCTCGTGACCTTCCACAAACTGAGCTGCTGGCTCTTTAGGAACACTTGACCTTAACGGCACTAACGTATGTTGAGCTGGTGCCTTTCCAAACCCCCTTCCTTTGAGGGGCACACAACAGGCTACTTCCTGTTATATCGAAAGTGGCTCTGTTAGTTCACCTGTCCTGGCAGGGAGGGCAGGAAAAGGGATCACACTTCCAGACCCAGGAAAGGAGGCTGGGAAGGTGAAGCACCTCGCAGGTTCATGGGGCTGCTGGGGGGTTGGGGGTGGGGCGGGACAGGCCACATCAGTCCCCAAAGCCAGGGCTCTGTCTCCAAGCCCAGAGCTCCTTCCGGGAGCCCCACTTACCTCCAAGGTCCTAGACACCGACCCCTTAGCCTGTGGAGGGGCCCCTCCGTTTCTGGAATTTCTCTTCCGCCAAGTGTGATTTTACACGCTGTGGGGGGGCGGAGGTTGTGCAAGCCATTCTCTTCCTCAAGCCTCGGTTTCCCTACCTGTGCGGCATGCATGACTGTTTCCACTTTACCTGCTTCGTGGGAAGATAATCACGCAGGCCCCTTGGCCGACGCGGTGCGGTGCGAACAGCAGGTGCCAACTTGTTCCCTTTCCTGTCTGGGCCGCCACCTGCCAGTCACGGGGAGCAGAGGCTGCCTGGATGGCGTTCTGCAGATGGGGGTGTGGAGGCCAGGCAGGGAGACCAGGGTGGAGGGAGGGCCATGGGGTTGGGGCAGCAGGGAAGGGAGCCCGAGGGGAGAAGGGGGAGGTGGCAGCCCCCAGAGCTGAGCAGGGCTGATCTTAAACAGGAATGAGAATAGCACATCCTTGTGATGTCATACAAATGATAAACGATAATAATAATAACACTGGTCTGCGTGTAATGAGAAGGACTCCAGAGACTGCATTACCTTGGTAATGGGTTATGAGTGTCAAAGACCCATTTGTTTCTCGAGGGACGAGCTGAGGATCGCATTGTCTCTGGCTCCGTGTATCTCTGTCTCTCTCCCACGCACCTACCAAGGATCCTGCTCCAGGTGGAGGTGGTGATGGAAAGCTGGCGGAGAGTGGAGCGGGCAGGGTTGGGGGAGGAGGCGTGGGGCTCAGAGAAGGGGTGTGGTGGGCATTGTTGCCACTCATCCAATGCGTCCCTTCTCACCATATGGGTACCAGCAGGGGTGCGTTTCCTGCCCCCCCTCCCCACCCCGCCTTCTGGTTGTTGGAGCCACTGAGCTGTCAGGAGGAGGGATGTGGGTCATCTCGGGGCGGGAGCCCTTACGAGCTGGCGCAAGACCGTCCAGAATCACCTTCTCTCTGCTATAGCGATGGTGGAGGGGTGGGTAGACTGGAGCCGTCAGCCTGGGGCAACGTGGAGCCTCCACTGCAGTGGACGCACAGCGGGAGAGAGCAATGACACTTAGTGGACGTGAGCCATTGAGGCTGAAGGTCACTGCTACTGGACCCTCCCCCACCCCGCCGTGACCAACACGGGCTCTGCCTGGGGGCCACGGTCTAACAAGAGAAGCCCCAGACCACAGAGTTGTGCAGCTGTCCCGAACCACAGCCACGTAACGACCACCTTCCTGTCCCCAAACCTGTCCCCCAAACCTCCCAGACTAGGAGATGGGTCTCGGACCTAGAACCGTAGGATGGTCTCATCCTCACATCCCTTCGTGGGCTGCTGGTACCATTGTTCCAGGAGTTATGAGTGCTTATTCGGTTCAGGAAATAAGACTCAGACGGGATGTCCAGTATCATGGAAACAGAAGGCAATCTATCGACTGAATTTTGCCTTTTCAATTACTTTTCAGGTCACGAGGCGTCAGAGACTGGAGTCAGAGCCTGGTGCGTTGGCCAGGTGCTCAGTAAGTACGGTTTTCTTTCTTTCTTTTTTTGATTTTTTAATGTTTGTTTATTTTCTGAAAGAGAGAGAGAGCGAGCAGGGGAGGGGAAGAGAGAGAGGGGGAGACACAGAATCCGAAACAGGCTCCAGGCTCCGAGCTGTCAGCACAGAGCCCGACACGGGGCTCGAACCCACAGACCGCGAGATCATGACCTGAGCCGAAGTCGGACGCTTAACCGACTGAGCCTCCCAGGTGCCCCATCGTTTTTCATGCCATCTGCTTACTCTGAGTGGGGACACTGGGGCTCGCGTGTTCAAGGTCATACAAGACAAACGGTGTTGTTTTAAACTTCCCCGGAATCTCCCTGGCATTTCTTGCTACATCTCCCCCAGACAGGCGGTCTCTGAGAACCCGAACATTGCCTTCCTGTCTCGTTTAGGGAGGCACGGGGGGTGGGGAAGAGGATCCCGCGAGACCAAACTTCACATCTGGGTGTAAATCTTAGCGGCTAGGTAATGATGCGCACCCTTCTGCCGGGTGGGCAAAGATTCGATCAGCTCTCCTGCCTTCCTAGTTAATCATCCAGAAGCTTAGCTGGTGTCTCACCCGCAAAGTTTCCCCCTGCGAGGGGAGAGCTGGTGCCAGGGAATTCTTCCCCGTAACCTCTCCACCTCTGCTGTAGTAAATAACCCACTCTCTGTCTTGCTGGCCGGGAGGTGCCATCCTTCAGACCTTTAATCTTGTCCCCAGCTCTTTGCTGGATCCGTTCCCGTTGCCACACGGCTCGGCTGCTTCCCCCTTCCCATATATCACACCCTCACGTAGTCAGCCTAATAGCCCTTGCAGCCTAAAAGCATAAATCACGTTTAAAAAAGGAGCAAAGTGGTTTAGCATCTTAAGCTGGAATAATAACAGGAAGTAACACGGACGGAGGGTTTATCCTGCGCCGGGGACTGTTCTAAACGCTCCAGACGTGCTAACTTATTTCTTCCTGGAAGCCACCTGCGGAGATGGTCTCGCGCTCTTTCTGCGGAGGGAACTGAGGCACAGAGCACGTAAGTGGCTCTCTCGAGGTCACACAGCAGGGGTTCATGCATCGGGGCCCGTATCTGAGCTCTGTACGCTGGGCCCTGAAGTCTTCCCTCTTGATCGTGCTCTGTGTTCTCCCCCGAAAGGAAATGGAGGGGGTCCTCAAACCCAGCCCTATATGGAGACTAGACAGAGGCAAAGCGGCCTTCGGTGGCTCCCATGGAAAGTTAGTGGTGGGCACACTGATGATCCGCTCCCTGGTAGGCAGTCCTTCCCCAGGCTTCCCGCATCCCTCCTGTGGGGCAGCCTTGGATCCAGGCAAGGCTGCAAGCCTCTGTCTTCTCCGTCCCCTGCTGCATCGTGCCATTTTGTTTTCTTAAGTTATCCCCAGAGACCCAGCCCCCCCCCCCGTGGGTGCATCCAATCTGCTGTACCCCCAGGCACATCTGGAAGTGATTCACGAGACGAGGCACAATGGCCAGAGGGACACAGCCCAGCCACTCGTCCTGTAAGCGGGAGCTGCCAGCCAGAGAGGAAATGCTAAGAGAGGCCGGGGGTCCCGCTGGGCAGGGGCCCGGCTGAGCTGGTTAAAATTCTTTGAAGGGGAACAGCACTTTATTCTGCCCCTACCTAAGCCCGGACTCTGGGGGCCTCCTCTCCAAGCATCTCTGCTTTGACACAACAGGTCCTTAAACAGAAATCTCAACTTGCCAAGGAGTCCGAGAATGGAGAAGAAAAAAGAAAAAAAAAAAAAAAGGCAAAAGCAATTTTCAACCAGGAATAGGTGACTCTCAGGGGTCTTTTGGCCAACAGGTGAGAACCAGAAAGAGGAAGAAAGACCCCGGAGCTCTGAATGTACCTCCTCGCCGACATATCATGGAGCATTAAAACTAATCAGCTATGCAACGATTTTATTATATAAGCCAATAAAATGGGAAAATTACATTTTCACTGTTCACTGTTAGGCTGAGGCTTTTGAACCTTATATTTTATAGCCTCATGGTTCTTGAAGAAGATTTTTTTTTTTTAATATATTCTCCTACACTGAACAGAGTAACTCTTGAATATGCCACACGCATGCATGCGATCAGAGGATTGTTCCTAATTCTTCCCTGGCCTGCTTTCCCCTTCAAGGTGTGACTTTTGCAGGGGAGGGGCCTTGCAGACATCCCTGTGGCATTGACCTTGGGCGTGGCCCTGTGACCTGCTTAGGCCAGTGGCGTGTGGGAGGGAGGATTGGTCAGGCACTTCTGAGATGAAGCCTTAGCACATATTGTCTGCTTCTGTGTGTCCTTCGCAAACTTTCTGCCCTTCCTCAGGGACAGGGAGTGTCCCGGGTGGTGTTTGGTCTTGGGATGAGAAACTGGGGGAGCAGAGCTGAACCCGGCCCGCAGCTGAGCCTGAAGCCGGGACCCAACCCTACTGAGTTGTAACCAGTCCACCGATCCGTGAGCACAAAATAATTGCTTGTTTTTATCAGCCACTGTAATTTGGTGTTATGCTGCTATGTTACCGAAAGAAAGAAAGAAAGAAAGAAAGAAAGAAAGAAAGAAAAGAAGAAGGAAAGGAAGAAGGAAAGGAAAGACAGACGGACAGGAAAGACAGACGGACAGGAAAGACAGGAAAGGAAAGACAGATGGACAGGAAAGACAGGAAAGGAAAGACAGATGGACAGACAGACAGGAAAGGAAGGAAAGAAAGAAGGAAAGAAAAGAAAAATCTGACTAATACAACACATATACTTCTGGATGCAGAGAATCCTCAGAATCTCAAATTTGGGAGAAACTTTTTTATTAGCAATAATGACCATCATTTATCAAGGGCTTATTAAGTGCCAGATAATTTAGATGCAGTATTGCTTTCAAGTGAGGAAACAGAGGCACAGAGAGTTCGGGTAACCTTCCCAAGGTCACTTAGCTACTCAGTGGTGGAGCTGGGATCAAACTCAGGTCTGGCTGGCTCCAAATGCCTCACTCTTCCACACTGGCCTTGCCTCTGGGGGTTGGGCAGCCTCGATCTTCCCTGGCCCAGGCTTCTCTGACATTGACTCATCCTCCAAGATCTTTGCCAAGATTCCCATCAGCGTACCCTGATGTCGCTTGATTAAATAAAAAGGACTTTATCTCCCCCTCCCCAAAAATACATATATATATATATACTCAATTTTTTAACGTTCCTGATTATCGGAAATTCTTCCTTATCTGGAGCCAAACCCTGTGCCTCTCCAGTCCTGATTTTTTTCTGCCTTTGGGGCCATGTGGGAAGACGGGGTTCTCCCGTCCACATCGCTTGTTGTTCAAATATTGTGAGACAGGTTTTACATTCACCCCGTGTTTTCTCTTCTCTGAACAAAATACCCCTACTTCCTTAACCGTCCTTAAGAAAACATACTTCCATCGTGAAATACCGTATACAGGAAAGAGCACGAAATACAAACGCACAGTTTAATAAATCTCTCTAAAGGGAGTCCCGTATAGATGAACCGTCTGAGGCCAGGAGCTACAACTTTGGCACCTCTTGAAGATGCTGTGTGTCCCGTCTGGTCATCCTTGTCTCTCACCCACCATCCTGACATTTACGGTAATAATTTCCGGGCTTTGGCTTAATGTATCCTTATCGGCATGTCCATCCCTAAACCATACGGCTTAGTTTTTGCCTGCGAGCTTCGGGCAAATGGAGTCGCACAGGTTCTTTTGTGCTTTGTGAGACTCATCGATGTTGTCGCTTGCGGCAGATTTCATCTCTGATCCTTGCTGCGTACTACTCCACTGTGTGAATACATCGCGATGACCCACCCTACTATCGGTGCACATTTGGGGTGTGTCTGAGTTTGGGCTGTGACACACGGCGCTGCTATAAATATTCTGAGACCTGCAGATATTCTGAGATATAGATATCCTGAGACCTCGGGCATACATCTAAAGGTTTCTCAAATCACAGCCTGCGGCTCGCTTCAATTTTGTCCGATGATCCCTAGCTGCTTTCCAGAGCGACGGGACCCGAGGCGTCCACCCGTTGGTAGTTTCTGTGAATGCCCGTTACCGTCTCAGCTGTTCTTTACGCGGCTTCGTTCCAAGTGGCTTTCTTAGGCTCGTGACTTGGTCTCCACACATGCACACAAAATGAGTTCACAACTCACGACTCTGACAACTCAGGAGTCATTCGTAGAGGCAAGAAACCCCACTTGACTAGGTTTTAGAAGCTACACAATTTATTAGGATAAATCACTGTGCCAGGGAAGATAAGAAACGGGTTCCATTCTAATTCCGTGCTTGCGTGAGCGCCTCGAAAGTCACCGGAAGTGTACCTGAGCCGCTGCCTATAGAACCCCGGGCTATGGGTCCCCTCCTCGCTCCCCGTCCAGCCCGGGATTATACGGCCGCACCCTTAGCAATGCCCACCCAAGTGGCCCGGGTGTACCCCTCTGTCTCTTGAGCTGGGGCTCACCTTCGTGCCTTGCTTTGGCCAATGGAGGATGTGCAGCTGTGACACGAGCAGAGACCTGAAATGCATCTGCGTGCTTTCTTTCATTGCTGCTGCTGCCATTGCCACGGGCCCAGGCAGAGAATGGGAGCCACGTGGAGCACAGCGGACCCCCCCTCTCCCAAGCCCAGCCCCCATCAGCCAACTAATTAATGAGCTAATTAAGTGTCGTGTGCCACTGAAGCCTTGCGGTGGACACGGAGAAACGGTGAACCAACACAGCCACTGTTTGTTGACCAGTTGTCACCTGCCGGGCCCCATGCAGAACCACGTATAGAGTAGTCTGTAGAACCCCCACCCCACCTCTTTGTAGAGGACACCATTTCTCTACATTTTGCAGGGAGAATCTGAGGTTCAGGGACTTGCCCAGGTCACAGAATTAGTAAGAGGAGGGGCCGACATTTATACTCGGTTCTCTCTGATTCAAGAGTTTGTCACCAGCTTGGGGGAGTGGTAGGAGGAGGCTTTTAAACAAATGTTTAAATTAAACGGCCTCAGAAGCATCTGGGTGGCTCAGCTGGTTAAGCATCCAACTCTTGGTTTTGGCTCGGGTCACGATTTCACAGTTTGTGAGTTCAAGCCTCGCATCAGGGTCTGTGCTGAGATCATGGAGCCTGCGTGGGATTCTCTCTCTCCCTCTCTCTCTGCCCCTCTGCCGCTCGAGCTTGTGCTCTCTCTCTCTCTCCAATAGGTAAACTTTAAAACAATCATAAATCGATAAATTAATGAATTAAATGACATTAGAAGACACAGGGGTCACACACTCAAATGGCCAGACTGAGATGAGCAGAGGGACAGTCAAAGGGGGACCCTTTTTATGGGCTCCCTCCCCTCTAGGCAGCTCAGGCTGGCCTGGCTGGAATCCCACAACAGGGCCACTGACCACAGTACATTTGAAATTGGTGGCACTGGTTGGAGTCCCAACCCATCTTTTTTTTTTTCTTTTAAGTTCATTTATTTATTTTGTGAGAGACAGAAACAGTGAGAGTGGGGAGAGGGGCACAGAGAGAGAGAGAGTGAGAATCCCAAGTGGGCTCCATGCTCCCAGTGCAGAGCCCAAGGTGGGGCTTGAACTCTCGAAACCGCAAGATCATGACCTGAGCCACAACTGAGCTGGACGTTTAACCAACTGAGCCACCCGGATGCCCCCCAACCAGTCTTCTTACCAGCACTGTGTCCTCGGGCAAATCATTTAATCACCCAAGCTCCACTCCCTCACTTGTCAAATGGGGGGAGTGAAGTATTCTCCCCGAGCCTTGATCCGGTTTGCTGTGAGGACTGCTTGCTTGTAGGGGGAGGTTTGGAGTGTATTAGTGACAAGAGCCCTCCACAGCGTTGGTGGCTGCCATTTTTATCGGTCTGATTACAGTGCGGGTCCCCCTCGCGACCAGGCCAGGTGCTCAGGCCTCCCCACCAGCGGCATGGGTCCCAGGGGGGCCACAGGGAGAGCTGGGGGCATGAGGTCCAATGACAGGCCACAGGTCACGGGGGTCTCAGGACCCACCTTGGGGTTGCCTGACCCCACGAAGGGTCCCAAGAGGGGGTTAGCGTTGCTTCTTTGCCTTCCCACCCTGGCTGGGAAGATGGGGTTCGGGGGTGAGGCCGGAAGGGGGAGCCCCCCAGGCGGCCCGACAGTGGCCTGGTTGCTGGGTCGGCCATCTTGAACATCCTGTGAGCCCAAAGCAGCCGGAAGGGGGGCCTCCGTCTTGACCTTCAGCTTTTATGGGCTTTAGCTTCGGCAAAAGCCTCTTTCGTTTCTCCCCGGAACAGCCTCTGACAGCTCTCCTCACTCCTCTGTGTGCGATGGTTTCTTTGTTTGGCTGAATAAAGAAGCTTGTTACCGTAGAAAATGCCTTGGCAAGTGTCAGTGGAGATATCTGTTTCCTTGAAGAAACTCCCATAAAACCTTTCAAGCTGCTGCTTTTGAGTCCCAGAGCCCCTTGGATCCAAAGGCCTCTCCATTTTCCTTACTTTCTTCAGCCGTTGCTTGGTGATTTTCCAGGTCTCCCGGCCGCAGCAGGCAAGATGAGCCTCGCTCCTGGAATCTCTGGGGAATGTGGTGGATTGGCTTCCATCATTTTGCTTTCCTCACAGTTGACTCGAGGCCAAGGCCCCAGCGCTGGGGAGGGGAGAGGTCGGCAGGGGACGGTCATCTGTGGTCACCCTCTGGAGGTTTCCCAAGGCCCAGCTGGGCCTTTGTTAAGTTTCTGGGGTCTAGGCATTAACGGGAGCTCACGAGAGGGCCCCACACGCCCGTGTGTCTCTCTCTGTGAGCTGTGGTCCCTGCTCATCAGCAGAGACGTTAAGACGCACTGGTCTCTTGTTCTGGGTCCTTTGCCCACCGTTCCCCTCCCTCACCCCCCAGGCCCTGTTCTTCATTCCTCACGGACATTTCATGCAGTCCCTGGGGCTCACCACTGTCTCCCACCTCTCTGTGCCTTTGTATGCAGGGCTCCTGTCCCCGGACCCCTTTCCGACTCTCACAGACCTGGTGTAATTCCAATATCAACCTCCTGACCACCAGAGAGGCCCCACCTCTCCCCCTGCACCTGATTCCATCTTAGCACTGCTCACCCGACCCTGTAGCTGTCTGCGTGGGAGACAGACACTAGGTGGGAGCCCCGTGGAGGTCAGGAGCTGGTCACACACACACACACACACACACACACACACACACAGTGCCTGGCACTGTGCAGGGGCCGTGTCAGCTTGGCTTTGTAAGGCTTCAAGGACCAGTGGTGTCTGTGATGATTCTGGTGATGTAGGGGGGAAGGGGCTGGTTGCTTCGAGCTAGGCAGTGAGCTAGCATAGCTGTGCCATCATGCCAGGTTCTGGAATTTTCTGGGCTCATGAAAAGCCAAAACAAATGCTCAGCCATAGTCCAAAAATATGTAGGATGACCCACCTTCTCTGGGACCTCCAGCACCTAGACGCCTAGGAGAGAGAACCTGACTGTCTTGTTTGTTTCCACCTCGAAGGAAGCATGGTTCCTGAGCAGAGTCGCACCCCCCCAGGTCCACATGGGACACGGGCTATTAGAGGCTAGGGCACTGACCCGGGTCCCGCCCAACATGACTGGGGCCCAGCAGGGTCTCCATGCTCAGAGCACAGGCCAGAGCCACCCTGAGGAAAGATTCTCTCGTGGTATCTTTCCTCAAAAGGGACAGCGGGCAAGGTGACTCTGGGGCCCCTCTGCAGAGCCACACAGCATCCATCATAAGTGGAAGGAAGCTTCTCAGAAGGGATCTCGCTTTCTGATGGGAATACATCTGGCCTCATCAAGAAGACGGAGAGAGATAGACATTGAGTCCCTGTGGCATTTCAAAACCTGCAGGTGGTCAACGGGACCCTTCCCTTTAAGCCCCAGTTCAGGGCTGCCATAGACGAGGTCTTGGTACCCGGAGTGCCCTGATTCCTAGCGACAAAAATAACGGACAATACGCCAAGCACTTGGTCTGCATCAGGGAGGCATTATGTCATTTGGTGATTCCCCTTACAACCTGCTGAGGTCAGGTCCTACTGTCTCACCTCATGGGTGTGGAAAGGGGACTCAGGTTGGGGGAGGGACCCACATGAGGGTAGGGAAGGACCAGGTCTCCAGGCCAATTTGATTCCAAAGCCGGTGCTCTTGACCTCTGTTCTTTATTGCCCAAGCAGCACGTCCTGGTGGCCCTGGGCTCCCAGACCCACACGCCCCCCCCCCCCCCCCCGCCCCGTCCTCTCTCTGCCTGGTCTAGCTCCTGAAAGCTGAATCCCATCCTGGGCCACCCAAGGACAGCCTCCCATCCCACCTGCCTCATGGAGTCCACAGACGACTCCAGGAGCTGCTGTTCCATAGTGCCTGCTGCCCAGAGGGCCTGGGACCATCCTGGTCACCCACAGAGCCTTCACGTCTCAGCACACCCCTGCAGCAGGCTCACTGATGCCTGCAGGGGCTGTTGCCTTGGCCAATCCTCCTTGCACCTGTCTTTGTTCCTTCTCTAGGATCTGGACTCTGCTCACCCGGTGGCCCATTGGGCTGGGGTCTAATACACCACTGGGCTCTCCAGTTATCATCCCTGTGGAGTGAATCTGGCCACCATCACCCTCAGACGCTGGTGAGAGGGCTTCCTCCCTCCATGGTAGTTCTCATCCTTACCCTAGCTAGCCCCCGACTCCCAGACACCGACTGCCACCAACTTCTGGGCTCCGCCCTTCTGCCAAGCACTTCTGAGAGCAAAGATGACCCTAATAATCCAGGTTGCTCTTTGCTGAGCCAGGCATACGTGCCAGGCAAATGCTTGGCACTTTCATGGTTTCTCTCTCCTAATCGTCACTGGGTTTCATAGGCCCCATTGTACAGATGAGGACATCGAGGCTCAGCGAGAGCGAATGAACTCTGCTACGAGGGCAGGACTCGATTGCAGGCGGGGAGCCCAGGCCCTGTCCATCTCCTGGACGCTGAGAACGGATCACCTCCTCAAAGATGGGTCATTTGTCTCTGGCGTTGGTGCTCTAGGGCGGGACTAAACTCCCCTGTGTCGGATTTTCCCTCAGTACGTGTCCTGCACCGACAAGGACTCAGAATAATATCGGCAAAGATTCCAGCAACAGAGCGAGGGATTTATGTGGGAATCGCTACACGTTGGTGTAACAAGGGAGGGGCCCCATCCTCCTTCTCCATGTGTAGACCGGCTGATGACAGTGTGCAATGTAACAAAAATAGTGGCCACAGTCTAGGCCGACATGCTAAGTCCTTCCCACACGTTGGGGCTGCAGAAAGAGGGCTCATCCCCTGGATGATGTGGACACAGAGCCCAGCGTCAGGGATCCAAGGGACAAAACATCTCCTTGCTTTTCTCGGAAGCTCCGACATCTGATCTGTCCTGAAGTCCGCCCAGCCCAGCCCCTACCTTCCACCTTTCCTTGGCCAAGTGAAATAATGAGAGTTTTGCTTTGTTGCAAAAGGGGGGGAGGGAAAAAACACACACCCTCAACAACCAACAAGAAATAATTAGCGCACATTGTGTCATTAAACACTAGACTTTAATTAAATCGCATGGAGATAAATACCTCTAACGACTGGAAATCTGGAGACCGGAGACAGCAAAGCACTCAGCATAATGGAGTAATAGACTCCTCAAATAGCGTCAAGTCAGGGATTCCGACTTGATTAAGAATCTGACTAAATTGGGTTGTCACCCTGTATGCTGCACCTACTACCTGAAAATTGCTCATTATCTTCCCCATTTGATCTTCTTGGAGCTAACAAGCCTTTGCGGAAATTGGTCCAATGATCAAAGGACCCATTTATTTGGAATTCTTCCCCGCGTCGGGGTCCGCATGGCTGGTGTCGCCTTCCTCCCTTTTTTTATTTGTGATGAATCATCACCTGGCAGCAGCCAGTGGGGAGGCCAGGCTGGAGGTGACCTCTGTGATTTCCGTGACGATCGTCCCTTCCGTAACCCTGACTACGGGCACCAGGGCGCCCGGCTCCAGAAGGCAGCACGAGGCCCCGCGCCCACCTCTGCCCCCGACTAGCTGGGAGCCACCAAACCCAAGCGCCCCCGCTTCCTCGCACGTGATGTCTCCGCCTGATGTCTACCCGCTGCCCCAGGTCAGCACACCCCGTCTGGAGAGCGCCGCGTGGGGACGTCCAACCGCTGTCCCCCATCCCTCCCTGGCCGGAGCGGCACTTCTAAAGCACAGCTCTGATTACACTGCAGCAAGGGCTCCCCACTTTCTCGCTTGGCTTTCAGAGCCATCTCCGTTCTTATCCCAGCATGCCTCTCGAGGCTCGGACGGATGGTCTGTGACGTGCCTCTGCAGAAAGCCCCTCTGCCCCAGCCACGCTGAGCTGCCCCTGTTCCCTAACACAACCGTGCCCTTGCTCACCTCTTAACCTCCGCTCATTCTGTTCACTGCACCTGGGATGCTTTTTCACGTGATCCCAGCCTGCTGGCCATGTGGTATGCCCTCCCCAGGGCCTGCCTCTAACCTCCCTCGGCCGTGACCCCTCCTCTGGGGGCTGAAACTCGGAGGCGTTCACTCTCAGGCCACTGGAGTCCTGAACCTGCGTGACGGTGCAGCCCAGAGCCCGAGGGTGAGATCCCTTTCACTGAACCACACCTTAAGACGAGCCTACTATGGGGCACCTGGGTGGCTCAGTCAGTTCCGTGTGCTTGATTGGGGCCCAGGTCATGATCTCACCATTCCTGGGATCAAGCCCCGCCTTGGGCTCTGTGCTGACAGCCCGGAGCCTGCTTGGGATTCTCTCTCTCTCTCTCTCTCTCTGCCCTGTCCCTGCTCTCTCTTTCTCTATGCCCCAGGCATCGGAGTGGGCTCTGGGGAGAGAGCAATGATCTTCCAAGTGTTTGGAACGTGGAGAGTGAGGGATGTGGGGGTGGGGGTGGGCCAAGGCTCCGGGGACATGAAATGAGACGAGAGAGCAGGTGGGGCCTCAGTATGCAAAGCCTGGGAGTGGAAGGGCTTTAGATCCCATCCTCTCCGCAGGGAGTCTCTGAGAGCCTCTGAGCCTCAGTGTGTGCATCTGTAAAATGGGGAATACCCTGACCCAGATGGCTGAGCCAGGCTGGGGCTAAACTACATTCCCTCCTAGTGGGTCTGGGATCCAGGTGGCACTGAGGAGGCTTGGCGCCCTCCCTCGGGGGTTCCTTCAAGAGAGAACAGAGTCCTGTCTTTTACCTTCTTGATCATAAGCGGTTTGAAGACGGGGACTTTCCAAGACTGTCCCCGGGGCCTCGGTTTCTTCCTCTGCAAAGTGGAGATAATGACGTCACCTGCCTATAGGCATGGTGCGGGGGCCCCTAGTAAAATGATAACAGTCATGGTAGCGAACGTGATTTTTTTTTTTTTTTTAATTTTAGAGAGAGCAGGGGAGAGGGACAGAGAGCGAGAATTCAAGTGCGGCCTGACGAAGGGCTCGATCCCACGACCGTGAGATCATGACCCGAGCCAAAATCAAGAGCACTCAACCGACTGAGCCACCCAGGCGCCCCAGTAATGAACGTGATTCTTGTGGTTCCTGCCCAGTTTGGCCTTCCTTCTGGCCTTCCTTTCTTCCTTCCAAAAATGCTTAATGAGGACTCACCGGGGGCCGGGCACTGTTCTAGGCACTGGGATATATCTATGACTACAAGGGAGAAACCTAGCCTTGCCAAGGAGCTTATCCAGCAGGGGAAGGGCAGACTATACATCTCTTATAAAGGAGAGCTAGCATTATACCTGATTTACAACGAGAAAAGTGAGGCCCAGAGAAGATGAGTAACTTATGGGGCCTTGAGCTGTCAGTCAAGTGGAAGGTCTGGGATTTCATTAATTCACGTACACGGAGAACAGAAAGTTCTCAGTAAATGATCGTTTCTGGTGATGGTGATGGCGATGGTGATTCTGCATACAGTAGGTGATCATTAAAGTTTCTGGAGTCAAAATCATCTGAAACTAGCAACATAAGCCGAGCCTGTCCGCCAGCCCCTGAGAGACAGACAGGGCAACCCCGACCTCCCCTTGGGTTCTCAGGGGGGCGGCGCTCTGGCTCCACAGTGACGGTCCGTGGGTGGGGGGACCCCCGCTCCTTGGAGGGTGCGGCCTCTCTCTCTGCAGGGAAAGCAAGGGAGGCGGGTGCTGGGCCGCGGGCAGTACCAGAAGCTGGAGTCGAAGGACAATGGTGAGACAGAGAGGGACCGAAGAAAAGAACCCACTGCAGAGGCGAGTCAATAATTCACACATCTCCTTTAAATATTTAGCTCTCTGGCTGCTTAAAATGTAGAACCGCGTCTTTGAATACACATATGTATTTTGTAGTTTGGGCACAGAAACACCGACGCCACAGACAGAATGGTGGGGGTGGACGGGCGCGGAGATCTGGAAACCCTGGGGGACACGCAAAATCGTTTTGCACGTAGGAGAGAGTGCAGTATTGAAATCTGAATCACGGCCATCCTACGTTGAGCGCCTACTGTGTGCTGGGCATTGTGTTACGTGCTTCTCTGCTCACATATTCATTCACTCATCCAGTCTTCCAGCTCTGGGGCTGCATAGCTTACGTTTATGGTTTTTTTAAGTTTATTTATTTATTTTGAGAGAGAGAGAGAGAAAGCGGGAGTTGGGGAGGGGCAGAGAGAGAAAGAGAGAGAGAGAAAGGGAAAGAGAGAATCCCGAGCAGGCAGGGCCCAAACCCACAAACCGTGAGATCATGTGACCTGGGCTGAAGTCGGATGCTTAACCGACTGAGCCACCCAGGCGCCTCTGAACAGCTTACATTTAAATCTTGGTTCTACTTCAGCTAATCTGCTGTGGGTGTGACCCTGGGCATGCCGTTAAACCTCCCCGTGTCCTGTCTCCACTATAAAACAGAACGAATGCCCGTGAAGTGCCTGAAACAGTCTCTGGTATGTTCTAAGAGCTCAGTGAATATTATTACTATGGCCATAAGCACCATTCACTCATGTATTCCTTTGAAGAAATATTTACTGAGTGTCTAGCTTGTGACAGGTACCGTGGGATACGATGATGCACTCAGAAAGATAGTTTGTGCCTTCAAGAAGTGTCCGCTGGGGCTCGGACATTAAGCTAATAAAAAAAAAATCAATGAACAAAGTCCATTCAGATTGCGGTGAGGGCTGGGAAGAAGATAAACAGGCTGATAAGATCGAGGGGAATTCTACTGGCCAGGTGGTCAGGGCAGACCTAAGCTGAAATTTAAAATATGGAAAGGAGCCCACAAATGAGAGCTCTAGGCAGAAGGGCAGCAGGTGCAAAGGCCCTGAGGTGGGAGGTAGTTTGATGTGTTTGAAGAAAAGGAAGGTGGGCTATTGTAGCTGGAGAGTAGCATAAACTTTTCTAGAACTTCCCAGGGGATTTGGAAAACTTGAAAATGTGGGAAAGGAAGCCAAGAGAGGTGTAGAGATTTGACTAAGGGTTCATAGCTAGTGTTGGAAAAACCAGTCTGTCTGACTCCAGGGCCTGTGTCCCTAATGAATGTCTGCCAGCCCCTGGGAGCATAGGCCCCCACGAACGCCGCCCAACTTGGGTAAGTCCAGGGTGAGTTCATGGTGACTCTGAATCAGGGAGTGTCCTGAGAAAGAGGCAGCGAGAGCTCTTGGGGGTCTGACTCAAGCCAGTCACCCAGAAGATGAAGCCAAGGGGAGGCCCCGCTGGACGGCCCTTCACGAATACATCAAAGGCACCTTCAGTGAGCATCCCCCTGGGCATCAAACCAGCCACACCAGGCAATCTGAAATTGTAGTGTGGCAGCAGGAAAGGAAGCAGGGATGGGATGGACAAGAGGGAAGTTCATGGATGGGGCGCCTGGTGGCGCAGTCGGTTAAGCGTCCGACTTCAGCCAGGTCACGATCTCGCGGTCCGGGAGTTCAAGCCCCGCGTCAGGCTCTGGGCTGATGGCTCAGAGCCTGGAGCCTGTTTCCGATTCTGTGTCTCCCTCTCTCTCTGCCCCTCCCCCGTTCATGCTCTGTCTCTCTCTGTCCCAAAAATAAATAAAAACGTTGAAAAAAAAATTAAAAAAAAAAAAAGAGGGAAGTTCATGGAAACCCCGTTATGTGCCCGGCACCTTACTGGTGTCTCCGTGTATCACTTAATCCTGAGAGTAACTCAGACCTGTCCATATGGCTGTCCTTATGTTAAAAACATGAGGCTTGGGTGCCTGCACGGCTCCGTCCATTAAGTGTATGACTAGGTTTTGGCTCAGGGCACGATCTCACAGTTCATGATTTCGAGCCCTGTGTCAGGCTCTGTGCTGACAGCACGGAGCCTGCTTAGGATTCTGTCTCTCCAGCTCTCTCTGCCCCTCCCTTGCTCATGTTCTCTCTCTGTCTCTTTCTCTCTCTCTCAGAATAATTACATAAACTTATTTATTTCTTTTTGAGAGAGAGAGAGAGAGCACGAGCAAGGGAGGGGCAGAGAGAGAGGGAGACAGAATCCGAAGCAGGCTCCAGGCTCCGAGCTGTCAGCACAGAGCCCGACGCGGGACTCGAACTCACAGACCGCAAGATCATGACCTGAGCTGAAGTCGGAGGCTCAACCGACTGAGCCACCCAGGCGCCCCTGCCTATTTCCCTTTTTAATCTCAAACGTCCACTTTCCTTATTGGATCTTCGAATCAGTTTATGCTCTACCCTTCTGACTGTACTGGTTGGAGCCTCAGGGCAAGCATTCATTCATTCATTCATTCATTCATCCATCCATCCATTCAGTGTCTTCTCTCTGCCTGGCTGTCTTCTAGAGGTCGGAGCATTTTCTTGTGGGTAACTTCGTCAAACAGCCGTAAGAGAAGAGCCCGGATTCATGTTGATTTTCACTTGCCTTAATGTAAAACAGGATTGCCTGCATTTCAGATTTTGCTAGTTTATCTTGCACGGCCAAAGGCCCAGTTATCTCTGCTTCACTAAGTCTTGAGATTGGTTTGGAACTTGAACATACATTCTTTGAGACCATTAAAAGTGGTTTAATTGGCTGTTCAGGGATGTCCTCCACTCATCTCTCCAGATGGATCATCTCTCTCATCTCTCCCAAGAACTGGGAGCCTGGAAGCCCTCACCTGGATGATCCATACCCCTACGTTTATTTCTCTTGCTCTGGGCCCCAAAGCATCAGGCTTTGCGTTGCAGATCCAGCCTCTGCTGAGGGATGCGTCTCCAAATCCTGCCTCACGCCCTTGCCGGGGCCCACAAAGCTACGGGGTGATGTCAGCCTGTGTCCTCCAAAGAGAAGCCAGAGTCTTTTAACAAATTCAGCCCTTGCCTTGACGAAGCGTAGGGGTCATCCGAAGGAGGGCTCCAGGAAGAAAGATAGACAGCCCCCTGGGTTACGTAACATAGCAGAAAGCCAGGGGCCTCGGGAGTCAGATTGTCCTAATCCACTGGTTTGTCACCATGTGCATTTGTATCAGACGCAAGGCTTGGTCTGTAGGTGGCCTTCCCCAGCTCCTGGTCGTATGATCTTTAGTAAAGGCACATAACACCGCCCTCCCCGGCCACTGCCAGTGTGTTTGGTTCACAGGCCCTCTGAAAATTAAGCGAGGCCATCGATGTGACAAACGACAAGTAGTTGATCGATGCCGGTGCCATGGCTGGTTTAGAACAGCAGAGTGCCCAGTCGTTTGGAACCGGGCACCTCATCCTTATTTACTGTTATTTGTTGCAACGTATTTTATCTCGCTCGTCCCTAAGGCTCCGCACGATGCACGTGTGTATATATTTGTACGCATACACAAGAACGCGCCCACACAAAATAAATGGGTGTGTGTGTTACAAAGATGAATAGGGAGACAGACGAAGTAGACTCTGGAGAAATACAGATAGAGACAGACACACACGTTTCTAGATATTTTCCTGAAGTCGTCCCCAGATCGCTTCCAGTGCCCACGAAAGCATTCGGTAGACATTTAACACAAATGTATTGAAGGAAGACATTTCAGAATCCATGGCTCATGGATGCGTATGTGACAGAGACAGAATGTGAGCGTGCCTCTGCTCGGTTGTAACAGTCACTTGAGGGACAAAGCCGTATTTGTTATGAGATAACCAGAAAATAAAGTTAAATAGTGGAAGCACCGAGTAAAAGACCGGAAAGCGAGTCTGAATGTCCTAATCCTCTTTTTTTTTTTTTTTAATTTTTTTTAATGTTTATTTTTGGGAGAGAGAGACAGAGCGTGAGCAGGGGAGGGGAAGAGACACAGGGAGACACTGAATCCGAAGCAGGCTCCAGGCTCCTAGCTGTCAGCACAGAGTCTGATGCGGGGCTCGAACCCACGAACCATGAGATCACGACCTGAGCCGAGGTCGGATGCTTAACCGACTGAGCCACCCACCCCGGTGCCCTCCTAATCTTCTTTTTATCTTCCTTTTTCCTTCCAGTTTGGGTTGCCAGATAAACAACAGGACATCTGGTTCAATTTGAATTTCAGATTAAATAATAATAATAATAATAATTTTATAGCATAAGTATATCCCAAATGTTGCACGGTCAAATATGATATGGGACACACATATGCTAAAAAACAAACAAACAAACAAAAACCCTATTCATCCTGTATTTTATTTGCTAAATTTGCTAACCCGTACCTGGCCATCCTGGACACTAAGTCCCTAAATTCCACTTTTTTTTGTTTTTCATGCCGTATAAGGGCTCAAAGGCCTTCAGTGTTTTTTTTTTTTTTTTAATTTTTTTTTTTTAACGTTTATTTATTTTTGGGACAGAGAGAGACAGAGCATGAACGGAGGAGGGGCAGAGAGAGAGGGAGACACAGAATCGGAAGCAGGCTCCAGGCTCTGAGCCGTCAGCCCAGAGCCCGACGCGGGGCTCGAACTCATGAACCGTGAGATCGTGACCTGAGCCGAAGTCGGACGTTCAACCGACTGAGCCACCCAGGCGCCCCTTCAGTGGTTTTATATCACCTGTGGGATAAGGTAAAAACCTTTTAACCTGGTGCCTGACCCAAAAGCCTCTGGGGCCTCCCTGCCCCGCGCAGAAAGGATGCCTAACCACTGCCTGCCACAGTCCCCGCTCTGTCCAGGCCCGGCCTGCAGGCAGCTGGGGGATAGGGCGTGAGTACTTCGGTCCGTGTGTTAGCGTACCTGTCACATTAGCCGCTTCCCCCCAGACAGTTACCTATCAGCTGGTCACAGAGCCCTGCTTCTGTATGCATACAGCAGCGTCCTCACGCCTAAATAGATGGAAACCCAGCAAACCTTTTCCTTTACCTTTTCAGGGCACTAAAAATGCAATTACCTTTCCCTACTCATGGAGGAGCTCATAAAGAGCCTTATCAGAGATAGAGCCTCTGCAGCGGGTAATGGGCCATAACTCACGGCCTGGGTGCTGGGATGTCAACACCCACCGCCTGCAGCCTGTTTGGGGAGCGTTTCCCTCCCCCCGGCGTCCCCCCTGCCACGTGGCCCAGCTGGACACCCCCAGGCTGCCTTTGGAGGTGGGGACAACACAAGGCTGAGAAGCACTTGAAGGAGAAATGGAACCTGCGGAAGGCGGAGAAGGGGGACCTCAGGAAAGCCGGAGGCGCGGGGATGGCTGGAGCTCCCCGGCTTCCCGGGGACCATTCCCGAGGGTCACATCATCTGGAAAAATGGGAGCCACGGTAGTGGCTGTCAGGGTGGTGGAGACGCATTGAGGTCGGTGTGGGGAGCGTCTGCCCACACGACCTGCCCTTCGTGAACACCCTCTTCTTTTCCCCAGTGCGCAGCCGGAAGCAAGATGGTGTGGCCGCCTCCTTCCACGGTTCTCCGCGGATGGCCTCGATTTGAAGCCACCCTGAATAGGTGCCGGGCCGATGCAAAGACCGGGGACCCTGCCCCCGAGCCCCCTTACCTCCCAGCCATCCCGGGGACCTCCCAGGGCCTGCCGCCTCTGGCTGGGCTGGCCTCCGTGCCCTGGCGAATCACGGTAATGCCAGGGAGGCTCAGCGTGGCGTTCTCCAAAAGTGGCCTATCGCTCGAGAAATTCTCTCCAGCCGTCATCCTGCTGACTTCTCCAAACAACCTGAGGCTGGGCGCCATGGTCAGCCCCACTTTGCAGCCGAGGAAGCCAAAGCTTAGAAGTCTGAGTTCACCAGCCCTGCCGGTCACTGTGCTGGGCCGTTTGATTCCAGGGCCGTGACCTTAACCACTGGGCCCACAGGAGTCTGCAGGTGGATTTTGGCTTCATGTGCACAAGCTCGAAAATTCCGTTCTTTCTCCCCCTTTCATCTTAGGAATAGAGAGGGGTCCCCAGTGCCTCCATGCCCCTGGCCCACCCGATGCACCCCAGGTTTGCTTCAAAAGCAGCCGAGCCGCTCTAAGAAGCAAGTCCCACCCCCCACCCCCCACCCCCACATCGGGACCCACCCTGCCTCCCCAGCCTTACAGCCGAAATCTTTCTCCTGGGTGTTTTTTTCCTTTATTTCTCTCTGTGGCTCTGGCCCTTTCCCCCTGAAAATACAGTTTGCTGATATTAAAAAGAAACACACAACCACTAAACACATTTGATATAGTCTTTGAAGTCTGATGGCCTCGGGCTCCAGACTGATAAGCAGGAAGATAGTGTGGGCCTGTGCTGGGAAGACAGCACCTTTGGCAGGGACGGTTCCAATCGAGGGGACAGAGGAGGGAAGCCTGAGAGAAGGAAGGCTGGGTCCCCTCGGATGGGAGGTGAGGCCCCCATGGGAGGGGGGTGCGGTAGGGATGAGCACAAGTCCCTGAGGAGGTGGCCCCCGTGGAGGCTCTTGCAAGGGATTTGATCTCTCAGAGGCTGGGTGATTGGGCGTTCCCTCTCAAGACAGGGAGAGGAAAAGAACGCTCTGTGCACACCAAGGCCTTGGGGGGCATCTCTGTGCCCAGGGAAAGGATCCGGATGGGGAACTGGCGAGGTTTTCTGTGTTCACGTGTACTTGCGGGATACAGGCACATATGTGTTGTGGGTGTTGGTGGTGCCACACTTGGCCTCCACCGACCCCCCTCCCTACCACGCTGCTGGGTTGGGGACCTCCCCTCAAGGGCAGATACTCAGAGCACCCGGGGGCCACGATGCCCTGTCGGGACAACAGTCCCCCAAGTCCAAGAGAGGAGAAAAAGTCTGTCTGCAGGGAGCTGCCAGGCTGATGGGGAGACCCAGCCTTTGTCCCTAGGAAGTGCCCAGTGAAGCAGGGGCAGGAGGACCCGCATAAACATGGAAACCTCCGGCCCAGGAGCTGTCATTCCCCAGTGTCAACCCACATCCACCAAAGCTGGCATTTATAACCCAGCCCCCAAACTTCTGTTGGGAGGTGACTCCTGGGCCAGAGAGGTGGACACTCCACCCCCCAGCCCCACTGGGGCTGACTCCGATGAGGCCTCCCATAAGGCTTGGTGTCCCCGGATCCATATTCTCAGTTCCCCGGCTGCCCCTGGTCCCTCCGAGCCCATCTCACTTCCACTTGAACTCCTGCCTTCCCACCCGTCCCCAAGGCTCCCACCCCGTCAGCCACAGTGTCCTCACCATGCACACAGCCTCTAGCAATGGAACTCTGTTTGCATGCCCGTCACCTGTCCAAGGATGACTCCTGCTTTCCAGGAGGAAAAGCACCCAACGCAGAGCCCGGCCATGACCTTCGTGCCACGTTTGTTAAATGCACACTCTGTGCTGGGCCCGTGTGCATCATCTCATCAATAGGTGGCTCTGAGAAGCCTGAGGACCTGCTCCCCCATTGCTTGGGTAATTCCTGTCATCCCTTGGGTCCCTGCCCACACGTCCTTTCCTTAAGACATTCTCTCTGAGTCCCCCCGCCACCCCCCGCACATACGGTGTCCTATACATCTTGGAGGCACTAATCGCAGTGGTATTTAATCCATCATTCCTTTGGTGGTTCACTCCTCCCCAGTCCTCCACAACCCCACAAGGGAAGGGCCCACATCTGTGTTGTTGACCACTCTCTCCTGAATGCTCAGCATGGATTCCAGCTCAGAGAGCACCCCCAGTAAATACTTGCTCTTTGAGGAATCGGGGGCTTGCTGATTTTGCATACCTAGAACACTCTGGACTTCAACTGCCTCAGGGATGCATGGGTGGAAAATAGTTCCCCATGACCAGCTCACTGTTTATTTCTTAATTTTTTTTTAATTTTTTTTTAACGTTTATTTGTTTTTGAGACAGAGAGAGACAGAGCATGAACGGGGGAGGGTCAGAGAGAGGGAGACACAGAATCTGAAACAGGCTCCAGGCTCTGAGCCGTCAGCACAGAGCCCGACGCGAGGCTTGAACTCATGAACTGCAAGATCACGACCTGAGCCAAAGTCAGACACTTAACCGACCGAGCCACCCAGGCTCCCCTTCCAGGTCACTGTTAAGGTGACTTATTCCTGGGTCCTAGAAAATAACTTTTTAAGATTCTACTTTCTAGGAACCATCGACAAAATGAAAAGGCAACCCACCAAATGGGAGAAGATATTTGCCAAGCATACATCTGATAACAGGTTGATATACAAAATATATAAAGAACGTATACAACTTAATATCAAAAAACCAACCAACCAGACTAAGAAATGGGCAGAGGTCTTGCATAGACATTTTTTCCAAAAAAGACATACAGGTGGCCCACCGACATACGTAAAGATGCTTGGGGCACCCGGGTGGCTCAGTCAGTTGAGCATCTGGCTCTTGATTTCAGCTCAGGTTATGACCTCAGAGTTCATGGGATCGAACCCCGTGTCAAGCTCTGTGCTGGTGGTGAACAGTCTGCTTGGGATTCTCTCTCTCGGTGCCTCCCTTGCTCGTGCCCCTTCTCTCTCAAAATAAATAAATCCCTTCTCTCTAAATAAACAAACATTTTTTTTTTTTAATTTTTTTTTCAACGTTTATTTATTTTTGGGACAGAGAGAGAGAGAGCATGAACGGGGGAGGGGCAGAGAGAGAGGGAGAGACAGAATCAGAAACAGGCTCCAGGCTCTGAGCCATCAGCCCAGAGCCCGACGCGGGGCTAGAACTCACGGACCGCGAGATCGTGACCTGAGCTGAAGTCGGACGCTTAACCGACTGCGCTACCCAGGCGCCCCAACAAACATTTTTTTAAAAAAAAAAAAAAGGAAGAAAAGATGCTCAACATCACACATCAGGGAATTGCAAGTCAAAACCACCATGAGATGCCACTTTACACATGTCAGAACGGCCAGTGTCGAAGAGACAAAAAATACCAAGTGGGGGCCGGGTTGTGGAGAAGAGGGAGCCCACATACACCGTTGGTGGGAATGTAAATCAGTGCCACCAGCGTGGAAAACAATACAGAGGTTCCTCGAAAAAATAAAAAATAGAACCACCAGACAATTCAGCAACTCCACTTCCGGATATTTATCTGAAGAAAATGAAAACAGTGATGCAAAGAGAGAAATGCACCCCTGTGTTCCCTGCAGCATCATTTACGAGAGCCAAGATACGAAGGCAAACTAGGAGGCCACCGACAGATGAAGGGATAAATAAGATGTGAGATGGATCAATAAAAATCTACAATGGAATATTACTCGGCCATAAACCAGAATGAGATCTTGCCATTTGCAACAACATGGATGGAGCTAGTGGGTGTTATGCCAAGTGAAGTAAGCCAGACAGAGAAAGACACACACCGTATGATTTCACTTCTACGTAGAATCTAAAAAACAAACCAAACAAACAAATCAAAACAGTGTCACGGACACAGGAAACCAACGGTTAGTTACCGGAGGGGGGATAGGTTGGGGAGGGGGGTAGGTAACATAGACAAAGGGGATTAAAAGGTGAAAACTTCCAGCTATAAGTAGGTCATAGGGATAAAATGTACAGCATAGGGAATATAGTCAATAATATTGTAATGACTTTCCTATGGTGACAGATGGCAACCAGACTTATCATGGCGGTCATTCTGTAGTGTATAAAAATATGGAATCACCATGATGTGCACCAGAAACTCATAGGATATGGTGTGTCACTTATACTCCAATTTTTAGAATTCCATTTTTCTTCCCCCAATTAAAGCAACACTGTCCTACCACTTTATACTAATCAGGTTGGGGGGAAAAATTGGAAAATTGGATAATGGCGTGTGTTAACAACAACATGGGGAGCATCATGTTCTGGAAGAAACCTGGCAATATTTAGGGAAATGAAGTACCACATACCACGACCCCCATCCTACTCCCGGGAGACCCAGGGACACCCTCTCAGGACACAGTGGGGCAGGCTGGGTGAACACCTTTAGGAGACCAGTTGTCTCTCTGGAAGCCTCTGCTGCAGTCAGAGGCATCGGACAAGATTTATACACAGCAACACGGGTAGATGTTAAAAACACAGAGTTAAGTGAAAAAATTAAGCAGCAGAATGAGATCTATAGCCCACTACAATTTATGTAAATTAAAACACATTCGCACAATAAACAGCACTGTGTATTTTACAGGAAGCATCCATATCTCAGGACATACATTAGAGGAGGGCTCGGGAACAGGATCAGGGGATAAAGGAGAAAATCGAAACCAGGAGTGGGACCGTGAAGGAATGTGGTGATAACAGGCATGAGTTCAGGAGCGTGGAGGACTTCCTAGCTCTCCCTTCAAGGTAAAGGTAACAACTGACTGGCCACCCAACTTCCTCCTCCGCTGCTGTCCTTGGTCCCCAGGGGGCTGGAATAGATCCGGACAAGATTTCTCAGCCTCGGCACTGTGGATGTTTTGCTGTGGGGCTACCTTGTGCACGGTAGGGTGTTTGCCAGCATCTGGACTCTCCTGCCAGCTGCCAGGAGCACACGCTGAGTGTTGACAACCACAATGTCTCCAGACATTGCCAGGTGTCCCCCGGGGGAGCAAAATCACCCCTGATGGAGAACTGCAGAGTGGGAATCAAAGTCTGAAAACGGTGCCACATCTTCTGGGTGAGCGGTCCACACTTGCTTTACCAAAACCCACACCCAGAGTGCCAGAGCCTCAGGACCCTGGACGGGGCTGGGAGCTCCATCTTGAAAGCTGCCCTCCTCCCTTGCACGTTTCCATCAAGGCTCTGTGGAGATTCCCGTGACAGCCCGCAACCGCGTCCGCCTTGGGCTTCCTCCTAATTTTAACAGGCAGCTGGATTTGCATAGGACATTTGCATCTGAGATTACCCATGGTTCTCTGGGAGACACCGTCTATAGCAGACGGTGGCAAAAAAATACATAATTCCATTTCAGCTTGCAGGGGAGGAGGGAGGAAGGAGGAGTCCTTCAGGGAGGGAGGGCACTTGTAGGAAATTTCAGTGCTCTATCCACTTGGTGAGGGAATGGGAAGGGGATATTCTACCAGTCACTGGGTGGAGGTGACTGTCCATGTCCCGGCATCAGTATGCGAATTAGTGGAGGGAATAGTGAAAGAAGGGGGCTCCTTGAGACTCTATCAGGAGGGGGCTGCTGCTGTTTCAAGAGGAGGCCCGCAGAGGGGAGGGGTGGATGGGGTAGGCTGACTACAGATAAACAAACGGACCCAGCCCCGGCCCCCCCAGTGCCCAGCCACCCACCAGCACTGCCTGAGAGCCCACTCTGCCAGACAGTGCTCCCTGGCTGTTTTCCACTCACAGGCGTATTTCAACACACAGCCTCAGCCTCTTATTTAGAAGAGGAGGAAACAGAGGCTCCCAGATCTCATCCTGGGTAAAGAACAGAGCCTGAAGTGGAATGAAAATGTGCCAGACTCTAAAACGAGCCCTCTTTCTAAGCCCCTTGGCGGGCTCTCACTGATTCGCCAAGTTGGTGGATAAAGCAAGGGTATGGAAGATGGGGCTCAAGAAGGGCAGACAGCCTCTCCCTTAAAGGTCAGCAGCTTATACTTAGTCCAATACATAGCCCGGCCTGGATCCCATAACATAAAGACAGACACCTGTGAGCCATGACCTAAATGCCAGGTAAGGTGTGGATGTTCCACATGGGTCAAGGCCAAACCAGAAACTTCCCCATGGAAATCATACCCATCCCCAGGCACTCTAGGATAGTCACACTCTCCACTTCACTGCCCCAGGGCCTATTATTACATGTAATTTATTCTTTCTATATGTTTCTCCCCAGTAGCTCAGGAACATCTTGGGGACAGAGATCATGACTGGCTCATCTCTCTATTTCCAGTGCTCAATAATTACACGTGCTATGAACTGAGCCAATTTGGGGCTGGGAACAGGTAAGTAGCCAATCCATATAATTCCATGGATATGGAGGTATTTCTTGACTTTCCCAGAAGGAAGATCATAAATGAGACCTTTCCCTAAATCAAGTGTAAGAGGAGGCATTATGACCTGACCACATTCTACCTTGTCCACAAACATGCTGAAGACTTGTCAAGGGAACGGAACTTGTCCGATTATCTCTGCATTCTCGGTGCCAAGAACAGGGTCTTCTTGCATGTAAGAAATAGAAGATGGATGGATGGATGGATGGATGGATGGACGGATGGATGTTTGGATGGATGGGTGAGTGGACAGCTGATGGAAAGGAAAGAAGGTAGATAGATATTGATAGGTATGTGGCTGTATGGTGGTTTAATAGTTAAGTGAGTGGATAGTTGGATGGTGGATATATAAATGAGTTCGTAGATGGACAGATGAATGGATGGGACAATGGCGGATGGTTGGGTGTTTGGATGTGGGAGAGTGAGCAAGTCAGTGAAAGGATGAATGAATAAATGGATGAAGATCAGACGGGTGGATTGATGGTTTTCAGGGTGAATTAAGTGTACATGGGTAGGTGGTGAACACGTAGATGAATCTACATGGAATGGGTAGGGGAATGGTTGCACCAATGAGTAAATTGTCTTTCCATCTCCCTATATCATGCTCAGCCTTCTTAAGTAAAGTGGCTTTTTGTACTCCTTTTTTCCAGATCCCACCCTTAAGTCCCCCTGCCTCTCCTGCTCTCTTCCATCATCCAAGCAGGGGCTCTAAGATGCCAGATGGAAGTCTTCCCAGGAAGTTCAGCTCCAGTCCCTGCCTCTGTGCTGAGCGTTCCACGCTGTGCAGAGATTTAATACTTAACTCCAGCCTCTCCCCGCTCCTTACCTGCCTGAGGAGGTAGAGGCAGCAATTTGCATATTTATTAAATATCTCTTAGCAGGATACACAAGCCGCATTGCTACATCCCGCTCCCGGAGCCGTCCTGCTGGCAGACAAGACTGTGTGCCATCAGCGCTGCATCGCCACCCATTAAATAGCTGTTCCAGAGCCCAGGAGGCAAGGAGGGTGGTGAGGGGCTGCAGGGCAGGCGGGGAGGAGGAGGTCCTGGAGCCCAGGATGCTGCGGTCTCACAGTTGTTCAGCAGTGAGGAGGGGGGTCTCTTCTTGGCCCAGAGAGGGCTCTGCAGGCATCTCTTCACATGGGCACCCCTGAAAGCCCAGCCCTGTGCTTAGAAAATTCCCAGAGGAGGACATCTAGATGCATCTTTGTTTTGTGTTTCTTCTGCTGCTCGATTTCTTTGAAGTCCATCCTGTTGTCTAAACAGAAGTGGGCCTGCCTTTGCATAAGCCCATTGCTGGTGCATTGTCTTTGGTCAAAATGGGACAAGTGTCCACCATGGCTCAGAGCACCCCTCCTCAAGTAGTGATCCTAGGAGATCCAGCCTCAGGCCTAAGGATCCAGAGCCCTGGGCACCAGACATCCTCGGCGTGGATGTCCTTCTGGGGGCCAGGACCTCCCTGCTCTAAATGGGGACCAACCTCTCCCCTTCAGACTGGGTGCCCTGCCTCTTCTTCTTGTCTCTTGTTACAGTTCCTGGGTTGGGGCTCAAGTCCAAGGATGTGGTTTCTGGGGTCAAACTTTCCAGGTGCTAATCCATGTCTCATCTCTTACTAGCTGGGTGACAGAATCTCCCTGATCCTCAGTTTCCTCATCTTTAAATGGAGGTGATGATAATACCCACCTCACAAAATTATTGTGAGGATAAGTACAATGAAGGATGTTGAGGGATTAGCATCGTATCTGGCTCTGGGCTGAGTATTCAGGAAACATCAGTTGTTATGGTTATGGAAACATACAAAGCTGTACATGCAAAGTGAGGCTGGATACATGCTCATCTTCCCCCAGGGAGAAGAGAAGATAGTAGGACTTGTATATCTCATAGTCTGTCTGCTGGGTTCTGCTCCGAGCATGATCCTCGTGGCCACCTTTGAGGTAGATATTCCAAACACTCCCACTTTACAGATGAAGAAACTGAGTCCCAGAGGGAGGAGGGCAACACATAAGACTACATGTTTGTTGGGGACCACCGTCCCCCTTGGTTTTCTCTTCCCAGGCAAGTCATGAGGGAGCCCTGCCCTGGGAACAGCTTAGGACCCAAGGAAGAGAAGGAGGAAACCCACAAACGGCTTTTCCAGCTCCATCTGTCCCCACATCCCACTGTCCTGGATTGGCAGGAGCCAGAAGGAAGGGTCTGGGCTGCAGCCTCATAAACCTTCCTGAAAGTCCTCGTAAATGCGAGCCCCAGCCAGCTTCAAGTCTCTGCTGCAAAAAGCAAAATCCCTGGTCATAAAGTAATCCCCATAAAAAAAAAAAAAAGAGGAAGAAAAGAAAAAAATCTATGCAGTAAAAATAGTAAAAACAGTAACAGTCTTGAGAACAAAAGGGAGAGGAGGCTTAGCTCTCATGAGCTCAGGCCCCACCCGAAAGCACCAATAGTCCAAGTGAGGCAGAGTGGGTCGCGGTGGCTGGGGTGGGGGATACAGGTGTTGAAGAATGGTGATGCTTCTGATGGTGAAGGTGGTAGCACTGAGGTGACTTCTAGAAAAAGTCCACTCATACCCACCCCTGACTGAAGCTGCCAATGTCTCAAGATTTTCAGGGTTAGGATCCCCATTGTACAGATAAAGAAACTGAGGTCAGGGAGAGTAGGAGCTCTCCATCAGAACTCAGGCCTGTCACCCCCTCTAGGACTCTCTATATAATGCTGGTCTTATGAGCCAAGTCCTTAGTAGAGATGGGGGGCCCTGACTGCCCCTTCCCAAGAAGGAATCCCAAGGCAGGGGAGGCAGAAGCAGCTGTGGGATCCTAGGTGAGTGTCTGCACATCCTCGAGTTTCTGATTGTCATCTATTCATGGAAGATGATTGTTCTTCCCTCGCCTGGGGGATGGACTGAGATGAGAAATGTGTAGGTATAAGGATCTGTACGTGCTCAGGGGTCCAACAGTGGGAGCTCTGGGAGCCCAGGGTGGGGGTGTAGAATCTCAGTGAAATGAGGCTCCCAGGCCAAGGAACCAGGATCACATTTGGGGGTGAGGACAACTCAGTATCAGCAGAAACCGCCTTTGCCCCTTGTCAGCACCTGCCCCACCACACACAAAGCAGTCCTGCTCAGCTCTGAGCCTCCCAGCCCTGACAATTCATGCCTTCCTCTTCTCCCCCCGCCTTTACATTCCCAGCCTTATCTCTTCCCTGTGCCTCTCTCCTTCCCTCTCTGCCCCTTTCCTGGCTTTTGTTTGCCAGGCTCCAGCCTCTCCATCTTTTGGTGGTGCAGACAATCTCCTTTGCTCTCTCGCTCCACGTTCGGGAGACTATTGTCCTCCTGACTGTCAGAGCCGACTCTGCATTTCCCCATTCAAAATGACATGCACTGGCCTCTCCTTGGAGCCTCTAGAGGCTTCGTCTGGGAGCCAGACTCTGGCCCAAAGCCTGTCCAAGCCTCATCCCTTGGGGAAGCCTCACTTGGGTCCCCGCCCGTCGTCCTTCCTTGAACCAGAGCTGCCCTTCTCCCACACACCCTTTCCCACACCCATCACCCACTCTGCAGGGAGTGAGCTCTGTCAGAAACCATCCCAGTCCCAGCGCACCTGCTTAGTTCATCCTCCTCCGTCTCCCCCGGAACAGGAGGAAAGGACCAGGGCTGCTCCTGCCCAGTGCCAGGAATTTAGGAAGAGCGTGTTTTGAGTGAATGAGCCTCCAAAAATGAGCTCCCTGACACTAGGGAACTCTTAGGCAGAGAACGTGTACCCCACTTCTCGGTTCACCTCCACCACCCTCACCTCCAAAGCTGTTCCCATCAATTCTGCTCAACAATACTGTGGGGAGGCGGTTGCAGGAGAGTAAGCTTCCAGAAGCCTTGGTCTCACCCGCCGCATGTAAAATAGGATACTAGGACCTATTCCCAGGGCTGTGGGGACGTCTACATGAGTTAATACATGTGAAGCACTTATATCCATGCCCAGAGCACTGTAAATAGAAGTGAGTGTTTGTTGCTGCCATTATTATTGGCTGTTGTGCTGCTGTAGGCTCCCTTCTACCCCCAGCCTCACTTTCATCCGTAGCTCGTTTTTTTTTTTCCAGCCCTGGGGAGGGAAATGACTTCCAGATGCTAGAAACTGGAGTCTTTATAGGCAGGTGACTGATTTCTTGTAAGAACGCAGAAACAGTAGTAACAACACAGGTAACGGTAATGACCAGCTACTGTTTATTGAGTGGTTACTACGTGCTTCCCATGAACAGTCTCATGTAATCCTCACCAGATCCGATGAGGCAGCCACCCCCGTTCCCTCCGTCTCCCAGACGACAGGCCCTGACTCTCCCCGGCCCCTGGACAACTACAGGGGCAGGGCATCAGTCTGACTCCATAGCAGCGTTCTGGCTGCCTCAAATTGCCCCCTTCCCCCTTGCTGGGCCTCCGTTTCCTCGTCTGTTAAATGGGTGCCAATACTGACGGGGACTGGGATGTGATGAAGATGGCATTCCCAATAAGATTTGCCAAGGAAGCCAGGGGCTGCCAAGCCTGTCCTTCCTGGAAAGGGCTCAAGTGCCCGAGCTTGTCCAGGGGGCCCCTCCTCATAGGGTCCCCTGACACCGGGGGCCCAGAGACAATGGCTCCACCAGTGCTCCACTTCAGAGAGACCAAGAGATCAGTGAGGCTGACGGGACAGGGGAGCGTTGGAGCCCCAGGTAGCATTGCTGATAGCCAGGCTCCTGGGAGGGTGGTTTGGGGCTCCTCGGGGGAGCTATGGGAGTGCGGGGACAGGGCTCTGAGGCCAGCAGATGCGACCCCAGGCTTGGCAGACAGAATGGCTGAAGCCCAGGGAAGGGCAGGGAGCCCAGTCCTGTCATCGTCCCTCCCTCCTCAGCCACTGCAGCCGTTAGTAATAATAACAATCATACCACTAGTGACCATCAGTAAGTCACCCAGAGCCCCTTCACTGCCAGACACCTGCTTGGTCACCTCACTAACTCCACCCCCCCCCCCCCCCCAGCAGCCTTCCAGGATGGGATTGCTTCACCAGCCTTCTTGCACAGGAGGGGGTAATGCAGACGGTGAGATTGGGCCGGGCTCGCCCGGCTCGTGGGGGGGAAGTGCTGCTTTTGAACTTGGGTCTGATTCTGAAACCTAGGTCCTTTCTCAGAAGCTAGACTGCCTCGTCCAGGACCCGTCACTTATTTTCTCACAATTCTGTGTCCCCTCTCAAGCTTGGCACAGACCTGGGCCCACGTGGGTGGGGTCATGGTGACAGCTGGGGTTGGACAGACCTGGGTTGGAATACTGATGCTGCATAAACAAGAGTGCCATCCGCGTGACACGCAGGCGTGTTTGTGGGCGAGGGCGTATGCAGTTGGCTGGTTAAGGGGCTGGCACCACCCGTAACCCACCCCAGACACAGAGTAAATATTGACTCATTCCTCCAGCCTTAAGCATACCTTGCATTTAGCCAAAACCCATTTGCATTTTGGGACCTTCCAACCTGCCATCCTCTCTGCCTGGAATCTCCTCTCTTTTCCCAATTGGCTGTTTTCTACTCATCCTCCTACGTGGTTCTTCAGGAAGGCTTCTTTGATTCCCTACGCTGAGTTAGACGTGCGCCCTCCCCTTCCGGCCTGCACAGCACCTTTCACACCTCTCTCTTCCCGCTAATTGTCAATTACACATCTGGCTGGAGTGTTGTGAGGTCCCTGCGGGCAGGGAGGGTGTCCTACTCATCTGGCATCCCCGCCATCCGCAGCACTTGGAAGGTTGCAGAGCGAATGAGCAAGGAAGCAGACGAATAAAGAAATGAATGAGTGGGTGACGGGGGCATCAGCATGAGCCGTGCCACATTCAGGGTCAGAGACGTGGGTGACACAATCCCATCCCTGTCCCCAGGCACCCCCACCCCCACCAGTGTTCCTCTCCTCAGCGTTTGAATTTGCCTGTTGTCCTTGCAGAAGATGCTGCCTGGTCGTGCATCCAGAGGGTCAAGACCACAGTGACCTCTAGACGCTGTAGCCACTGGCCAAGGGTGCAATCTGGAGGTCATGGGGCCAGTGCGACATGAGATATCAAGGGATAGGTGTCCCTGAGAGACCCTACCTCCTGTGAATTTGCCTGGGTTTTCACACCACTTGTCGATTCGCTGAGAGAAGGGAGGACACGTGTGCCACAATACGTGGCTGGAGAAATCTACACGCTCCTTATTCCTAGCATCTCCCCCCGCCCAGATCCTCCTGCCAAAGTAAGAACTAAATTTATCGTGTATTGGCACGTCCCCACCCGCCACCCCCCTCCCCAGCCCCAGCCCAACCCCATCCTACTTCTGTTAGAGAAGTAAAGTCTACTTCCTTTACTTTGGACACCAGCAAGGAGGCTTCTGGACTTCCAAATGCTGTCTTCCAGGAAATTGGAGTTTGAACATGATCCCTTGGGCGATGTGTCCAAAGGAGAAGTTCTCGCTAAAATCCCACATCGTAAAATGTCAGGATGTCTGCGGTCTTTATTTATAGACAGATTGCTTTTCAACTTTTCTCACTCCAACATTTCGATGTGTTATTCCTGAAGATAAATGCACATTATGATTTCATAATAGAAATTGCATTTCTCCCCCGTGTCACCTCTAAGCATGTATATACATAAATATGGCACATTGCCTCCGACAGTAATTTAAAAGGCACTTTGGAGAACATATTGATCATGACCAGAGAACGGGGCTGGCATGGTCTCGATTTCATCGAAGTCCGCCTCCTCCCAGCCCCTGCCCTCCCTCCTCTTCTTTGTTTGGGTCCTGAAGCTTGGGGACTTATGATTTCCATTTATCTTTGTACATCGGGATGTTTGTTTATAGGCACCAGGGGCTTTGGGAGGAGGGAGAGACGTGAAATTTTATAACTCCAAAGTGTAAACAAGGAAGGAAAAATGTAGCCTTCTACCAGAGTGAGTTCCCTGGAGGCAGGAATCCTCTATTTCACTCCCTCTTGGAGTTGAGATGGTATAGCCTGGACACTGCCCACTGCTGGGCGTCCACTCTCCTTTCAGCTCGTCACATTCTCCTACAGTTGGATTCCTGGCCCAGCCAGGACACCCTCCTCTCCACTCATCTGCCTCCCAGGGACCTCAGGCTCCCCTGAGAACACTCACCTCCTCCTAGCCCTATGAGCCACTCCCCACCATTCCCGGAAACGACTAGAAACTCACCTCTTCTAGGGAGCCTCCATGACTACTCAGAGCTTCACCCCAGCATCCCACTCTCTCCATGGCACGCTCCACCCTCTGCCCATGTTAAAGATCACTTATCCTTGGGCTACTTTTATGATCACATTGTCCTAGGCTGGGTAGCTCAGAGTGTGGGAGGAAACCATGTGGGAATTTGTGGGGCATCTGCAGTACACCAGGCAAGTTCCCTTAGCCCATATCATTTAGTTTCTACAACTACCTTGAAGGGTCGTGTTTTATTCTCCCATTTTACAGAAGAGAACACTGAGGTTCAAAAATGTCAGCCTACCCATTCAAGGTCTTGAGGCATCAAGTGGAAGATCCTTGATTCAAACTCTCCAACATTTCATAAAGGTGGAGCTAGGGTTTGGGGGGGCTCCAATTTTCAAAATACCTATTACTTTTCCATTCCAGGTCAATAGTCCCAGAGCTGTCCACTGACAGCAACCATGACCTGTCCAAGTGTTCTGCAAACACCCAGCTCTCTCATAAGGGGCCCTACCAGCACCTCACGCTCTATCTGGCCCTCCTCCTCAAACCCTCCCATTAGCCCCTTTCCTCAGCCTGCTCCTTAAGCATCCATATTTCCCCCCACCTTCTTCTTGGACCTCCTTTCTTCCTTTTACTTCTCCTGGGCTCTCTCACCCCCCCACCCCCCATCCCCAGCTTCAAGGATCCCTTTCCTCTCGGCAACTTCCCAATCCCCATTCCGGCTCAGATCACTCTCCTGACTAGCTGTCCACTGAGGTCTCCATTGGGGTGTCTTGTAGGTTTCTTAAACGTAATCCCGCAAGGACTAAGCTGAACATCCCCCGGTCTTATGGAGGGTACCGTCACCCACACAGGTTGCTACAGCCAGAACCCTGGCCATCATTCTGGACTCCTCCTATATTATCACATCCATTCATTACCAGCCCTTCGGTCTTTCCCTTCTTAATACATCTGGACGATCTCTCTTCTCCCTGTCTACTAATATTATATATTGGTTCAGGCCACCACTCATTCAGACTTGTCACGGCAGTGCCCTCCTAAATCATCCCCCAGTCCCCACGCTCGCCCCTTCCAATCCATTCCCCATATTACAGCCAGGGTGAGCTTTCTCAAGCAGAAAACTGGCCCCGTCATTCTCTTGTTTCAATCCATCATGGCGCCCTGTCGATGGCCAATGGGGGCAGTTCCTGTCGTGTCCTCCCTCTCGTGCCAGGCGCATGTAGTAAGCACTCAGTAAATAGTCACCCAATGGATTCTTTCCCGCTTCTCCTTGGATCCGCTCCCTGGGCTTTGTACTGGTGAACTTTTCCTTCCAGAGCCTCTCGCGAATGATTCTCCTTCAGCGGCTCAGCCTTGCTGTGCAGCCAAGAGCGTGGGGGCTGAATTGGCCTTTGCCTCTGCCATTAGCGGTCTTCCCCTCTCAATTACATGGTAATCCCTGTTAAAATTACAAATTTATTTATAGTTTCTTCCCCCCCCCCCCTTTCTTTTTTTTTTTCCCCACCCGGCAATTTTTATGGCTCATCGGCCATAACAAATTCTACTTCATAAAGCAAAGGCGCACGTTATTATTACCTTATGGAAATAGGCGGCGGCAGCTGACTCCATTCCCGGCCGGCGTGTTGTCTCCACGAATCCGTAATGGTTTCAATCAATACCCCTGTGGGATTTGTTCCGCTCTTTGAGGCCGAGAGCGTTTGGACCTGCATGTGGTGTCTCTGCCTCCAAGCCAGCTGGCGGCAGTAACCCCTCCCAGGGACTCTGGATTTGGTGGTTGTCCTGGTGTTTCCATTTTGTCCAGGAATAAAGAGATCACACTTGGCGTGTGATATTTACCGAAAGCTCTCCGGAAGCATTGTTTTGGTCACCATACGAAGCGGGGGGCCGATTATGACCCCAGGGTACAGGTGAGCAGAGTGTGGCTCAGAGAGCGTATGAACCGAACTGAAGGTCGACGTGACATGAGCAGGGGCCTCTCTGAGGGGAGGCACGGGCCACCTTCTCCCATCTGCTTGGCTATGGGAGGCGCTACAAATGAACCCTGCTGGAACTCTGCTACTCTGTCGGCTTCTCCCTGCCTCTGTCTCCAGACCTGATAGGACTGGGAAGAAGACACATCCTCAGAAAATGGCAAGGCATCCTGACGGTTGGGCACAGAGCTAGAAATGACTAGCCTCTTCCGGCCTCACTTGGATGCCTCCGAAGACAGGGAACTCACTAACTGAAGGGCTGGCTCACTCCTGAGAAGTCCCCCTCGCACATAGCTTTCCTTCCATGGGGACCCGAGCGGGCACTTCTGTAACTTCTAGCCATAGGTCCTCGTTTGGCTTTTGGAAGCCACAGGAGCTGGTTTAATCCTCCTGGTCCACCGCAGTTGCTTGGCTGCTGCAGATGGAACATCAGAGCTGGAAGGGGTTTGCAGAATTCATGCCTCCCCTCTCACTGGGCAGTGGGGCTGTGGTTATCGCAGCCCCACGCCAGTCGACGGTGCCTCACTTCCCTCACCCACCGGGCAGGCCCTGTCACATACCACACTTGTCAGAGACCTGACCCCAGAGCTGGGGCTCGACCCCAGCCTCCAGTCCCCTCATTCACTGCCTTCGGTGACCACAGTCTGCAGAAAGTAGGGCGGAACCCGGATGGGTCTGACTCCAGCGTTCGCCCCTCCCCCCGGAACTCCTGGTTTACCCCCCGCGCACACAGCGTAGCCCCAGCCCGGCCTGTGCAAAATGTCCGGTGCTTTGTTTCAACCACATCTTTATCCTCCTAAGTCTGGTGAACCTGGTGGCTGGAGGGGGTCCAGCGTGCTGGCTCCGGGAGCCTTGGGAGCCACAAGGTAAACGTGGGATGTTGCTCCGGGACGCAGAAGGGGCGCGCCGACTCCCAGGTCCCTGTCACCCCCAAGCCAGGCTGGGAGCCCTGCCGTCCCTTTCCCGGCCCACAGAGGAAACCCTCTCTGAGTCCTGAAGGCGGCCCGGCGGTGCAGAAAGGAAAGGCGGGGACTCCCGAGATAGAGAACGCCAAGTTCCAGCTCTGGTTCTCTCAGTCGCCAGGTGTGTGGCCTGACTCGAAGCTCTCCTCTTCTCTTGGTCTCCATTTCCACCCGTAAAAGAGAGAGAGAAATATCCCAGTCGAAGGGCCGCCGTGGGGCCTCGAACAAGAGAAGTTAAGGGGTGCACCTGCTACGGTGTTGGAGCACACCCGGCTCTCCCGAGCGGCACTGGCCTCCCCCTCCCGGCCCCCGACACCCACCCCCTTGTCCTCGCCGCACCCCCTCAGACCTCAGCCTCCTCTGGCTCACACAGGAGGATCGCGGTTACCACGGCAACCCGAGGGCAGCTCGGCTCCTGGTCCCTCCGGGTCCCTGCACCCAAGCCTCCCAAGCCCAGCTCAGGCAGCTGCCAGGGCAGGGGGACAGCGCCGGGGGCCACGGGCTCCTCTTGGAACAGACCCTCGACTGAGAGATTTTAAGGGGTATTGGACTCGGTGGGGGGGGGGGCGCTTAATGGCTTTTCTTACTTGGCACAGGCCCTCCCGCCCCCCTCCCTCCCAGATCCCATCCCTTCCCTCACGAGGAAGCCTGGCCAGGGTCCGGGCTGGTGTTCAGAGAGCTCTTTCTGGTGGCAGCCCCCTTACCCTCATGCCCTGCTTCCTCCAAGCATGGGCTCAGCAAACCCTTTCCTGGGCCGGGCAGGCTGGGTCTGGGTGAAGACATGTCTCAGCTCACGGAGTAGTGGCAGGAACTGAAATCGGAGAGGCCTGGGTTCAAGTCCTCACTCCACATTTACCAGCTGTCTGAACCGCCATAACAAAGCGCCACACGCTGGGGCCTCAATAGCAGACTTTTGTTTCTTACAGTCTGGAAGGCTGGAAGTCCAAGGTCGGGGCACTGGTTCCCTCTGAGGGACTGGAGGGAGAATCTGCTCCAGGTCTCTCTCCCACCTCCTGGGGTTTGCGGGCAACCTTTGGCGCTCCGTGGCTTGTGGCCGTGTCACCCCGATCCCTGCTTTCATCTTCAGAGGGTGCCCTCCTTGCGAGGTGTCTGTGGCCAAATTTCCCCTTTTTATAAGCGTCCCGGGCATAAAGGAGGAGCCCTCGCTTCTCCGGGCGGAACTCATCTTAACTAATCGGGTCTGCAACGACCCGGCTAAGGTCACACTCGAAGGTAGCAGGAGTTGAAACTCCAACGTGTGCATTTTTGAGAGACACAGTCCAACCCGTAACGCTAGCCAGGTGGCCTTGGGCAAGTGACATCACCTCTTGGGGCCTTAGAAGCGCTCGTCTTGAAAATGAGAGGAAAGGGGCGCCTGGGGGGCTCAGTCGGTTGAGCGCCCGACTTCGGCTCAGGTCATGATCTCACGGCTCATGAGTTCGAGCCCCGGGTCGGGCTCTGTGCTGACAGCTTGGAGCCTGGAGCCCGCGTCGGATTCTGGGTCTCCCTCTCTGTCTGCACCGCCCCCGCTCGCACTTTGTCTCTCTCGCTCTCAAAAATAAATAAGCGTTAAAAAAATTAAAAAAGAAAAGAAAATGAGAGTCGGCGTGGCGAAGTCCTCGTGCCATGCTTGAGAGGACGGGATGGGACCGTATACATCGGTTAATCCAGGACTAGAGGAGGGTAGAGTCGGTGACCAATGACCGTCGCTGTTACTGCGAATTCCGGTTTGGGGGAGGGTTCCTTGCCCCAGGGAGCGTGCTCATTGGTCCCTTTTGGTCCTGATTTGGGGAGTAAAGACATGCATTGGGGTCTCCTTACTCCCATCCAGCCTCCAGGCGACCTCTGTGGGGCCACACCATTGGCATTCGCTCACCAGTTAACGCCACCAAGGCCAGGCGCTCTGTGCATGCTCTTTCGTTTCAAAATCTTTGCGTTTTTCCTCTTTGTATTTTGTTCCCATTCACTGGATGAGGACACTGAGGCTTGGCGAGGTGGTGTGGCTTGCCCAAAGGCACGTGGTAAAGGGAGCGAACGGTGGGCGCCGGGCTCACCCGTTCAGAGCCCGCATGCGCCTGGCCGAGGGGGGTTCGTGCCTGGCGCGGCTTCGCTTTTCTCTCCTGCGTGAGCGCTTCTCGGAGCTCCTGTGGCCCATCCCCGGAGGAGCCCTCGTGTGCTCCCATGCTGTCATCAGCCCGCATGCAGCCCCTGGTTATAATTTTTTGTATTTATATCTTTCCTTTGCTTGTCATCAGGCTGTTTATCGGCACGCAGCGATGCACCGTGTTAAATATATATGCGTCTGTGTGTGTGTGTGTGTGTGTGTGTGTGTGTGCGCGTGCCTTCCCAGTTATATTTATGCAGCTCCTCGGAGGATTAATTTAGCCAAATAACCGAAGCTATTTAGGTAGTTGACATTCACACTGTGAAGGAACGCGGGCGCTAAGTCAGCCAGGCACTGGCTTTGCTCCCAGGCCTCCCGAGGACTCAGTTTCCTTAACTTGGGGTGAGCGCGGCAGAGAACGCAGGAGCTCAGCGAGTCCAGGGTTCGAATCTTGACTCCGCGATGGGGAGCTGCACGACCCTGGGAGAAATCCAGCACAGGCCTCAGTCTATTCAGCTAAAAAAGAGGTCTTCTTGTCACGAGCTGTCGTGGCAAACTTGAATCAGTTCGATGAATTTAAAGTTCCTTTTCCACAGCAGGTGCTAATTTGTTGGTGGTTAGCGTCCTTCTCTTTTTTCTCCTTTCGGGCCCTCCGTGCGGCTCCAGGAGGCCTGCAAGGTGCAGTTAAAATGCCCTGGCTTGGTCCCTGAGGCCCTCAACCTTGTGGTCTTTGCTGATCTTCCTTCCTCCAAAAGGTACCCTCTCGCTGTGCCTGGAAGTGCGGTTCAGTTGGGGTGGCTGATGCTGTTGGTGCCCTTTCGATCTCTCTCCGGTGCTCACCGTTCCTGTGCGTGCCAACCTCACAGCTACCCCCGACCAGCATGCAGGAGGCTTTTCTCTGGGTTCCAGAGCCCATTCACTGGCCAGGGCGGGGGAGGGCGGGTGGGCAGGGTGGAAGGGGGTGGGGCAGGCCGGAGGTGGGAGCAGCCCTCAACCACACACCAAAGGGAAGGGGGCGTGTAAATACCCCAGCTCCCTCGCCCCTTGGTCGGAATAACTCATAGGTCTGTTCTATATTCTCGCACACTGTGCCCCAGCGGGCTGGACCCCTGCTGGCCCACAGCAGACGCCGGCTCCATAACACTCCTGGCTGGCTCTCTCCTCTTCCTTTCCCTGTCTCCCTCCCTCACACTCCTAGAAGTATGTGTCCAGGATGCCCTTCAGAATAAATTCTATGCACTCCAATTATCCGAGGGTCTCCTTGTAGTAAAACCCAACCTAAGAGCAGGTGGGGTGGTGGGTGCTAAAAGCCTGGGCTCTGGGGTCCCCCCCGCCTGTCTTTGAGTCCTAAGCAATGACTTAGATTTGCTGAGCCTCACCTCACCCGTCTGTGGTGTTAAGGGTGGTGGTCCCAGTGCCTGACCCCAGAGGCACGAGGTGATGGAGTGAGATGAAGGCTGCAGCTTGGTCCACTGCCCTCTTCATCCATCTTCATGGAGCTTCTACTGTCGATCGATGTGCATGCGGTCTTTCTTCAAGGAGACCGCCTACCCATCCAGAAGATCAGCTCTGTGGGCCTCTGATTGTGCTCCAGCTGTTCCCATCGCCTTGCATGGCCGTGCTGTCTAGCTTTATCCATCCTTTAGGGCCCAGGGGGCTTCTCAGGTCAACTGTGGCCCCTGATTGGACCCTGCTTCCTCCACGATTGTTCAATGAGGCCCATCCTTGGGGCGGTGGGGGGACCAGGCTGAGGTCCTGGGCCCCCAGCCCACATCCGCTCAGTGTGCCTAGTGTGGTTCTCCCCTCTCTTCCTCCTTGTCAGGTTCCAATGAGACGCACCCAGGGCACCTGCAGCTCGCGCCCTCCCTGGCCAGAAGAGGCAAGCAAGAGTCCAGCTGACGACCTCTCCCGACCTCACCACGGCTACGTTCACAGGCCCCCTCCCCTCGGCCCTGACTTCCTGCCACGTGGTGCGGACTCGTGCCCAGCCTGCCTGGTGCCGTACCTTCGCGTCTTCGGGCATGTCCAGCCTCAGATGTGGAGAGCAGCATTGTGGCCGTGACTTCCTTTGAAACCTCCCTCGAAGTGACTGAGACTGTTCTGGACGCAGCAGGGGAAAATCAGAGCGTGTCGAATTGAATGGAATTAGGAACCAAGTGTCAGGGGGCGGGGAGGGGCGGGTGGTCAGGAGACCCCAGGCCAGGCTGACTTGCCCCATGGCCTCAGGGAACCCCTTGCCCTCTCTGGACCAAGCTTTGACCATGCACACTCTGAGAGGGGTGGGCCGGGTGACCTCTGGGGAGCCCCAAGTGGAGCAGAAGGGGCCTCTCACGGAGCACCTAGCTTTTGCCGATGTGTTCAGAGACGCGGTCTCATTTCATCTCGGTCCCGCCAAGTGGTTATGAATTTCCCCATTTTGAAGCAGAGTTTCTGAGGCCAGAGTGGGTGGGAGTGGGGTTGGGAAGGCCTGGAAGTCTCTGCCTTCCAGCTGGGCCTCTGGGAGAGGCCATCCTGCATGGGGAAAGGCAGAAATGGCTGGGGGGGGGGTGGTTGCACAGCAACTGGGCCTGAGGGAGCCCCTGCAAGCAAAACCCTTCCCCACCTTCCACTGCTGTCCTGGTGAGAGCCCTCGCTCACCCTGCGCCCGCCCCCCCCCCCCCCCCGGTTTTTTTGGGTTTTTTTCTAGGTTGCAGATAGGAATAATAATGATACCTGCCTCACTGCATTAACGTGAGAATTCAGTGACTTAACACCAATGAAGGACTCAGCCTTGGGACTCAGGCTCAATAATTACCAGGTGCTATTACTATTTAAGTTTTATTTCTATCATTCTCTGCCTTCCTCCACGTTGCATTCCTCCCCGCAAGTGCGGGGCCTCAAAGCTGCAGTTTCCCCCCTGTACCTGCCCGAGGTCCCCCAGCCTACAGCAGGGCCTGTCCCCCAGGACCAGACCCCGTCCTCACACAGCTCAGCTGCCCATGGAGTGCCCGCCGTGCACCGGGAGGGTGGCTGCACTCAGGTGGGGCGCTGGACTTTGCCCCACGGGTCCCACACGGGGTCATGGCCAGCTGGATCCGGGGTCAAGGCCGGCATGAGTCTGCCCAGCCTGGGAACACTAACAAACTCGTGTTGACCGTGTCCTGTGCATCCAGCACTGAGCCTCACGGACGTCCTCTGAGGCCGGGGCTATCATCATGCCCATTTCACAGATGCAGAAACAGAGTCTCGAAGGTGAGACAACCTGCCTCGCATCAGGACGTGGCCAGATCCGTGGGACCCCAGAGCAGGCGTTAGGAGCGCACCCCGTCCTCCCCTTCTGGGTGGTGATGAGGCGACAGGCACAAGCACGTCCCCCTTATTGATCCCCTCGGCTCTGAGGACCGCTGCTACCGCACCTGCGGAGAGGAGCAGACGCGGCCCAAAACGGCGGCCGGCAGGCGGCAGAAGCCGGAAGCCAACAGAAGCCTCGGGGGCAGGTGTCAGGGGCCATGTGCTGGGCGACAGCTCCTGATGAAGCTCCCTTCTCCGCGAGGCCTGGGCCCGCAGCAGCTGGGGCGGCTCCCCGTGCCCCGACGAACCCCAAGCGCGTCTCCTTCCCTTGTGAGCTGAGCGAGCCAACCGGACGCTGCTGTGACCAAAGCACCCGCACGCGGCCCTACCGCTCAGCGACATCGCCCCGGGCCCCTGCTGTCCCCGTCCCCGCTCTCGTCCCATGGTGCTCACAGATGACTTCCTACCCTCTCATCTGGGCCGGACACACCCCCAGCTTTCCCCCTCAGAGCCTGCCACTGGGTGTGGGGTGGTCTTTTACTGCAAAAAAGAAGCTGATGCTTTAGCTCAGAGGCAGCTGTATTTCCCCAGAGCAGGAAAGGATAGAAGACAAAGACAGTAGCTTTCCGGAAAAAAAAAAAAAAAGAAAGAAAGAAAGAAAGAGAAAAGAAAGCCCAGGAAATGCCAGCGGAGGGGGCTGAGGAGAATTCTGGGGCTTGTAAGGGCCCCACAGCCTCTGACCACAGCAGCACCTCCTCGGCAAGACCCTCTTAAGGAAGAACTGATAGGCCCATAAGGGTGTGTGGGTGGGGGGCAGACGAGCCTTAATTCTCCGGCTGCAAATGGGCCCATCCATTCACCCACGCGGCTCCCCCCCCCACCCCGCCCCCCGCACCGGCTTCCTCCTGACCCGGCACTTCGGGTCACAGAGGGTTCCATCCGCTCCCGGGGCTGGGATTTCTGTAAACGGTGAGTGAGCCGTGTCACCAAAGTGCGTGTTAAGCCATGTCTATTGCGATCAATAAATCACGGTCCCGTATCTGATCCAGAGACGGAAATAGCTCTCGAGCCCTGGCTGCAGGGGAGAGCGAGGGTGACTGCAGGCCCGAAGATAAGGCGAGCCCGAAGGAGGCCGCCTCTCCATAGCGACAGCGGGAGGCTGGCGTGCCCCACAGCCCGGGGCCCCTCTCCCCTGACGGTTCCTCCCCTGCGGGGTCCCTTGGAGGAACCTGAGGAGAGCGGAGGGCCCCCCTCTCCTCCACGAGAGCAGGCGTGTGCCGCAGAGGGGCAGGGAGGCTCTGCACAAGAGCAGGACCTGGACGAGGAGTTCGTGGGGTCTCCTCTGCTGCTGTCTCTTCTCGTAGTGGGTGGAAGTCTGGCTCTGTCCCCCGCAGGTCCGGGAGGGAGGCAGGGTAGTGAGTGAGAAGATACAGAAAGTGTGCGGCTTTGGGGCGCCTGGGTGGCTCAGTCGGTTCGGCGGCCGACTTCGGCTCAGGTCATGATCTCGCGATCCATGAGTTCGAGCCCCACGTCGGGCTCTGTGCTGACTGCTCAGAGCCTGGAGCCTGTTTCAGATTCTGTGTCTCCCTCTCTCTCTGCCCCTCCCCCGCTTGTGCTCTGTCTCTCTCTTCTCAAAAATAAATAAACATTAAAAAAAGTTTTTTAGAAGGTGTGCAGCTTTGCCCGGGAGCGGGGGCACACCATGGATGTTTCAGATCACAGTCTTGTTATCACAAAGAGCAGGGTTCAAGTCCCGGCTTCACCACTTCCTTGATGTGGTTACCTAGCCTCTGCGAGTGTCCATATCCTCGTGTGGAAAGGGGGGAAATAGTACCACCTGCCTCCCAGGGCTGTTGTGGAGCACGAGGAGGTCATGTGCATGGACGTACTCAGCCCGGGGACGGCAACGTGGTGTCTGCTCAGCAAATGGCACCCTGTCCTGGGAGGCTGCACAATGGCCCCAGAGATGTCCTCGTTCTAATCCCCACAGCCTGTGGGTGTTACTTCCATGGGGAAAAGGACTTGCCGACGATCTTCAGATGGGGAGACTATCCCGGCTGTTCCAGGTGGGCCTGATGTAGTCACAAGGGTCCCTATAAAGGGCTGGGGGAAGGTCAGAGTGAGAATGCCACGTGCAGCAACAGGAGAGCCAGAGAGAGAAGGTCCTACCCCCCCTCCCGACCCAGAAGGTGGAGGAAGGCGCCCCAAGCCCAGGGATACATGCGGCCTCTAGAAACTAGAAAAGGTAAGGGAATGGATTCTCCCCCTGAAGATTCTAGAAGGAACCAGCCCTGCCAGCACCTTGGTTTGGGCTGCGTCAGACTCATTTCCAACTTCTCACTTCCAGAACTGTAAGAGGACACATTTGTGCTGCTCAAGGCCCCGGGTTTGTGTAACGTATTACAGGAGAAACAAGAGAACTGATATACCTGTGAAGTCAAGGGTGTCAGCGAGGCTGGTGCCAACTTCCAAGATACTTCCCAGGGTCCCCTGGGTGGTGCACGTCACCGTGCCAACCTCGGGAGGTGAAATCTGCCTAAGGAGGACTCTGCGTGTGCCTCTTGGCATTACGCCCCTGGCAACCCCCCTAGCTAGGATCAGGATCAGTCCTAGGCTCCGGGGCATGGCGTGGGTAAAGCAGCCGACTGCTGTGGCCGTGAGCTCCAGCCCCGCCCAGCGAGAAAGGCTGGGGGGTTTGTTAAAATGAGGAGGTTATCTTCTGACTCACGTTCTCCTTCGGACTGATGCATGGGCCCAATCTCAGGACCTACTCTGTTGAGGGAGGCTGCTCCCCCTTCCAAATCAGACAGACGAGCCATCTCAGCAGAATGACTCAGGCTTGTGGGAAGCAGTGGGCGGCCGCTTCCTTTTCCTTCCCTGGAGCTGCTGGGCGCTCCCGGAGGCTCCTTGTCTACACGGGGAAGGACTGTGCGGGGGAGGGCGCGCGGGATGGGCACTGGGACCCGCTCAGGGGAGACGCCAGGGAAGAGAGGGATGAGAACACGAGCATAGGCACCAGTCCGGGGTCTCCGCCGGTGGCTCCCCAACTCTGGTGCCCAGATCAGCCATGGCAGAGTCACCCTGGGGACACGACCAAGGCCCGGAGATCTCTCTCTGCTCGGTGGTCTGCGGGGAGGGGCACTGCGTTGTTAGGCAGTAGGCTTGGGGAGCGCTGGTTTGCACACTGGTTTGGAGAAGCCGTGTCTCCGAGGCCCACGGGAGGCTCGGGGAGGGAGAGAAAGGAGGCAGGAGAAGTAGACATGAGAAGGAAGCAAGGGAAAGAAGAGGAACCAGAACAGCAGGCGAGGTCTTGAGTACAGAAGCCTCGGGGGCCTCTCTGGACGCCAGACTCCTTTACTCCTCCCGAGCCCCGTGATAGGCATGCTTCCATTTACCACGACTCAACCGTTGTTCAGTTCAGGATAGCGGGACCCGAGGAGGCTGTGTGGCTCCCCTAAGGTCAAGGTCACGCGCAGACAGTGGTCTGGGATCTGACCACATTCGTGGTCATCGTGCTTCCTGCGTGGCCCCTCGAGCGCTTCTGTCCCCTACGTACTCAGGCTGAATGACTCCGAAGAAATGGAAACGACGGTGCCCTTGGGTCCCTGGGAGAAGGGACCACTTTCCAGCTGGAGTCAAGGCTGCTGCTGTAGCTCCTGGCCGCCCTCCTAATGGACTTCACCAAGAAGATGTGAAGTGTTATTCTCCAAAACAGAGCACCTGGGGAGCTCGCCAGAGAGCCTGCCCCTCTCTCCCCCACCTCCCAGGGCCACCCGTCCCCAGCTGCACCCAGAACCGCCCAGAGCATTCGCCTCTGCTCCCTTCCACGTGTCCCAGACCGGTTCCCCCTGCAAGCCAGCTTCCTTTGGCCGCACATCTCAGCTGTGTGTCCTTCAATTATGGCTCCGGATTTGACATTGGGAATGGCTCTTCCCCATAAGCCTCTGTCCCCTTCCCCAAGGACTTGCCTCCAACCCACCCAAAGGGCTTGTTCTGCTTCAAGTGATGTGCCCAACCAGACCTTCATCCCCACCTTCCTGCCCAGAGTAGCGTCGAGGATAGACGCTGGGAGATTTGAATTTTTTGTCAGTAGTCCTTGTACCCACGACGTGATGTGGGAACTCGGGAGAAGACACTTGTCTTATCCATTCTTTTTTTTTTTTTAATGTTTATTTATTTTTGAGAGAGAGAGAGACAGAGACAGAGCCTGAGCAGGGGAGGGGCCAGAGAGAGAGGGAGAGACACGGAATCCGAAGCAGGCTCCGGGCTCCGAGCCGTCAGCACAGAGCCCAACACGGGCCTCGAACCCACGAACCGTGAGATTGTGATCTGAGCCGAAGTCAGATGTCCAACGGACGGAGCCACCCAGGCGCCCCGTCCTATTGGTCCTTATCTTGGGTTTGGTATTGAGGGGTGATTCCGCTCACCTCTAACCTGGGAGCCCATCCAAAAGAGGCGTGATGATATCTCATCAGGAGATTCCAGCGGTGGGGGGAGGAAATAGGGCTGCTTCTCTCCCTCCCCCACCCCCTTACAAACCACCCTCAGCATGGCAGCCAGAGCCAGGATGATGATGCTCAGATACAAAGATGTCTACCTATTGCAAAACTTCTCATTGACGTTTGGATGGGATCCTCTTGTGCTGTGGGTCTTTTTCTGTGCATTACAGGGTGTTGGGCAGTATCTCTGGACTCCGCCCGCTAGATTCCAGGAACGCCTGCCCCCCGTCATGACAGCTACAATTATCTGAAGATCTTGCCAAATGTCCTGGGGCGGGGGGGGGGGGGGCAGCCCTGCCCCCCAGCTGAGAACCAGCGCCCAAGGACTGCAAACACCACAGAGGCTTCTCCGGCGGATTGCATCGTTGCTCCTAATCCTCCATCTGGATTAGCCATAGGGCTTCGTAGTCCCTTCCTTTAGAGACAGTGCGATTCCCCGTGGCCGCGATGTGGGGCCAGACTTGCCGCGGCCCGTGGAATAAGATTGGAAGTGACATCGTGCCAGTTTCCGAGACTAGACCTGAAGAGATGGTGCCCGTTCCGCTCAGCCATCGCCTCGGGAAGCCCGTGCCCGGAGCCCTCCCCTGGCCTCCCAAACACGGCGTGTAGTGTGGGGCAGACCCGAGCCCCGGCCACGGCTGGTGCCAAGGCCAGCCCAGCCCAGGCTACTCCCCGCCAACCTGCAGACGCATGGGTGAGGACGGGCGATGGCTGCTTCAAGCCCTTGGGCGGTTGTTATGCAGCCTTTTGCGGCAAGAGCTGACTCACAGAGCTTCCCGTTGAAACCAGGAGAAACCCTGAGCTCCTTGCTCTGACCCAGGTGGCCCTGCATGATATGACCTCTGCCTAACTCTCTAAGGGGTGGGGGGTGGGGGGCGCACACCGGGTGCAGGGAAGGACCCACAAAAAAAGACTCTGAGACAGGACCAAGTTCAAGGGACAGCAACGTGCTCTGTGTCAGCCGGAGACCCGATGACAGCTGCATGCTCTGCCCTCAGAGAACCCGGGCTATTCCAGGTAGAGTGAGAATCGAGAGTCGGGACACTGCACCGTTATGCGCCGTTGGTGGGGAGGGAACTGGGTGGGGCCGCGGCGGAAAATGGTGCGGAGTTTCCTCAAACAATTAGAAATAGAAACGCCGTATGATCTAGTCATTCTGCTGGTGGGTATTTCCCCCAAAGAGAAGGAAAACACTAATTTGAAAAGATACATGCACCCCTGTGTGTATTGCGGTATCGTTTACAGTAGCCAAGGTATGAGCAGCTCCAGTGTCCGTCGACAGATGAATGGATGGAATATTATTCAACCAGAAAAAAAAAGATTGGGACCTTGGCATCTGGGGCAACGTATTGCTGAGTGAAACAAGTCAGACAAAGAGAGACAAACACCATACGACGTCAACTGTGGAATCGAAAAAGCAACAAAGCACCCAAAAGCAGAAACAGACCCATAGATTCAGAGAAGACGCTTGCCAGAGGGAAGGCAGTCGGAGGCACGGCCGAAATGGGTGAGAGGGAGTGGGAGGTACAGCCTTCCAGTTCTGGAATAAGTCACCGGGATATGAAAGTTCCAGCGGAGGGAATACAGTCAGTGATGCCGTGTGGTGACCGGTGACAGCCTACGCTTGTGAGTACAGCGTTAACGTACGGACTCGGCCAATGGCTGTGCTGTGCCCCTGACTCTAGCGCGACCTTCTCTGTCGACCATGCTTCGGTGAAAAGGCAAACCATTTGAGAAAATAAAAATAAAAGCCAGGACAGGCCAATTGTCTCCCACACCATAAACAAAAATTACTATTATTGTTAATTGCTACTAAGCTTTTCCTCTGGGCCAGACGTGCAGTATCTAACTCAATCTTCTCATGCTAATGAGATTCTATCATTGCACCCATTTTGCAGATGGGGAAATCGAGTCACGGCTTGCCAGAGCTCACACAAGTAGTGGTGACGGGGCAGGAATTTAAACTCAGATCCTGGGGCGCCTGGGTGGCTCGGTCGGTTGAGCGTCCGACTTTAGCTCGGGTCCTGGTCTTGCGGTTCGTGAGTTCTAGTCCCGCATCGGGCTCTGGGCTGACAGCTGAGAGCCTGGAGCTGCTTCAGATTCTGTGTCTCCCCCTCTCTCTGTCCCCTCCACCACTCGCACTCTGTCTCTCTCTCTCTCTCTCTCTCTCTCAAAAATAAATAAATATTAAAAAAATTTTTTTAACCTCAGATCCACCTGAGCCCTGAATTCAAGCTCTCAAGTCCCTGCCTCATCTCTCCCTTGATTAGGTCTGCATGCCCAGACACATTCCGGAACAAATTTCCCCTCAGGGGGCGGGAGAGATACGTTACTCTTCAAGTGCATGTCACCTTCGGGAGACAAGTGTCACCATGGTGCCATTAAAGCCTTCAGTGACTTTCGAGGCCGGCCACACACTCTCCGGGCTCAGTGTCAAATCCCCTCCTTCTGGGGAGGAGGGGGAGTTGTTTATTTATCTGGGGACAGGCCTCTGGGTTCACCTTATGGGACGGACTCCAGGAAGATTTTTAGACTCTGGAATCGGATCCCCTGCCCAACACCAGCGGAGGGGGGGTAGGCTAGGCGAGGGGAGGGGTTGGTTTTGCAGGAGGTGGGCCTCGGAGGAGAGGTCTTCAGGCGGACTTGAGGGCAGAGCGGAGCTTTAAAAGGTGTGCAGGCTGGGCTCCACGCAGCCTCTGATTTACAGCTCGGGGCCGGCTGTGTTTGCTTTCTGTTTTCTTTCATTCCCGGGTGGTTCTGATCTCCACCCCCATTTAACAATTTCTGCCTTTGTGCCACGTTCCTTTCTGGTCGCACTGTGCGGTCGGAACCTCTGGGTTCACCTCCTCTTCCAAGACGCCTTCCTGGGTTTATCTGCCGCAGGCGATGCCTTTCTCCATACCTGCACGTTTGACCCTGGCAAAGTCCCTCAAAACCCACACACCCCAGGGGGGGGACTCATCTTTGTCCGGGGCTACTGCCCCCCTCTTGAGTTTTCTGTCTTAATAAAGGACATCTCCAAACCTCCAAAAGCCAGAAAAGGAAGGCCCTGCTGATGAAGGGTCGAGGCCCCCCGGGGCTGTGCGGTCAGTCTCTTGGGTATGCAGCTCGGCCGCACCACCCCCGGCCTTGTGATCATCAGCAGGCCCTTAACCTTTCTGAGCCTGTTTCCTGAACTGTAAGATGGGGCAACGCCCCCGCCCCCCTGCATCTTAGGGGTGTCCTCAGGAGTCAGTGAGACAGTACACGGAGGATGCTTAGCACAGCACTCAGCACACCGTCTGCGCTCAATCAATGTTCAAGGCGTCCTCCTGGACGCCTCTCTCCCCGGCTCCTTGTGTGCAATCCATCGCTGAGCCCTGTCAGTCTGTCTCCTAAATATCAACTCCATCCGCCTTTTCTCCATCTCCGCGGCCACCTACCGAGCGCGGGTCACTGTCATCTCTCCAGGGCAGCTACACCTGCCTCCTCATTAGCCTCCCTGCTTCCTTCGACCCGCCTTCAATCTATTCTCCACGCAGCAGCAGCAGGGCGATCTTTTCAAAAACATAAATGGAACAGTGGGATCCTGTTCTTTCCTGCTTAAAACCCTCAGTGGCTCCCCACCACCCCCCGGGATTTTAGAAGGCAGTCCTTCCGCACGATCCCCTCTCTCCACCCGCCTGGGTCTTCTCCTGACTCCTTCCTGCTCAGCATCAAAACTCCTGGGAGCCTGATTCCCAGGTCAGGTCCCTGGCTCTGTGCCCCCAACGGCGCGTCCCGGGTGTCCACGGTCACAGCACGGTGCGCACTGGGCCATGATCGTCCCCGCTCCCCCAACCCCGGGGCCAGACCCTCTGCGGGTGTGGCCGGCTCCTCCTAAACAGCCCTGGGGGGTGGGGACTGAGTCACCGCTCCGCTCCCCACACCCAGAGCCCCCCTGCTCTGGTGTTAAGGCCCCCCCCCCACTTCCTGGGAAAGGGCCTCCCAAGCTCCCTGCTGAAGGCTTCTCGTGGGCGTTTGTCGCTCATTGCTGGCTTTGCCTCTCGGGCGCGTGCAATATAGCCTTCCCTTCCGTGCAGTGAACAGTGCCCGGGGAACTCTTTCTGGCCTGACTCTGGGTCCCCTCTTGGTTGCCACCTCTGGTCAGCCAGTGTTCAGGCGGGTGTCCCCTGCCCACCCACAGTCCAGGGGACAATGGAAGAGAGGCTTTTGAGAACTCAGCACTTAGGTGAACACTCTTTTTCCTCTCTTTCTTTGAAAGAGGGAGAGAGGGGAACCTGGGTGGCTCAGTCAGTTAGGTGTCAGACTCTTGATTTCGGCTCAGGTCACGATGTCGCGGCTCGTGAGTTCGAGCCCTGCATCAGGCTCCATGCCGGCTTGGGATTCTCTCTCTCCTTTTCTGTCTGCCCCTCCCCTGCTTGTTCTCTCTCTCTCTCTCTCTCTCAAATAAATAAATAAACTTTAAAAAGAGAGAGGGAAAGAGAGAGAATGAACAGGACGATTTTTATATGGGGTGATTTTTTGCACCTGTCTGCACCTGTTCTAGAAAACTGTCATCCCTGGCATCGCTGTGGGAAAAGGAAAACTGTCTCTGCCTTGAAGCCACCAACCTAGCAGAGGGGCGGCCAAAGCATGAGACCTCCCAAACGTTAGAAAATCTAGCCACCTCCCCCCAAAATAAAAAAAGAAAAAGAAAAAGAAAATCTAGCCCTGTGTTAGCCCCAAAACACATTTAAAATCCAAAGAGGAGTGTCTTTCAAATGTTCCCGAATGTTTTAAAATTTCCCAGACAACCCTTCCATTCTGAGGACATTGTGGAAAGAGCTGTCTGCTCCCTGAAGGCCCCAGGGAAAACCATTCCCCTCTCCAAGGCTGGAGCCCATGGCAGTTTCCCCGCGCGGAAGGCGGTGTCTCTGTCAGCCTCAGACAAGCTGGAACGCAGGCCTTCCAGTGTATATTTCACGTGATCAGCAATTCCACCCCTGGTTATATATCCAAAGAATGGAAAGCAACGTCTCAGAGAGCTCTTGGCACCCTGGGGTCGTAGCATCATTCTTCACAGAACGTGGGGGCAATCCAGATGTCCATCGACGGATGAACAGATCCCCCAAATGCGGTGCATACGTATCACGGAAAACTAGTTGGCCCTGAAAAGGAAGGATAGTCTGACATCTGCTACAACAGGAGACCCCTGAGGACATTATGTTAAATGAAGTCACCCAGTGACCCAGAGACAAAGGCTGCGTGAGTCCACTCCTCCGGGGTTTCTGGAGGAGGCGAATTCTCCTAGCCACAGAAGGCAAAACGGGAAGGTGCCGGGGGCCGGGGGAGGGAGAAACGGGGAGTCAGGGAGTCGGTGTTTAATGGGAACAGAATTTCAGTTTTGTAGATGAGAGCCCTGGAGATTTGTTGCACAACAACGTGAGCATGCTTGACACAAAGTGGATGCTTAGAAATGGCTACGATCGTAAATAAATCTCGTGTCACAGGTTTTTTTAACCGTAGACCGTACAGAGATTCGATCTGTTAATGTACAAAAATATAAAGAAAAAAAAAAAAAAAAAAACGAAAGAGGCCCTTAATTCCCAGAGCCTGGACATCCATTTTTGAACAGTTATAAAAATAAATGTGATGTGCCCGAGTTGTTAGAATTACCTACCTACACATTATAGGGGTTCCCTGGGTGGCTCAGTCGGTTAAGCACCTGACTCTTGATTTCGGCTCAGGTCATGATCCTACAGTTCGTGAGATCGAGTCCCATGTCAGCACAGAGCCTGTTTGGGATATTCCCTCTCTCTCTCTCTCTCTCTCTCTCTCCCCCTCCCTGTAAGTAAATAAACATTAAAAAAAGAATACCTACAGGCAAATCACGATTTATATCTCCTTGTTAAAATTTACGCAGAAAGGATCTTTTCACACCGTTCTGGGTCTTGCTTTTCTCCATTAATAACATACCTTGGAGATCTTTCTAAATCAGCACATCTAGCTACAATGTTCTTTTCAATAGCCCACAGTTCCAGGAAGAGGGTCCTTGTCTCAGCCCTTATTCTGGGTCAGGTGCTATTTCAAGCGATTCACATGTGCCCACTCATCTAATTTTCCCAAATGTTCTAAAATAGGTCTTCTTATAACCCCCATTTTATGCAGTAAGAAACGGGCCCAGAGAGGTTAAGTTACTGGCCCAGGTTCATACAGCTGGAAAAAGAGCAGGATTGAAACCCAGAGAATCAGGCTCCAGAGGTACGCTCTCGGTCACGCTGCTACCCTGAACCAGCCGGTATTTTCTTGGACAAATGAACCATGCTTTACTAACCTGTTTCCCTATCCGTGGCATTCTGGGGGTTTTCATTATTGTACCATTATTAATAATGCTGCATTGGGGCGTCTGGGAAGCTCAGTCGGTTAAGGGTCAGACTCTTGATTTTGGCTCAGGTCATGCTCTCGCGGTGGTGAGATAGACCCCCAAGATGGGCTCCACACTGAGCACGGACATGTGCTTTGGAATCTCTCTCTTTCTCTCTCTCTCTCTCTGTCCCTCCCACTCTTGCATACTCAGAGAGAAAGGAAGGAAGGAAGGAAGGAAGGAAGGAAGGAAGACTACATATATATTTCTGTGTGTGTGTGGTATCTTGAGCACAAATACAAGGATGAGTCTATGGGGTAAATTCCTGGCTATGGAATGGACCGGCTGAAAGGTTTGTGCACTTTAAATTCTGATGTGACCACCAAATCGCCCTCCAAAGGGGTAACATCGATATACACTCTCACCACTGACGGACCAGAGGGGCTGGTAAGCATCTCTTTTGAGGCACACAGCTCTCTCCTTCGAAAAGCTGGCTTCTCACACTTCAACAGGATGCCGGCCACCTTGACCAGCTCCTTCTGGAGATCGGGGAACTTGGAGCTGGACCCGATGTGGGGTACCACCCCAAAACCAGGACAGTGGAGAAGCGGTAAGAACCACAAGGCAGTCACTGAATGCAGACACGCCGGGCCCCGTGCTCGGCATAGGACATGCCGTTGCCTGGCTTTCCCTCCCTCAGGATGACTGCGCCCCAAGAGGATCCCAAGGTTGCAGAGGATGAGAGGAGACCTAGGTTTGGGTCCCTGCTCTCCCATCAATGTGCTACGGCGGCTTGGTCAAGTGCCCCTTCCCCCTGGGACTCGGTCTACCCATCTATATGATGAGAAGGGGTGCCCAGTGCCCTGTGATCTCTTTCCAGCACCATCATTCTGTGATTCTCTGGTTCTCAACGTAGGCGGGGGCTTTCCGAAGACTCCTTCCAGCCTCAGGTGTTTCCATGAAGCCTGGTAAAATAAATGGGGAAGCCGGACTGCCTGGGTACAAAGCCCAGCTCAGGGTCCTATGGCTGTGCGTCCTCAAGCAGATTACCTAAGCTCTCTGACCCTTGGGTCCCTCATCTGAAGGCGGGAAGAAAATCGTTCTACGTGCAAATAGATTATCATGAGGAAAGAGGTCATGCATGCAAAGCGTCTGGCCTTAGCAAGGACTCTGGAGATGTGACCTCTGACCCTACTCTGTTTTCACCATATACCGATGCTACCTTTATTACCTTCATCCCACTGGCTCCTGGAGCAAAGCGGACGCAGGAATGGGCTCCTTCTCTAGGACGCCAGCTGCCCGGCCGATCTGTCGAGCGAGGTCCTTGGGCCCCTCGTGCCTTGGAATCTGTCTGAAAGCGAAGCTTCCACACCGCCGTGCCCCGAGTGTCTCAGAGGGGTGGGGAGACGCGTGTCTGGTTGCCACCGATGCTGATGAAAGGTTTGGGGGTCCAGCAGGGAGAGGGCGCGCTCCAGGAGGTGAAGAGGCAGGTTTACGGTTCCCGGAATCGAGGGCTTTGGCGCCCTGGGAGGCAGCTGCCGGTGGGGAGAGGTGGAGAGAGACGGCGAGGTCCTCCCTTCCTCGGCTTTGGAGCAAGAGCAGGACTCGGGAGAGCTACCGGCCTGGGGCCCAAGGCTAGGTCTGACCCCTCGTAGCTGAGTGTCCTTTGAGTCTCAGTTTCTTCATCTGTAGAATGGGGATGATAGCTGCTTTGCCAGCTGTAGGAGGGAAGGTCACGTGGAAGGGCGCGGCACAGAGTAGGTGCGCAGTCACGGCTGGTGCGCCTTCCTCTTCTCGAAGCTCAGGCAGCCCTGGGAGCAGAGCCTGGGCGTGGGCGCCATTAGGAGTCCGTGGGGAACGGCACGCGGCCCGGGGCCTTGGGGGCCTCCCAGTCTGAGGGGTTTGCCGAGCCCCGCCCTTGCTGAGCTTCAAGGTTTCGGCCATCAGGATGGCACTCTTGCGTCCTTCCCCTGCTCCTCAGGGTCTGGTCCATGGACCGGCAGCAGCAGCATCCCCCAGGACCTTGTTAGAAATGCAGAATCAAGCCCAGCCCGGGCCTCTCGGATCAGCATTCTTGCACTTTAACAAGATCTCCAGGGACTCCCGAGCACAGCCGAGTTTGAGAAGCGCTGGTGTGGGCGCCCAGTCCTCATCCTCACTCTCCCTGCTGGGCTCAGCGCTGCCGGGAGGGCTCCCCATTCCTGGGCGGAGAAGGCAGCGAGGGGTGGATAGGGTGCGGCTGCCTCAGACCCACAGACGACGTACGAGATGCTCCCATTCAGGGTCGCAGGTGCACCTTCCAGGATGGACGTCCCCCACCCCAACCTCTGCCCCTGGGTCCAGAGGGCCGGCGGGGACGGGAGACCGCGTCACCCCCCAGCCCGCGCTCCTCAGAGGTCAGTCTGGCAGGCCACAGCTTCCGCCTGCCCCGGGCGTGTGTCCCTTAAACGTTCTCCCGCTCCCCGGTCCCCTGTGTCTGGGGCGGCGAGCTGGGGAGACTGAGGCAGCCGGGGCCCGCTGGCCGGTAACGAGGCAGATTCACCAAACAGCCGCCGCAGAAGGCGCATTAAAGACGCTTGATCCCACTTTAATAACCTGCCAGCCCGCACGGCCAGACGCGGCTCAGAAGTTGTGGAACAAGAGGGCCATTTCTTATTATTTTTAATAAAGAGCTTTTCATAACCGACTTCGCCGGTGCTATTAACATGCCGTGTGTTTAATAAGACTACATGGTAACAAGGGGACTGTCTCGTTACTCACGTGCCGAAGAAGAGGAACAGCTGTGGGCGCATCCAGGCTCGCACGGCGGGCCGCACCTCACGCCCGCAGGCAGGTTCTGCCAAGCACGCAAAGCCCGCATGCATGCGGCCCCACCCACGCAGGCGAGCGATGCCCGGGCACGCGTGAGCACGTCCTTGGCCACACGCCTGCCCTCGCCCCCACGCGCACTCCCCCCCCCCCCCCGTGCAAGTACGTGAACCTAACGTGGGTACCCGTGGACCTGGCCGCGTGAGCTGTACAAACGTTTGCACGTGTGTTAAGAAAACCGTGCCTAGGTGCACACGTCTGTGATTTTCCAAGTCGTGGCGTGGAGGGGGGAAAGGCACGTTGGAGAAGTGTTTCCCGTGGAGCCACAGGAATATTCTCCCAGGAGCCGAGCAGAGCAGTAGGCCCGGGGATGGGAGCACCGGGGGCCCTCCTCCCCTGTGTGTGTCAAGGGGGAAAAGAGCGAAGCCGTAACCCCCTAGGAGGGATGTGGTCAGAAAGGAGAGAGAAGCCAGCAAGCAGAGGGCGTGTAACAGCCCCCCAAGTCTGCCGGCCAGGGCGGGGTTCAGGAAGGGGAAGGCTGTGGGCTAGCCAGGAGCTCAGACACAGGAGAGGGAGACGGGCTGGGGGAACGTGGAGCTACTTGTGAAAATTCAGGAGGGCGTCAGGAGGGGGAGGGCGGTGGCAGTCCTGCCTCTGTTTTCCAGAGATTCCTGGTCCACTCTCAAGGGGCTGTTTCTGGATTCATCGTGTTCTGGCACACCCACACAGGGACACACACACACACACACACACACACACACACACAGGGACACACACGGAATGAAAGCAGTAGTAAGGCTTTTGCAGTACCCACAATGTCCCAGGACCCTCCTCTAAGCCTGGTGCAGCTATGAGCTCATTCTGGCCTCCCGACAGCCCCCTCAGACGCTCCATGACCACCTGGTTCTCCATTCGAGGAAAACGAGACGCACAGAAGGTGAACAGTCACAGGGGCACCTGGGTGGCTCAGTCGGTTGGGCGTCTGACTTCGGCTCAGGTCATGATCTCACGGTTCGCGAGTTTGAGGCCCACGTCGGGCTCTGTACTGACAGCTCGGAGCCTGGAGCCTGCTTCCGGTTCTGTGTCTCCCTCTCCCCTGCTTGTGCTCTCTCTCTCTCTCAAAAGTAAATAAATATATATTAAAAAAAAAAAAAAGGTGAGCAGTCACTTGGGGGAAGGGGCGCCCGCAGCCTCAGCCGAGCTGGGTGTCCCATCCCCTCTGACAGCTGAGAGGGGAAAACAGAGGCAGGTGAGAGCGCAGGGCTGAGGATTCCACAGGGAAGGGGGCAGGTGCGTGCACGGCCTGGGGGCAGGGGTGGCGCTGAGCCGGAGGGACAGGGACGGGGAGCGGAGCATGTGAGCACCCTGTGAATTACATCCATTGCCTCACTTGGTCTTAGCGTCAACCCCGGGAGACAGCAAGGGAGGGAAGAAGTGGGGGGGGGGGCGCGGTGGCCTCCTTTGCACAACTGAGGCCCGGGAAGCTGTGCAGCCTGTGCCCCAAATGACTTTGCAGGGCAGGTCTGCTGGTCCCCGTGGGCGGGGCGTTCCGGGACTCAGCTCACACAGTGTGACCACACCCCTTCCGGCCGCTGGCCGCCCCTGCCCTGCTCCCTTGTTGGCAAGCCGGAGCACACCGGTCAGCATCTTCTTTGCAGCATCCCAACGCTGGGCCACTGGTAACGAGACACCTGTCAGCCTTCTCATCCCCGGGCTTCCGTGCAGAATGGATGAGAGAAGCTCTTTGCAGAGTCGCGCTGAGCGGGAATAAAGAGGAGGAGAAGGGCAGGAGCGAGGGGAGGGGGTTGAGGACGATGAATAAAACCATCGACGTTTGCAAAAGAACAGAGGCCGCGGGTTTTTTGTTTTTTTTTTTTTTTTTTTTTTTTTGCCTTCTGATCTGTAAGCCTCTGGAAACTGGGGGTCTGCGGGGGTCCCTCCGTGCGACTGTTTTAATTCTGGCCTCTCTGCTCCACGCGGCTTTCTGGAGCCATCATCGAACGGGCTCCCCAAAGGAGGCATCGATAGGCCCGGGAAAGACAAAACGGTGAATCCCTTGCCTTCTCCAGGGGTTGGGGGGAGGCGGCAGGCGGATGGGGAGCGATCGACATTTTAATAGACACAGCCAGCGTGGCACTGGGCAGCCCAGGCCCAGACAAAGGCTCCGGGTCCCTCGCCCCCACCCCACCTCGGCCTCCTTCCGCTCGGGCCCCGTTCAGAGTTGGCTTTGCTCCCACTGGGCCCTCTGAAAGGTCAGAGGCACCTGCCGCCAGGCTGAACTTGGGCCTTGGACTTCAAAGGGGACAAGAGAAGCTGTCAGGGGGCTGTGTGTGCAGCTGATGGAGAAGGCGAATTGATTCGGGCGGGGATGTGGGGCCGGGGGACTTTGGGAGGATGCTAGAGACAGGCCCGCAGAGGCGGTGTGGACCGCAGAGCACTGTGGTTAACCAACTCCGCCGTCAGGTGGCGCTGCGTCGGCCCCTCGGGCTTCCACACTGACCCACTTTCCTTGCCCTCCATCTCCCCACGGCTTCCCAGACCCCGCCCCCCACCCCCGGCCGCCCCGCTCCACGGACTGAAACCAGTAATGCTAACGGACGTCTCTCTCCGACGCAGCCCCAGGACCCCCCATTACTGCCCACTGTTCTGATCCGCATCCCTAACCAGGCTTGGCAGGCCTGGCAGGTCTCAGACAAAGGAAATGAAACAACGGTCGGAGACGTGCTCTGCGAAGGGGCTGCGCAAATGCGGGCCGTTCTAATTACGATGGGAAGGGAAGGGAAGGGTTTTGAAGGCACATTACCAGCACGGCAGAGGCTATGCTGTACTGAGCACATAGTCCGTTCCAGGTATTCAGGGAAGCAGTTTGCACGAGAGATTTTATTTGGTGGGTACGATGACCCTGAAAGGTAGGCATTATGACCTTCCTTGTACAGACGGGGAAACTGAGTCTCAGAGAGGCTTAAGTGGCTGGCTCACCGTCACACACAGGATGCAGCTGAGTTCAGAGTGGAGTTCTGGCTACCCGGGTCCCAGCCGTAACACTTCTTTATCTTCCCTGGTCAGTGGAGGTACAGGAAGGACAATGTCCCTCCCTACAGTCTCCCTCCCCTGTCCTGCTGTGGACATCCTCTCTGCTCATCATCTGTCCCCAGACTTGCGCCAGCTCAGTGACCTCCAAGGGTCCCTGGACTCACTGTCCCCTTCTGTAGCGCGTTTTCCCAGAGCTCTAGAAGGTCTCCCTGCAGGGCACTGACAGACAGGTAACAATGATGATGACCTTGTCGCAGCAGGGCCCCAAATAGCGTGACCCCAGAGCCTGCCAGGAACACTGAGGGTGGCTTTATAAGCTCAGCCGGCTGATCAGCCATGTACCACTTCCAGAGCTTGGGAGCAGGGAGAGGACAGGGTCTTGCTCTGGGTGGTGGAGGCCAGCAGGAGGAAGGGGCCATCACACCATAAAGGGGGTGAGCCTCCACATGGCTTAGAAGGTGGGTGCCTCTCTGGCCCCCAAACACACGCGGAATCGACCTTCTTCATCCACCTCCATCCATCTGGAGGTTGAGGGACACCCACGGGAGACGGCATGGGAGACCTAGAGCCCAAACTTGGGAATCAGACAGACAGGAGTCCAACCCCCATCACATATCCTATCGCGTATCAGTGGTGGGATTTTTGGCAAGTAGCTTCCGCATGCTGGGTCCATATGGGCCTGAGTTTTCCCATCTGTAAAAATGACGATAATAAGGCTGACTTCACAGATATTGCAAAGATTGAGGATGTCTGGTCCAATCTCTGTTCCATCTTTGGAGAACAGGACTGGGAAGAGGAGGTGGGCATTTGGGGACATTAACAACAGGGAGAATGATCATGGCAGGGGGTAGTCAGTGGGCAGAGGCTGGCTGACCCCCTGGTACAGGTGCTTTGAAGGGCTTCTTCATAGGCAGAGAGGGCAACGGGATGGCTCCAGAAATCCCACTCTGTCTTCACAGCCCTGCCCCATCTGAATCACCTCTGTTTTTCCCGGACTCTTCGATGGAAAAGCAGCCTCTGAATGTTAATGTCCACGCAAGTGATGTGGATCGGATTGAACGGAGGACCTCAAACACCCAGCTGAGGCTCCAGAACGCGGTTGTGTCCACAGTGGGCACTTGGCAAAGGCTCTGAATAGTGATGATGAGGACAGACTGACAGAACAGACCAGAATGAGCTGGGAAGAAGTGGCGATGATTCCTCCAGGTCAGTGTAAGAGCAATGTACTGAACCCCTGCCATGTCTCAGCCAGAGCCGGAGGCCCCGGCATGGCCCTGAACAACAGAGTTCTTTCCAGGGGCCAGTGGGACACAGGCGTTGTTTGGCAGGTCAAGGTGGTGAGGCTGAATCAGAGGTAGATACGGAAGCCGATGGGAGCCAGAGGAAGGACCGGCCCAAAAGGGATGACCCCTGAGACCGTCTTACAAGACGAATAGGTTAGACAGAGTGAGAGCAGAGAAAGATAAGTAAGGCATTGTTAGAGAAGGAAGAAAAGAGAAAAAGAAAACAAACGCGTGGCTCATAATCTCTGTTGTTCGCCGTAATACTCTGGCACTCAGCCCGATGCCCGGCGATCGTAAATTGGCTCCGTAGACATTTGTCAAATGAATAATAAAGCTAATGCTACCTACCGCTTATTAATTTAACTGACGCAACAGCTCTATGAGGCAGACGTTATTACCGCCCTTGCTTCACAGATGGGAAATAGAGGCACAGTGAGAGTAAGCAACTTGCTCAAGGTCAAGTGACTTCAAGAAGCTAACAGGTGGCCGAGCTAGGATTCTAACGGAAGGAGCCCAAATGCAAAGCCATGCTCTGAATCCCTCTGCTAGAGTGGCCCTACTATAATCCCCTGCTGCTGGGCAGTGTACTGTGAGCAGGGACCATGGAAAGGGGTGCTTTCTGGTCTGCTCAGGCTGACATAACAGTCCCTCAGCCTGCGTGGCTTAAATGACAGAGCTTTATTTTCATAGAATGCTGGAGGTTGGAAGTCTGAGATCAAGATGTCAGCAGGGTTGGCTCCTTCTGAGGGCTCTCTCCTTGGCTTACAGAGGGCTGTCTTCTCCCCATGTCCTCACATGGTCTTCTGTCCGTTTCCGTCCGTGTCCCAATTCCCTCTTCCCATAAAGACACCGGTTGTATTGGATTAGAGCCCATGCCAGTTCACTTTGTTACCTCTTCAAAGACCCTGTCTTCAAGTACAGTCACATCCTGAGGCACCGGGTAGTCAGGATTTCAGCATATGAATTTGATGGTGGCGGGAACACGATTTAGCCCATCATAAGGCGGTTCAGAATATAGGTGGCAGACAGAGCTAGAGGGACGGGCAGAGTCAAATCCTGCTGGGTCTTTGCATGGAAGGAACACATCTGGACGACATCTGGGGGCACAGCAGAGGGTAGATATGGCGGGATGACTAGGCTGTATCAGACCCTCCCCCCCCCTTCTCTACACAGATTACTCCACTGGGATAGAAGCCTCCTCTGGGTGCCCCCTTTGCAGTTGGTGATAACAGTAAAGCGTCACCGTGCATGCAATTCTACACATTCGCTTTGGCCAGGGGTGCCTGGATGGTTCGCTTTGAACCGTAACCCGTGCACGTCTGGAAATCCAGGAGACTTAACCGAACACGGCAAAATGAACCAAACCTCTAACAAACTAAATTGATAAATGGTGATGTTAAACTAGAAGGCATCGCTAATTACAAAGCAGAAGGAGCAGCCATTGAAAACCGCGACTCTCTGGAGCCCACCCTGCTGATTCGCTGATAACAGGGCATCCTTCCGCGGAGACGAGGGGTTGACATGCTCGGCATGAGCGCAAGCACAGTAGAAGCTGTATGAAGCTGTCAAGTGTGTGACGTACCCAGATCTCTTAAAAGAAAGACAAATCTCAGCTCTGAGTTGATGGTCACTGCTAATAACTCACTGAGCAGGTTAGTAATAAATAGATCTTAGTCTCATGTCAAAACACAAGCTCAAGGAAACCTGAGCCATTCGAGAGAAGGAAAGACCTGTGTTATGAGTTCGTTCATGGCCACAAGTGACCCCCATGGGCCCCCAGAGGGCCACAAAGAGTATCATGGAAATCCCCATGGCACGGAAATATCTCAGAGCCACCACACCTGACCTGCACCCCAGGACTGTCCAACATAATACACGTTCTGATACAAACAGAAAATATTTTAATGTATTAAACACATCCTCGGCAAGAGATGCACGCATTTTCCAAAGCCATATTTAAAATCTCAAAGAAATTGAGCGGGAACCTTCAACAGTTCATATGCCAGCCGAGAGAGTTCTGGACAGAGAGACAGAAGACCCAAGTAGCATTTATCTGTCCGGTCGCAGCTCAGCTACAAATCAGCTGTGGGGATGTATTTGTCTTCCCTCTACATGGGCTTATTTGTGCGGAGTGTGGCCATGGTCCTTTAAGGTCCGTGCTCCTGTAGAATATCTTCTGTTACATGCATACTTCATCTCCTGCATTAATCGTCTACTGCGATTGGTAAGTCAGCCCAACACGTACGGGCTTAGAACTGAATACTTTGGGTCACGGGTTGTGTGGGGCAGGAATCCATGTGCACCTTAAATGGATCCTCTGGCTGAGGGTGTCAGCTGGGGCTGTGGTGTCATTCTAAGGCTCAGCTGGGGATGGATCTGTGTCTGAGCTCCTGCCACTGGTCTTTGGCAGGAATCAGTTTCTCCAGGCTTTTGAACCAAGGGCCTCAGTTTCTCATGAGCTATTGTCCTAGCCGCCCCCCCCCACCCCCACCACCGCCCAGTTCCTTGCCATGCGGGCCTCTCCATCGGGCAGCTCACAATATGGCGGCCGGCTTCATCAGAGAGAGCAAGGGAGGGGCCAGAGGGAGTGCCGGCAAGTCAGAAGTCACGGTCATTTGGAGCCTAATTTCAGAAGTGACAGCCCATCACCGTTGCCTCTTCCGTTTACTGGAAGCCAATCACCAGGCCCTACTCACGCTCAAGGGGAGGGGGTTACACAGGGGGTGTGAAGGCAGGAGATGGGGGTCATTGGGAATTACTTTAGAAGCAGCCTAACTCCCCTCTCCACCATTCTCTGTGCTTTTCTAGGGCATCTGAGACCACTGTTCCCCTCTTAGACTTTCATAAGATGCTCCGTTAAAGAGACCACTGTTCCTCTCTTAGACTTTTATAAGACACTCCATTAAAAAGGGATTGAGGTGCTGGGTGGCTCAGTCGGTTAAGTCCGGCTCTTGATTTCGGCTCAGGTCATGATCTCATGGTTTGTGAGATGAAGCCCCGCCTCGAACTCCAACAGCACAGAGCCTGCTTGGGATTCTCTCTCTCTCTCTCTCTCTCCCTCTCTCTCTCTGCTCCTCCCCCACTCACACACTCACTCCTGCACGCTCGCTCTCTCTCAAGATAAATAAACACTTTTTTACAAAGGAGGATTTGAGATGTGGGAGTGGTAACTTGGAAGAAGGTGGGGTTGATGCACCAGGAATAGGACGAAGGGGACGCTGACAGCAGATGTGACCCCTTTACCATTACTGGGAGCTGCTTTAGCCAGTTGTCCCCATGGGAACTGCACCTGAATACTTTGCAAAGGACTCGAGGGAAAAGGCATTGTCCGAGGCACATGAGATTTGAGTCTTTCCCATGCCCCCAGTCCTCCAGCTCCAAGTGCCGAGGGCGCTGGAGGGGGACATGACCACCAGAGTGAAGCCTTGGTATTTAATCTGTTCTCTTGAGCTCAGTGGCCATTATCACCTTCCGGAAGAGAAAAACCAAAAAGCCAAAGCCTCTTTAAGAAGGTTAATGGAGAATTATCTCCATTCCATCAGAATGTCACTTTCTTGCTGTGGGGAGTTAAGGAAAAGTTGGACGCTTTGTGGAATGTGGAAGGACAAGATGGCACACGTTTCAAGGTCTTGTGTCTCGCCTCGTCTCTGCCAAGCACAGCAAGGAGCCGGGAACTTGGGGCGTGGAAAGCCCGATGCTGGGCGATGGCTGAGTTCTACTTGACAAATGCAAATGTTTCGTCGTTTAGACTCAGCCCCGGGGTCTGGTCTCATGAATGGGGGTTTCACCCCCCTACCCCTCCAGAGGGCAGAGCAAAGGTAGTTCCAGGGCTGGGGCTAGTGAGGCATCCGGGGGACGGGGGCCCAATTTATGGGGACCCTCGCTCTCAGAAGTGCGACACGACCCCTGTCCTGGCCCTGGGGTGGACTAATGGGTCGTGTGATTGCTGTTCAATGTCAGGCTCTCCATGTCTGTTTTTGTTCACCACTGTGTTTGCAATGCTCCCCATGGACTCTGGCACTTATTGGTGGGATGAATGAATAAGTCGTTGACTGAATCAATAAACCCTCCACTGGGTAAGATTCCATTTATCTGTCAAGACCTAGCTCAAAGGCTCTTCCTCTCTGAAAGTTTGCCTATTGCCCGGGCAGCAAGCGGCCACTTCTTGGGTTCCTATCACGCCTTGAGCCCCTCATCCCGACCCCCTCCACCCTAGGCGCATTGACCTGCTGTCTTAGGGTGGCGCTTAGAAGCTTGGGCTCCGAAGCTGCACTGCCAGGTTCACGTCCTCGCTCCATCCCGTGAGCTCTGTGGCCCCGGCCAATTAGCTTAACTTCTCCATCCCTCAGTTTCCCCATCTGTAAATCGTGGCCCAGAATAGTTGTGTTGTAAGACATGCAAAGTGCTTAGGATGATGCCAGACACATAGTAAGTGTTCAATAAATGCTGGCTATTCCCTGCATCCGCTCACTTATCGCCCTGCACTGTAATTATCTACTTAATTAGACGGTGAACTTCTCAAGGGCAAGGACTTCGAGCATCCTGTCTCCTGGCACACAGTGGGCTGTATGTCCTGACTCACTCAGGGGGCCATCTTGCATCAGGGGGACAGAGCACAGCCTTGGACTCTGAGCCCGGCCTGTGACCTGTGACCTTCTCACTGTCATCCTTCAACACTCTGACCTGGTACAGACCCCTCATCTGGTTCCTAGAGACCCACGGAGGGCTCTGGGCCCCACGTTCCTCCCTCCCAGCCCCTCATTAATCTTGATTAGGGAGTCCTTGCACTGGAGTTAATTTTCTTGTAGATGCATATCAGTCATGTAGCGGGGAACCTCTCCCCAGCTAATGAGGAATCACAGTCTTGCCACGTTATTACTTAGGTAATTAGTACACAGACTTCTTTGGTGGTGGGTGGGGGGAGGTCAGGGAAGGTATCGGGAGAAAAGGAGAAAGTTGGAGTTTCCAGGGGACTGGGCGTGGGGGATGAGTCTCTCAGGATATGGGGGAAATGCTGGGCTCCTGGCCTCTCCTTCCCCTGGTCTGGTCCACGGAGGTCAGGCCAGGGCAGAGAGGGTGTCCCCGCCTTGAGCCCAGTGCCCGATGTGGGGGTGCCCCCACACGATCCCCACCCCATCCTGTGCAAGTTGTGAGAGCCTCTGGTGTGCAGACCCGACATCCTGGTCGGAAAGCAGAGGCCAGCGGGCGGTTCCCGAGGGCCCAGTGTGACAGGAGGGTTATTTCATGGCAAAGAGAGAGGACAGCCAAGCCCGGCCAGGAGACCGGGAAGCCAGAGCAGCGGCGGGGCCCTCCCTGCATCAGCTGCCTTCTCGAGGAGCTTCGTTCTTCTGTTCAAGATTCAAATGCTAAAGAGGGACTGGGCTCCCCCCTTGTCCCGCAGCAAGTGGAAGGAAGGGTCCTTGTGACGGCACCGCGGACGGCCATGTGAATAACTTCTCCAAAGACAGTGGGGCCCTGCTGGGGAGGGGAAGTTACTCTGTGCGCAGACAGGGAAATTCTCTCTCTGCCTGTCCGGTGAGCAACTTTTCTCCTTTATTCAACAAAGATGGATCGGGTAACCGCTAGATGCTGGCGTCTTAGACTGAGCTTCAGGGGCTAGTGGGGAGATCAGAGACCCTCCCCCGTGCATCTCCCAGGCCTGACACACCCTGGAGGGCTCGCCGGTCACACGGTCCCTCCAGGGATGGGAAGAGGCCTGCAGTTTGGGGGTTGTGACACCCAAGACAATTTCAAACCCCAGGGGGGTCAGGACCAGAAAGCCGCGCGGATTCGTAGGTCCGACAGGTCTTGGCTCCGGGTTGCCTGACATGGCAGTTACCTCTCTGGGCCTCAGTTTCTTCACCTGCAAATGGGTTGTTTAATGATGAAGTAGGATGATGTGCACTGTGGGTAACAGAGGCCCGGCATGTGGCGGGTACCCAGGACTTGCTGGACCCAGAATAGATCCAAGGGGCAAATTTGAGGCCGTAGCAGGAACCCGTGCAGAAGATCGGGCTTCAAGGAGCAACCATAACGAAAGACTAGAAAGCGCGGCCCGAGCCAGGAAGAGGTAAGATGGTTCTGGAAGGTCCTTCTGGCGGGGGGGCAGGGGGGGCGGTGTACTGGCCGACGTCAGGGCGAGTGCAGAGCAAGATGATAGCGCCATCTTCCCAGCCAGGTGGCAGTGCCCTCAAGGGGAAGAGTGTGCCTCCTCCTTCAGACTACGTGCTCTCCAGGGAAGGGATTGGGCCTCCCTCGTCCGTGCGGTGTTTATCAGCACAGACTCTGGAGCCAACTGCTTCTGTGTGAGTCTTTTTTTTCTGACGCTTCGTAGCTGTGTGGCCTTGAGTAAGTTACCTAGCCTCTTTGAACCTCATTTTCCTAAAAAAACGGGAATGATGGTGGCACTTATGCCATAGAATGTGTGCATGTAAAGCCCACGTTAAGGGCTTGGTAAGTGTTCACGAGTTCATTACTTCTCAGTTGCCTGCATTACAAATGCCCCCCCCCCAAACTTAGTAGCTTAAACGACAACACTTACTCTCTCAAAAGAATGGGGGGTCAGGAACCCACGTGTCTCCCGGGTGGCAATTGGCCGAGGTCTTGTGAGGCCTGGCTGGAGGCGGAGCCTGGGGCCTCTCCCAAGGTCATTCCCGCAGTGGCTGGCAGGTGGGGATCCTCACGGAGCCCCTCAGGGGCCGCCATCCCCCAGTGGGCCTCCCTCGGCCCCTCACCACAGAGGCCTCTCCACAGGGCAGCTCACTATATGGCGGCCGGGCTCATCAGAGAGAGCGAGGCAGGGGCCAGAGAGAGTTCCAGCAAGTCAGAAGTCCCTGTCCTTCGGAGCCTAATCTCAGAAGTGTGACAGCCCATCACGGTTGCCCATTCCGTGCACTAACAGCCAGTCACCATGCCCCGCCTGCGCTCAAGGGGAGACTGCCCGGGTGTGAACACCAAGAGTTGGCCACCGCACCCAGACTGGGCACCGCCTATGGGAAAGGGCTGGGAGGGGAGACGTGGGGCTTCCCCTTCGCCGCTGCGTCCCCAGAACCCAGAAAAATGCCTGACGCAGCCATTGTCCAGTGCATCACAGGGGGGGCTCCCTCACGGCAGGGGCTCCCCTCTGTCCTCCCAGACAGGATTCTGTGGCCCAGAGCCCAGGCGAATCCCCACAGGAGAGCCCTCCCCACGCAGAGAAGGCTTCGGTTGCAGTGCAGCGTCTCGCTCTGACCTCCCTCTCTGAGGGGAGGCGATTCCATCCAGAAGGAGATGTGCGAAAATTGGATTTGCCGTCAGGGTCAAGTTCCATCCTGGCTGTCACCTGCTTTTGAAACAGAGAGTGTGTCTGTCTCCAAGCGGCACCTCTCACTCGGCCCTCCCCGCTGGAATGAGAGGCCCTGGCCACTTGCACGGCCGCCGCCCTGGCCTGGCCATCTTGACCCTCCGTGGCCCCGGTGGGGGGCCCCCCTCCTGCCCACGTTTCACCAGGCAGCCAGAGACACCTGTCAGAAATGCAAATCAGGGGCGCCTGGGTGGCTCAGTCAGTTAAGCACCTCACTCTTGATCTCGGCTCAGGTCGTGATCTCATGGTTTGTGGGATCGAGACCCTCGTCAGACTCTGTGCTAACAGTGCAGAGCCTGCCTGGGATTCTCTCTCTCTCTCTCTCTCTCTCTCTCTCTCTCTCCTCCCCCTCCAGTTGCTCTCTCTCTCTCTCTCTCTCTCAAAATAAGTAAAAATAAACTTAAAACAAATTGCAATTCAGATCGCACCATTCTCCAGCTCAGAGCCTGCCCGTGGCCTCCCCTCACTCTGAAATAAAATCCTAATGCGACTGTCCCCAGCCCAGCACCTCCCAAAGCTCATTTCCTAAAACTCACCGTGGGCACTGTCTGCCATTTCCTGGAACACACGGAGCGCATCCTCAAGGCTCTCCTCCTGTTCTTCCCTCCGCTCTTTGCAGGGCTGTCTCCTTGTGATTCTTCTTAGCCAGCTTAATTCCCACCTCTTCAGGGAAGCCTTCCCTGACTGCCCCGTGCTCCCATTATTACCGTTCACAACATCTTGTTTCTTTATGTTCTGGTACAGATTATCATTTCGGTTTGGCTGCCAGCCTGTTCATTGTCTGTTTTCCCCTTGACATCAGCTCCATGAGGGCCGAGAATCCTTGATGGGTCACGGCTTTATCCCCTGGGCCTAGGAGGCTCTGGGGGAAATGAATTCCTCTACCTGGAGGACCGCAGGGCTGTCCCAACCTCCGTCTCTGCCTCCCCCCCACCCCCCCTGCACACGGCCGCCGGAGGGATCGAGGCAAAGCTGAGCTCTGATCATGGCCACCGCCATGTCGGCCGCCCTGGGTACCTCCCCGTGTCCAGGACACCTGGCCTCAGGTTCAAGGCCGGGCCCAGCCAAGCATTTCCTAACATTCCCATCATTGTTCCTTCCGCCCAGAAAGCCTTTCTTGCCTTTGGAGGCAGATGTGTGCACTCCTCTCGACTCAAGCCACCTCCTCCAGGAAGGCGTCCTGGCCACCTCTGTCGGTGCAGAAGGAAGAAGTTGGGATTTGGAGTCAGGCTTGGATTCATGGCTCTGTGCTACCACTTTCCGGTGTGTGACCTTGGGCAACTCGCCCATCTATCTGAACACGTTCGGCGGGAACCATCCCGGCTGCCAGAATTGCCAAAGGAAATACATTATAAGAAAGTGCCTGGTCCAGCGTGGATGCGGGATCAATGTGGGGAGCCCTTTCCAGGCTTACTGGTCGTTTGTACCCTCCTTCACTCTTAATTCTTCCCACAATGCACTTGGCAGTAGACTTGTCTTCCTCTGTCCCCACGGGTCTAACAGCCACATCTGGGCAGGACCATACCTTCTCCCTCTCCACTCCCTCACCCTGACCACCAGGGGACTTGTGCGCACCAAGTAGGGTCCACAGACAGTGCGTGGAATGTTCTTGACTTTTCCTCTTCTCTGGATACTCCACCTTTGTAGAGTAAAGCAACCTGATGCAATTGTATGCCCATTCATTCACTCCTTGACTCAGCTTCTATTCAGCAAACGCGAGAGCCACCCTTCACCCCCTGTGGAACCTGCTTTCTGGAATTTTGGAACCTGAGTCATTCGTTTGGTCAACAAACACCTGCCCGCCATGTCGTGTGCATATTGGTGACCCCAGCAGAATCTCTAGCTTCCAGGACATTTTTAGCTGCCAGAGACACTTGGGTCTCTCTTCCCTGTACCTCCAGTTTCTCTGGGCACCGTCCCTCTGAGCCCCGCTCCGTCCCTCCAGGGAGGCCTGTGACACACAGGACCCATGGGGACAGAGGCTATGAAGTCGGCCCTGATCCACGGCATCCGGTCATGGTGTTGGGAGCTCCCTGTCTCCCGGCCTCCCGCGTGCATTCCAGCCTCTCTGACCAGGCTCCCCACCTTCCGAGGTAGCTGAGGGGTGCATGGGGGACGATCCCACCGGGCCCCCATCCTTAAAGAGGAGCCACCATGTGGTCCAGCGAGGATACCTCCCAAAGAACTAAACGCAGGGTCCCGAGGAGACACTCAGGCTCACCGCAGCGTAGCCACGAGAGCCAGTAGGTGGACCCACCCTCAGATGAATTCGTGAACAAAATGCGGACTATCCGTGCAATCGGATATCGTCGGCCTTAAAAAGCAAGGGAATCGTGACACATTCCACAACACGGAAGAATTTGAGGGCGTTATGCTAAGTCACCAAAAGACAAACCCGCTTCACTGAGGTATGTCGTAGCAACCGGGAGCGGATGGGCAGGTGCCAGGGGTTGCGGGGAGCGAGATGGGGGAACTGCTGTTTCATGGGCACAGAGTTTCAGTTTCACAAGACGAAAGAATTCTGGACACTGGTTGCACGGCGATGTGAATGTATTTAACACTACAGGAAGACATGGGTGGTAAATGTTACATTACGCGTACTTTACCGCAATTAAAATATTTTTTTTTTTAAAAGAGAGGTAGAGGGGAGCCGAGAATCCCTCCCAGGAGAGAACACCGGGGCAGGGGGGAATGTCTCTGTGGGATCTGATCTTGGCCTCTGAGCCCCGCCGCCTCCTGACAGTCCTCCAGCTTTTACGTCCACTCCCACCCGACTGGCCAACTCTCGCCTCTCTCTCAGTGGCCTGAGTGTGAAGGCACCTCCTTTCCCCTAGGCGCTCCTTAACACTGCTGACTAAGGCTAAGGCTGGTGCTTCCCGCTTTCCTGAAAACAGAAATAAATTAGAAAGGAAATAAAGCAAGAAAAATCAAACTGGAAAGAACAGGTTTCTGATCCGGCCACTGCCATCCCGCTTCTCGGGATTTGGAGTCCTGCTTGATTCCACAGGGGCCACCCTCTGACAGCCTCACTTAATTCTTCATTTACAAATCAACATGGCTTTTCCCATCAGCAAGCTGTGCCTGGCCGTTGCTCAGTATGCTTCTCACCGCCAGGGTTCCTCTCCTTCCCCAGACCACCCCCTGCCTCAGGGGTCTGCCTCTCCTTCCCTAACTTGCCCAGGGCTCTCCCTTCTGACACACTGATGTCAGGGGCCCTGGCCAATTTCCTTATCCAATCCAACCTGACCTCTGGGCCCTTAAACTTGGTACTTGCCCTCACGGGCCGTGTCTCCACTGGACCTTCACAATTCAGTTGGGGAACGTTTCCTCATCAGATGCCGGGGCCGGGGCGGGTGGAGCCCTCTGGGGAGAGGAAGGCAACAGGTGCCCAGCCCTGGACCCTTGGCCCTCTGGCCAGCCTCAGGGGTGACCTAGCCCCTGGGAAGAGAGCCGTTGGCTTCCCCTCTGGATGTCCCATGCTGGGATATGAGTTCAAGGGATGAGAAGCCAGGGTCGGCATCCTTTGACCTCCCTCCCCTGACCTTGGCCATCAGAGAGCTATAATTGCTCTAAAACCCACCCATCTTCTATCGGGGCACACCCCCACCAAAGCCTTGGTTTCTTCCTCTGACTCTGGGGGCCTGGTGGATGAAAGCCGTCCTCTCTCTGCTTCAGCCTACGTGTCTCTGCCTCAGTCTGAAAGCTGGATCGGGTTTCACGATGGCTGTAAGGTCACAGTCTCACAAGCGCCCTTCGGGACCACGTGTCTGGTCTTCCGCCAGGGTCACCGTGGTGAGGCTGCTTTGAGGGACACACCACAGCCTGGCACACCCCCAGGCCCATCTCTAGGGGCAGGCAGTCAACCCAGAGGCTGCCATTCCCTGTGGCCACGCCAGGCAAAGCTTTGCACGGCCCCGCCTTCACACCGGGCCTCGCGGCTCACTCACTAGCCTCGTGACCCTGCACGCATTCCGCAACCTCTTTGACCTCAGCCTCCCCATCAGCGAGCAGGAGTGGTGGCACCCCTCCCCCCACGCGGTGTTCCGGTCATGTTCAAATACAATAACATATGTAAAGCCCCAGCCCTGGAGCAGGAGGTCAGTAAATGCTGCCTCCTTCCTCCTCTCTGTGATGGGTGAGGACTCTTATAACACCTATGGCATCCATGGCCTGTATTACCAGACCCTGTCTTGTTCCTTCACGAACCTGCTCCAAATGAACGGCTGGGGAGGAATAATGATAAGTCTCTCACGGTTGTATATGACGGCTCTCAGAGGCCATTTCAAATTCTTCAGCATATTTGTGCTTTTAGGGAGACCCGGGAGGCTGACGGGGAAGGCACGATTAACCCCATTGTATGGACAGAGATGCCCGAGACCCAGAGGAGGAAAGGGCCTCATCCGAGGTCACGCAGCTGGGAAGCGGCAGAGATAAGCTGGGAACACTGAGCCATCCCTTGTTCGTTTGTTTGTTTTTTTAATCTTGTTCTGGAAAGTTTGCCGAGGCGCCGCCCTGTTCTAGGAACCAATGCAACTCCAGGGAGAAGAGGGCCAGTGATGCTGGGGGGTGGGGGCAACGCCCTCAGACCCGCCATGGCCTGCGTGTGCCCTGGTTGAACTAATTGCCATGCTCCCTCACACTCGCACTGAGCCTGCCTTCCACAGAGACCCTACAGTGCTTCTGAGCTCCTGGTACATATTTATATGCCTGCTTGCGTGATAAAAATAAAACCACTTCACCCACCGCTGAAATGCAGCCACTCGGGGTGTGAAATATGGGGCTTATTGAACAGCCGCGAAGAAAAGCTCTCAGGGAGAGGCTCCTGTCCCTCCTGACATTGCAAAGGGGCAGCTGGAGGCAGGTGGAATTTAATTGTCCTGATAAGCAAGCCTTGGACTTGGAAGCAGGAACCAGAAAGAGAACGGGTCCCCAGGCTCCCTCGGGCCTCCCGGGGATGGAGACATGGTCCGGCAAAGGAGACAACAGCGTCCAAAGGGGAGTGTTCGCCCCTCAACATAAACGTCCTCACGCGCACCCCTGAACCTCACTCCCCGAGACCCGGCCTCCGAGTATGGTGGACTCCGGCCCTTTGTTCTCCTAAACCCAATGTTCACCAGGTACCGCTTCTTTCTCGACAGGAAGCTGTCAGGAGGCTCCAGCGATCTGAATATCTCGGAGCGAGGACGAGCCTCTTTGCCCGCGGGCCACTCAAGGCAGTCCTAGTTAAGAAAGGCGTCGTTCTGGAGGAACTGAGCATCACTGGCGGCCCTTCTGACCTTCCAATGACTCTGTTCTGATTCCCGATTCTGAGCCTTGCTCTCGACTGACATTCCTGGCCCCCCGCCTCCTGCCCTGCCTCCCTCTCCCTCGACTTCACACCTCCTGCTGCCATGCTCTTAATTCTCTGGGCCAAGCACAGACAAGGCACCTAACACAGACCTCCTAGACTAGCTGGACAGCGAAAGCCGAGCCTTGGGGCATGAGCGGGAGCTGGCCCGCCTCCAGACTGTGCGTGGGGTACAGTGGACAGGGTGAGGGGGGTCGGGGTGGCGGGGGGACGGAATTGGGGAGGGGAGAGGGGGGAAGGGGGTTTCAGGCAGAGGGAGCAGCACAAAGGCCTAGAATTAAGAGTGTAATGAGCACTAAGGCGGAGGCAGGCCCAGAGTGGCGACAAAGACCCTGGAAGCTACTCCAGGCTCACTCTGCAAGCCATGAGGAGCCAGTGAAGGATTTTCAGGGGGCCGTCCCAACCAGCCTGTCACCCTAGTGTGCCCAGGTGACCTGGGGGTGGGTGTGGACAGGTGGGGGTTGCACTTTACGTGCTGAATAAAGTCCAGGGAACTGTGCCATTTTGGGTTGTCACGCCCCCAGTGCCTGGGCGTCTTCTCCTGGAATCCTACGAAGCTTTCACAACACCCAGGCGTTTCCCGTGGTCCGTTAGCCATCAGCGTCCCTTCCAAGGGACAGACAGCTTTGAGGGTTGAGGGGGGACTCTCCATTTGTGCTTCCCAGTATCCTCCAGGGCCAGGGCGATACAGCAGCCTGATTTCCCAGCCGCCCTCCTGCCACAGTAAATGGAAAGAAGGATGGGAGGCTGGGCACGGGCAGAAGAGAGACAACCCAGGAAAGGCAGGGAGTCACGCGGCCGAGGAGGGGATTGAGGGGTCGGTGGGATTGTTTCCTCGGTCAGTAGTTGGGGAGAGAAGCAGGAGGAAGGAGAACACCTCCGCAGAGCTGCTGAGGCTCCGATGATGATAACGTGCCCTCTGGGGGTTGGGAAGGGACTGGTCAGTGTAGAGTCGCAGAATCTCCAAATGGGGAGATGGTCGCTGTGTTCACTGCGGGCCCTTAGAGCAGTTTCCGTTGCTCTCCCTTGGCATTCGTTGCCTTCTGTGATCGACGAAGACCCTGCCTTGCCTCAAAGTTTCTCCTCCCTTCACGCCCCTGGCCCCAGCCGTCCTAGATCACCTGCTGCTTCCCGGGGACGCAATCTCCACCGTGTGTTTGGATGACTGTGCCCAGAGGCTCTGCCTCAAACGTTTGTTCCTAACTCATAGGCATCCTCCAGGGCTTCAGGTCTCACCTCCTCCAGAAAGCCCGTCTCCCAAGGCCCAGCTCAATGCCAGCTAGCTCCGCCAAAGGCACAGGAAAGGAAAGACAAAGAGAAGAAAGAAGGCGGAGGTGAGTGTGTGCCCAGGTAAGACATCCTCCTCTGTCAGGAGCCTCAGGGAGCTAACTGGCTTACAGGTGGGGACTCAGAAGCCCAGAGTCATGAAGTTGGCTTCCTATACTGTGTGAGTCAAATTGGGTCAACTTTCTCAAACGTTTGGGGAGCTAGAAACTCCCAAGACACTAACAAAGCAGGCTGATGGGAAGAGGAGGAAAGTATCAGTTGTCATCAGGCGGCTTTGTAATTAACAAAATCTGTTGCACTTTTGCAACAGATGCTTTTCCGCGCCCTGCTGAAGGACTAGTCTAGCTACCTGGACCTTCCCTGTTTGCTTCCTGGCCCTTTTGGAACCATGAAACCCAGGCCTGAGCAGGATGGCATTGGAGGTGCCAAGGAGGAAAGTGAAATGCTTTTGTTATGACCTGGGAAGACAAGGCACACAAGTGAATCACCTGGAGAGACCCTACTTCACCGTGTGGTACAGACTGCATGCACCTCCAGCAGTGAGAATGCAGGGCGCTGACCATCTTGCTCTGGGTCTCAATTTCCTCATCTGTAGTACTATGGACCCATCACCCAATCATGACTCACTAGGGAGTTTAAGCGCACATGTTTTCCGACAGCGTGCCTGACTGTGAACATACTAACGCTTAACAAATTGGCAAAACGGGAAGCCGGTTCCTTTGATGGAATATAGGCCCTCAAGCTTAAAGGCTGTAAAAATGGAACAAATCACATATTGGATGGCGCCACCTGTTGTCTGTAGATGGTATTGCACTCTGGCAAGGAGAAGAGGAAAGGGGCGGCTCCAAGGGTGACCTCAGAAGATCCCACCACCAACTTGACAACCGTGGACTCAAGAGTCCAAAGGCAAGAATAGACGGATTGATGCTGTAGAATGTCATGAAGCAGAAGTGGATTGCAGATCCAGGTTGCACTGACCTTTTTCTTTGGTTCGTGGTCACGGCAACCATCGGGCGAATCCCTCGAGATCTTGACCCTGGAGTCTTCATCCACCCCTCTCCTTCAGAGCGTAGGAAGCTAAGGATGAAAAGAAGGAACCGCAGCACCGGGATAACTATAGCATTGTGTGGCTGCCTCCGTGGGTAATAAATGTTACAGCTAATATTTACTGAGTGCTTACGGCATTTAAAGCACTGCTTTATTTAATCAGTGCAACTCAGTGAGGTTGGTACTCTTATTCCCATCCCCATTTTACAGATGGGGAAATCAAGGCACAGGGAGGTTAGATGATGGGTTCAGGTTCTTACAGCAATTCCTCCCTCCTTTCCTCACTGCCTCCTTCCTTCCTTCCTCCTTCCTTCCTTCTCTCCCTGCTTCCTTCCTTCCTTCCTTCCTTCCTTCCTTCCATCCTTCCTTCCAGCTTCTCCCTTCCTTCTATCCATCCAACAGTCATTTTCTTGAGTGTCAAAGCTGAGATTTTGATCTAGACAGTCCAACTCGAGAGCCCACGCTTTTAGCCACTGTGCCTGACTACCTTTGGTGGCACCTTTTAACTATGACTGATACCCATTAGTCCGGGTCTCTCATACTTAGCAAATTCAGTGACACAGGAGAAAGTCAAATCTTACTGATACTCTATTTTTTTTAAAATTTTTGTTTAATGTTTATTTATTTTTGAGAGGCACAGCATGAGTGGGGGAGGGACAGTGAGGGAGGGAGACACAGAATCTCAAGCAGCTCCAGGCTCTGAGCTGTCAGCATAGAGCCTGACGTGGGGCTCAAACCCACATACCGTGAGATCATGACCTGAGCTGAAGTCAGACGCTTAACTGACTGAGCCACCCAGGCGCCCCCTTACTGATACTTTCTAATCTTGATTCATTTATCCATTTCTCCATCCATGTGCTCATCCACCCATCAATCCTCTACACACTCACCCACCATCATCCATCCATCCACCCACCCATCCACCCATCCACCCATCCATCCATCCATCCACCCATCCACCCACCCATCCACCCGTCCATCATAACTCAATAACTCTCACCTCCAGCTAGCCATTCATCCACCCACCCAATCATTCTCTCAGCCATCCATCTTTCCATTCATCCATTCTTCCTCCCTTCCATGTATCTATCCAACGCTTTCATGAACACCTGCCACCTTCCAAGCACAAGTAAATGTGGAGACAAATCAGCTGTGGTCCTCATCCTCATGTTGGCTGTAGTCTCAGAAATACATAAAAAGCAGTGTGATCTAGGCAAGAAGCTTCACTTTTGTGCCTGTGTTTCTTCGTCTTATTCTATTGGGGTTCAAAACAGAACCTGCCTCATAGGATTATGGAAAATGTTCAATAAATCAGTTCAAGCAAAACACTTAGAACAGCACCTGGCAGCTAGTAAGCCCTCAATAAATGTCATCACGTGGTGGTGGTTGTTACTGTCCTTCGTATGATTATGGTGATGATTATGAGTGCCACCATTACTACGATGGCGACCCAGGGCGCCTGTCCAGGACGGAAGCAGCAACTCCCTCCATCCATCCCGGGTCTCCACCACTCTTGCTTATGAGATGTTTATAGGTATTTATGCAAAGAAGTTTCGGAGGCCAAACAGTTTGGGTTTCAAGGAAATAAAACTGAAAATATGCTCATGTGAATTGTAAATCTCCAAGAAGGGGGCGGGGCCTGACCTAATATGCGGCATTTCAAGAAATGTTTATTGCAAACTTGCAAAACAAATGGTTGGGGGACCCAGCCATTGGCCTCCTTCTCTCTGCCTGAGCGGGTCCCTGGGCCCGCATTTCCTGTCCCTCACTCCTTCACGAGGCCCCTGCTCATTCGAGTCTCTGAGCTTTTAATACTGAAGCCCGTTCAGCAACCCATAGCCTCAGATTCCCCATGGAAAACCCTCTTGGGTCCACCTGGGGCAAGAGTTGCTAGGGCGGGCGTTTGAGAGTTCAGGTGGGGCTGAGGTGCATTAAGGACACAGCGTTGAAGTTCATTCCGAGCCACTGACTCCATATCGATTTGGGTCACCGGTGTTAAGGCGTCACTTTCAGTGGTGTTTAATTTAAACAAACAATAAAAAACTCAGTCCTGTCTGATGGATGTTTAATTCCCAGCACGGAGAGGCAGAGGGCAAGGAAGGAAGGAGCCTGAGGATGTGGGGCATGAGTGTGTCGGGCAGGGAGGAGGGGTGGGGCGAGGAAGAGAGAGAGAATGTGTGGATCTTGGGGTGGAGGCTGGGGATGGCCCACCCTAGATGTCCGTCCCCAGAACCCAGCATCCCTCTACCTTGGCTGCCTCAGAGCGTTCTTTTCACTGCTGAGTCTCAGTTTACTTATCCATAAATTGGGCATAAATGAAGCCGCCACAGAGGGCTCTTATGAGGGACGAGGGAGGTGGAATACGCCGGGCTCACGCATCTCATTTCCCAGCCAAGTACCGGCTCCCAGGGTGTGTGCGGGGGTGTGTGTGCACGCGCACACGTGCGCCTACGCGTGTCTCGTGTGCACTCGTGTGACTTGGCCCAGAAGGGCTTCGAAGCGCTCTGGCCTCTCCCTGGGTTCACATCTCCCTGGGCTCGACAACGAACCTTGTTGTCCTGGACAAGTTGCTTAACCTGCTTGTGTCTAAGTTCTGTCATCTGTGAAGTATGGATAATGATAGAACCCACTTTGTATGTTACTGTAAGCATTCTTATGCTCCCTGATCACTTTAAGGGTGCTTGGCTAAGAGAAGCACTTACATAAATGCTTACCACCCCCACTGTTACTACAAATGCCATGCAGTGTCATTCCCCAAACCAGGAGAGCCCATCCCCCTGGAAGCCAGGCTGGGGGAGGAAATGATACGCCGTGTTCCCCGCCCCACCCCCCCCTCGCTCCTGGAAATAAACAAGCTAGAGGTCACAGAGGGGTCTCTTTGACCTCTGGGGTTGTTCCCTAGGGTCAGGAGAAGAGAAATTTGTTTTGTGCTGCAGTGCCCTCTGTTGGGAGAGCCTTGATCAGTAACCACGGACAGAGGGAGGTGGCTGCTGGGGGAAGTTTCTGGGCTCCTGCTCTGCCCAGGGCCCAAGGAGGAGGCATGTCCCGTCGTGACTCATGGGTCCGAATGCCAGGACTGCAAAGTGGAGGCTTCGCGCTGGCAGCCAGTCCATTAAGAGTCAGGAACAGAGGCACGGTAAGTGAGTTAAAAGCCTGGGGCTGCCTTGGGTGAGTCACCCTGTGCCCTCTGCTAACCGTGCCTCTCGGTGCTTCAGATATGCCTTTCTCTGGGGCGAAAGGAAAAGCTCCTAAACTGTGTTTATGAAGCAGGAGCTGGAGGAGTGGGCTTCCCCAGGAGAAGGTGTGCAAAGGTAGCGGGATCATTAGGAACAATCACCATATGGTAATAAACACACACTTTGCAGCCCAGCCCCTTTGGGAAAACCAACTGTGCACCCGGGCACCATGTCCTGTCTCTGAACGCACCATCCAGGGGGCTGTTGGTTCTTTGAAAAGATTCACTGCCACAGGATGCCTCCTAGCAACTGCTAAGTGCCAGCCTCGTGCCCGAGGAGCTAAGGAAGAGAGCGGATCAGACAGAGTGCCCTGTCTTCATCCATCGGTCCGTCCGTCCATCCATCCATCCATCCACCCCTCCATCCACCCTTCCGTCCAATAAATATTTATTCTGAGCCTACTGTGTGCCAGGCCCTGGCCAGGAAGACGAGAGATTATAATACAGGGTGATGTTACAAGAGAAGTTCTGGGGCTGAAGGAGGATTAATCGAAATCTCTCCCACTCTGCCCCAGCCCAATCCTTGGCCCGAGGAGGCAACCCTCCCTTGGCTCTCAGACCTCCTTTCCAGCCTCTTTCCAAGTATCGTTCACAGCTGGCATAACGGAGGTGACTCCGGACCCCCTTCATGCTGCTCCCTGGGGATTTCTCTCCCAGCAGGTATGGGCCAGGGCTGGAAAAAAGCATCACCCAGGCCGGTAGAAGAGCTGGGTCCCCACTGATCCCTGGATCCCCTCTCTAATGGCTGGGCCCACAGCGAGTGCGGACAGGAAACCCCACCTATTCAGGCTTTCACCTGGCCACCTGCTGCCAGTGCACCTGCCTGGCTGTGCTCTGATCTGCTCTGGGCCAGCAGAGCAGGAATGCCCACACGGTGAAGCCTGGCATTCATGGCCCGTGGGACTCACGGCAACATGCCAACGTGAGGATCCTCCCAGATGGATGCTGCTCCCCAGCCTGGAAGGCTCTTCCATGGGAGGGCTTAGCACCTGGGAGGGAGTGGGTTTTCCTGGCTTTTTCCTAGGCCAGAGGTGGGGAGGTAGAGGGGAAGGCAGAAAGCAGGGAGGGACTGTGCCCTGTGGCATGGCTGGGCCAGCCCAAAAAGAGGGTTTGGGGGTGAGGTGACCTCAAGCTGACTCTCAGCAACTCGGAGAAGGGGAGACCTGGGGCGGGAGGGGGGGGGCAAGACAGAGCAAAGAACAGGCAGCCAAGGGAGAAGGGTCTTAAGACTCCAGGGCTGGAGCCATATCCAGCCCAATCAGCCTGGCAGCCAATTAGTCTGATTCAAAAAAAAAAAAAAAAAAATACCCACGTAGGGACAAACTGTAATCAAACACCTATTTATAAGGGTTTATTACGATCATTATTATTATTTTACTGAGAGGATCATTCTAAAGCCTGTCAGGTGAACGTATGCTTTCAGATCTTCATAAATGCAAATCGCTCCTTCCCCTGGGCGGGTAGGCGTGAGCTGCAGCGAGGTTGGCTTGGGAAGCCCTGTAGTGAGGCTTCCAGAGGGCAGATGGAGGGAGCCGCTCCCTGCCATGAGGGGCATCGCTGCGAGAGGCTCGCCTAAGACACAGCTTAGCAACCACCTACTGCCCATCTCACTCCCTACACGCCCTCGAAGGGCTGCTGGAGATACACCTGGCTGTATACCCATTGCCCATCCAGGTAAACAGAGCAAAAGCCTTATGCAGCAACCTGACGAAGCTGGGAATTCTCTACAGAAATGGCAGCTGGAAATTCTCCATAGAATGTCATAGAAAGAACGCTGGATCAAGAGCCCAGAGGCCTGGATTCTGAGCCCCAGTTCTGCCCCTGGCTGTGATGACCTTTCTGGGCCTCAGCTTGCCAGGGGTGAAATTCCCTGCCAGATGCCAGGTTCCTTGCTCTGAACTTCCCCATCTAACCTCCACCCCCGCCCCCAGCCCACTCCAACAACTGGAGTACCTCTCCCCTCCCAGGAGACCTCAAGGCTCATAGCCAGGCCTGAGGCTCAGTGGTGTGTGTGTGTGTGTGTGTGTGTGTGTGTGTGCGTGTGTGAGAGAGAGAGAGAGAGAGAGAGAGAGAGAGAGAGAGAGAAAGAGAGAGAGAAGATACACAAATCCCGAACCGAACTCCTCGGGCCTGGGCAAAAAGTGTCAGGCCTGCCAAAAAGGTGAAAATGTGGTCTCTGCCAGGAGGAAACAACCAGTTCCTAAACCATTCCTGGCTGGATTCAAGAATGTAGCTATTTTTGGAAAGAAGGAGAAAACACAACATTCCTGTCGGTACCTGGGGGAGGCCATCCATAATTTGGGAAGTTTCAGATGACTGATGCCCCTAATGCTTCCCACTGAGAGCACTAATAGGTGGCAAGGCCAGTCCTCTGGGGCCACACCCTGCCTGCTCCGCTGGGGGGGGGGGGGGGGGGAGGCAGGGCTTGCTCTCAAGGGAGGCTGCCTCCTTCCATCAGGCTTGGGGGTGGGGGGTGGGGGGTGAGCCCAGGGACGGGATTAAGTGGAGGGGGACCGGGTGGAGCCGACTTCTGGAGGGCAGGGGTGCTCGGTCAGCTGGGGGAGGGCTGCGAAGCTAAGGACTGCGCGGCGAGTTGCGAGTGAGGAAGGGAACCTGGGGTAAGGAGAGGGGGTGGGAGACAGGGAGGAGGGGGAGGGGGGCGGGGAGGGGGTGAGCTCTCCTTCTCCCTGCAATAAATCGGCTTAGCGGACGAGAGCCGAACAGCCCAGAAAGGATTAAAGAAAAGTCTGTATAATACAGCGGAGAGCGCGGCGAGGGGAGGGAGGGAGGGAGGGCGGGCGGGGGGCGGGGAGAGGGGGAGGGGCGGAGGGAGGGCGCGGGGAGGGGGGCGCTCGCGCCGCCGGGAGAGGCGAGCGCGAGGCAGAGGGAGCGCGGTTCGGCTCCAAACTCCGGCGCTGCCGCCGATCCGACTCCGGGGCCGCGGTGGGCGCCGCGCGCAGCCGGGGGAGCCGGGAGCCGCGGCGCGCCGGGAGGACGCCCGGAGCGCAGGGTCGCGCGGCACCCCGCGGAGCCCGAGCCGAGTGGAGCCCGGCGCCCCGGCGGCCCGGCCGCGGCGGCATGGGGGCGCCCCCGCGGCGCCCGGCGCTGCCCGCCACCGTCGCGGCCGGCGGCCGGAGGCAGGAGCGCGCCTGAGCCCATGGCGAGGGGACCCGCCGCCTCCGCCACCGCCTCCGCCTCGCCACCGCCGCCAGCTCCCGGGCACCATGCGAGCCGCCCCGAGCCTCCGCGGCTGCGTCTGCCTGCTGCTCGCCGCGATCCTGGACCTGGCGCGCGGTGAGTGCGCGGGCGCCCGGCCGGAGCCCGGGGTGGGGGACGCGCGCGGGGGCGGGCCGCCGGGGAAGGGCGCGGGCCCGGGGCGCCCCGGGGAGGCTCGCGGCGCGAGCACCGGTCCCGGCGTGGCGGTCCGCGCGGTCGGTCGGCTCGGCCACGGAGGGAGGAGGTGTCCTCCGAGGAGAGCGCGCGCGGGTCTGTGCCAGGGTGTGTGTGTGTGTGTGTGTGTGTGTGTGTGTGTGTGTGCGCGCGCGTGTGTGTGTGTACGAGCGTGTGCCTTTGTTGCGTCTGTGGGTAAGGGTGTCCGGGAAGGAGCTGTGTGCGCAGAGGGTGCGGGAGTGTATTTAGAGATGTGAGTGTGCAGATGGGCTGTTTGAGTGTCTCTGTCAGTTCCACGGAGAAGGTGTGCGTGTGAGCCAGAGTGAGCCAGAGTATTTGGGGGTGTGAGCGGGTGCCGGCCTCTCGGTGAGGTGTGAAGTGTGAAAGCTTGTGTCATTGTATGTGTGAGCGTGTTAAAGGGTGGGGAGTATGTGAGGTGTGGCGTTTCTCGCGGGTCCCGAGTGTGTGAGTCTCTTCAGGGGTGTGCGGCAGCAGATGACTATTTCGGGGGGGGGGGCGTGTGTGCATAGGATAGGGGGGGATGTGACACTTGGGCAGGAGTATGCGTGTATGTGGGATGTGTGGAGGTGCAGGCGCGTGGGGGTTGTGTTGCTTCGTGGTCCGAGAGCGTGTGTGCGTGCGATGGAGCGTGTGGTTTTAGTGGATGGATGCGCCCGGGAGCCCAGGAGGTGTGAGCAGTCGGGTGTGTGTCCCGCAAGGACTTGGTCCTGGCTGAACCAGCTCAGAGAAGCTGGAAGCTGAGCGGGGTCCCCAGAGCGAAAGATGCTGGCTCCGCAGCTCCAGGGTCCGGGGCTCACGGCCGCCTTCGGTGCCTCGCGCCCGGCGCCGCCGCCTGGTGGGTTTTACATGCTACCGGAGCCCATCCTGGCGACCCCGGCACCTTTCGGGCAATGAGCCGACCCACGGGCTAAGAGCCCATCGGGGGGAAAGCGGGACCAGCGAACAGCCACGGGCGCGGAGACCAGAGGGTCCGCGTCCTCGAGTCCCAGCCAATACCAAATGCTAAACCTGGGCGCCCAGAATCGGCCCCTCTGGAGTCACAGCCATGAAGGGGGGGGGGGGGGTGCGGGGTGCCAAAAAGTAGCCATTGTGGCCAGTAGGATCTCAGCCCCTAGCCCAACTCAATAATGATGGTAGGGGGTCAACTCTGTTTGCCTTGCCCTGCGGGGAGGTGCCTCACCAGGCTCTGAGAGTGCCTGCCAGGAATGGGTGCTCCCCCCCCCCCGCCCTAAAATAACCCCGCCCACGAGGTCCTCGGAGAGTGCTGGGTCTGCGGATGGGAGAGGCTGCAGAATTTGAGCCTGAATGGTGGTCTTGCTGGCAGAGAGGGGGAGGGGTTGTGTGTGACCCAGAAGAGATGTCAGCCCCATACTTTGTCCCCTACCCTTTGGAGCAAAAGACTTTCCAAAGTGGATCAGAATCTCCCCCCAACTTTGGGGTGAGGGCTCCCTCCGTCGGATGCCTCTAGGGGGAAAGGTTATATGGGGGGGGGGGGGTCCCGGTTCCAGCGTTCGGCACTGGGCTTTGTTGAAAGGCACTGGAGCCCTCACCTGGACATTGCAGGGAGAAGGCATTGGGGGTTGGGGGCAGGAGGGGAGCATCGTTTCCCCCACCCCGGAATGTGCAGAACTGACGCGGCAGGGGTGGGGTTGGCGACTGATGGTTTAAGCCAACGTTGGGAAACCCGGCTCCGTCAGGACCCCACCCTGCGAGCTCTCCCCAGAGCCCGAGAGCGGCGTTCTTCGGGCTGCCGGGCTGCGGAGAGCTGACCCGGCGTCCTGGCGTCTCCGCTCCCCTTGCCCGCCTCTGCAGGCTGCAGGGCGCAGGGGGGCTCGGGAGCCGCGGGTGAGCGCGTCTGGGCCGGGGGAGCCGGCGTGGCCTAGAGCTCGCTGCTCAGGGTGAAGGGAGGAGCGCTGACTCGGATCACGGACGGGAAACTTTCCGAGCCTGGGGCGCAGGCAGGGTTCCTGGGCCGCCGGGGGGCCCTCTTCTCCTCCGCAGAGGAAGCGAGCGTGCGCGAGGGTGGGGTCCCTCTTTCCCGGTTCCAACTCTGTGCCCACGAGGGGGCGGGGGTACGAAAAGGGTCAGCGCGAGATGTAAGAGGCTCTCTTGCCGGAGGAGGGCGCCCTTCCGGGATGCAACCGCAAGCCGTGCACCTAGCAGTTGGCTTAGCCGGGCCACATGCCAGGGGCCGCCTGGGAGGGCGGAGAGGGCAGAATCCAGGGCAGGCATTCCGAAACACGCCTGCCAGTGGTGGTGTGGAGGGGCCGGGGGGAAGGCGATGGCGGTCTCTGTTAGGTAGGGGCATGGCTAGCGTCCCCTTCCCTGCTGTACCCCTAAGGATCGCAGACAAAAGCGTTCAGCTTTGCAGAGGTGAGTCTGTGCCTTGGGAGAAGGCACTCCGCTGCACACAGGACTGGCTGGGCCATTAGCCCCTGCCCCTAACTACCCCCCCGCCCCCCAATATCTGACTCTGCATTGGAGAAACCCACGTTTCTCCGGCTTTCCGGATCACCCAGGAAAGGCGTCTTCAAGTCTTGGGGCCCCAGTTTCCCCTGCCTGGGCACTTCTGGGAAGGAAGTCCTGCGGTTGTCCCCGTGCAGTGGCCCGGGAGAGGGGGCACCGGGGATGGGGGGTGGAGGTAGGGAAGAGAGTGGTTCTTGGTCCTGCCTCCTTTGGCCCCGGGAACTTCTCCTGGAATTGTAGTGGGTAGGCAGGCCCAGGTAGGGCGAGCCAAAGGCCCCAGCCAGCGGCCCTGCCGTTCTCTCTCCGCAGCCGCGTGTCAGCAGGTGGGTGGGTGGGAGGGCTGGCTCCGGAGGGCCGAGGCTGCCGCAGCACTGAGACTGCGGGGGCTGCGCGCGCGAAAGCCGCTGTGACGACTTTTAAGTGTTTATCCTTCCTCCCCACCCCCACCCAACACTCGGCGCGGGGCGGGGGTCGGGCACCGCTAGGTTCCTTCTTAGCCCCTGCAGGGCAGTGACGGGCCGAGCCGAGAGCTGGAGGCTCCGCCCCTGCTCCCCCAGCCGCCCCGCCCCCAGCCTGGCCCCACCCCACAGCCATAAACCCCACCCCTTTCCCACCCCAGCTGCAAACTAGAGTTTTTCCTGAGAGGTTGAAGTAATTTTTTGCCTTTTGAGCGCAGAGAATGTCGGAGCTGGAAGCGACTTCCGCGATCATTTATTCAGTGGTTCTGAAACTCCTGGTTTTTGTTTTTAGCAGGAGGACCCTCTTAGAGTAGGAATTGATTCCCACCCCCCCTGAAATCCTAACGCCTGGGGCAAGACGGCAGGCGCAAAAGGAGAGCTGCCCGGGCTCACGCGGGCGAGGAGGCTCCACGTCGCGCGATCCTTACACACGAGAGTCTCCCGAAACAGCCTGAGATTGCTCGTTTCCTAGTATCTGGCTGGGATTCTGGTTTTTCAATAGCCACGATTGTGTGCATCAGCTGCAGCGTGTCACGCACGTGCTAGCCGCTTCACAGGCCTCATGCAGCTGCAAGATGGGTTTAAGCTCCTTTTTTCACGGATTAGGAAACTGAGGCTCAGAGTGTTAAGATTTATTGGTGGCAGGACATCTGGCTCCGACCAGCTCCCACCTGGCCCAGCCCCAGGCTCCCTCCTTGTTTCTAATGTTCCCTCTATGTGGGGCACAGAGAATCCCTTGGGCAGGGGCGGCCGGCCACCGGTGATGCCTTAGGTTGGCCCGGCTAACCCGACTTTGCAGAACATCTGTCGCATGCATTCTTGGGGCACTTTAAGTGACTTTCTCGGGTTTCTGGGTTAGCAGTCATGAATTGGAAGGCAGAGGCCAAACAAAGACCGAACAAAGAAGAGACTGGTTAGTTCTGTTAGCTGGGTTTCCTGGGATCCACGCAGGTGTCTGACTTGCCTTACCACCCTACCCACATCTGCAGCATCCCCAGGCCGCTTGACGTGTTTACTCGGGTGCCCAACAGATGTTTATTGTATGGTGTCTATGTGCCAAGCAGAGTGCTAAGCACTGGGAACATGACCTTGAACACAGTAGAGAGTCCCTTGCATGTATGGTGTTCACAGCTTAGCGGAAAATTGATTTCTTCACTCAGAGGGCAGGGGCTGTACCTCTGACCCTCACCGAAGGCTCACTGTGTGCCAGCATTCCGCCCCGAGCTTCATCGTTCTTGTCTCGTCTAATCCTTACTAGCACGCTGGAAGATAAAATTAGCCCCGTTTTGCTGATGAGGAAACTGAGGCTGAGGGAGGTTAAGTGACTCGTCCAAGGCCATCCAGTCAATAAGTGAATGAGCGATTCAGACACAGGACTGACTCCTTCCCTCTGTGCTCTGATGTCTGCTGGTGAGGATGGCCGTCAGGCACTTTCTCAGCTCCGGCCACGTGGAGGGTTGCAGGGTATGCAATTCCCTGTCTGGATGTTATCCTCATTGAGAGGGAATTAGCCAGTGTTATTCTGCACAGATGGCGGAAGGGATTGTCCCCGAAAGCCCTCGCCATCATCAAGACAGTGAATGGGCATCCGTTGTGGGCAGGGCATGTCAGAAAAGAGTAACACCGGGACCCTCACCCCCGCGGGCCGAGAGGTCGGGCAAGTTCATGGAACACTAATAGCTATCCAGGCGGACATGTGTCCAAGTGATTGACATCCCCTCCAGGAAGTTCTTGAGGAAGCGTGATTCCTTGGGGCTGTCAAGGGGAGGCTTCAGAGAGGAAGGAGAACTCGAGCTAGACCTTGAAGTAAAGAGAGGACATGAATAAGCCAAGGGCTAAGGAAGAAAATGTGCCAGGGGGGAAACCTGGCTGAGCAAAGAGCTGGAGGTGAGATTGTACGTGGCAGGACCAGCTCAACTCAAGACTGGTCTCCCCAGAGTCTTTTTGAGGACTGGGAGAAACGAGAGTGATATTACGGATAGCTACCATTTATTCCACACCTATTAGATGTTCCTGACGCATTAAATGCTCTCAGGAATCTGGGAGGCAGTGTCATGAGCCGTGTTTTGCAGATGAAGACGAGAGGCCCTGGATCTTTCTCTTTCTCTCTCTTTTCCTTCTTTCTTTTCTTGTCTTTCTTAAATAATGAATGAGGCTCAGGATCTTTTTTTTTTATTATTATTAAGTGGAACAACTGGGAGTTTCAAACCCAGGTCTGAAGCAATCTAGAGACACTGCTGCTCCCGGAGGAGAGGAGAAACTATTTATTTTTTCATCACTGGAAGAAGGAATACAACAATCCGCTACCACTTGCTAGAGGATGCAGAGCCTTCTGTTTCAAACGACAAATGTCGGTGGTGGCAAAACGCACATGCCATCACTTCCTAAGGGCGATCTGTCTTCAGGATGAGGTTCCTGGGAGGGAAAAGGGGGTGGGGGATGAAGTCCTGGGACCCACTTTACACTTTCACTGGGGTCCAGTAGCAGAGGGGGCCCATGATCACCAAGACCTACTGGCCAGGATTTCGTGGCTGGAGCGAATAAATCCATGGGGCTGGAGGTGCACAGAGTCGCAGCCCAAAGGAACAGGAAAGGACATGGTGGCACCCAGGCAAAGAATCTGATCTGTCGGTCCTTTGTACATCTACCGTTCACATACTGGATTTGCTTTGGGGAATTGTGCATGCTCCCCGCCCCTCCCTATGGTATCCCATTTTGGTAGGTGGCATAGACAGGTAAGGCATCCCCACATGAGCCCATCAGACAGTCTCCCAGGGATCTGAATCCAGAACAGAGGAAGACTGAGAACCACCAGAAAGTACTCCTTGCCACTGGGGGCCCCCGTGAAACTGTACTTCTCTAATTCCCTGAGGCCAATAATGACAGGACCTACCTCCCGGACTGTTGACGGGATGGGACGAGTCATTACATACATGCAAAGCTCTTGGCTCAGTCCTATGTGCTCTGATGATTACCAGTATGAACCGTGGTTATGCCAGAGCTGTTACGGCACAAAGGGCGTGGGTCCTTATAGCGCCTGGAGCTTCGGCTTGCCCTCGTGTTCCGTGAACTTCCAGAATGTTCCACAAGTTACTTTTTTGGGGCTTGAGTTACCCAGAGTTGGTTTCGGCTGCTTGGAAAAAAAAAAAAACCCCTCCCTAGGCATGGGGAGCCTCATAGTTGCCAGTAACACTGAAGATGACTCATGGTCCCCTAGCTCGAGGGTGACTGATCCCATCACCTGTGCCCTGACTTTCCCTGGAGGCCTAAGGCATGGCCAGCGCCCCTCCCCAACCCTGTGAAGCCCCATGAAGGCAGGGGCCCTGGCCGAGTCTGCTCGCTGGTGAATCTTCCCCACAAAGCCCATGGTGGGTGCTCAGTAAACTTGGCTGTTTAGATGCAGAAACCATCTTTGGCCTTTAGACGTGGGTGTCCTGGTTGAACAGACTCTTTGCAGAAATATGTATGGAAAGGCTTACAGCGTGTGGAATTTAGGCTGGATTCACAGATAAACTTTACGTTGGCCCAGTTCTGCTCGTGGATCTACACTCTTGCCTTTCTCGCGGATAATCAAAGGGCTGGAGGCTCGGGCTCCAGATGCTCCCGTCTACCCGCCGGTCGTCCTTGAGAGTTGACAAAATGCTTCCGCACCCATCATGTCATCGAGTCCTCCCTCACATAAGACACAGTGGCAGCTACTCTTGTGCCCACAGAACAGGGAAACAGGCGTGGGGAGGTGCAAAGACGGGGACAGGAAGTGGCAAGAGTGGAATCTGGGTTTGGTGGCTGCGTGCCCAGCCTTCCTTCCATTCCCCCTCACCTCCCGCCCACCCAGTGTTGCTCCATTCAGCTTACAGGGTTCTGGAATGGGACAGGTAATTCAACAGACCAGTCAACGGACCAAGAAGCATGCACTGTGGACTGGGTGCTGTCATGGCCACTTTGGGCGGCACTCGGCTAGAAGGACCCTCCTCTGGGACTGGAGAGGCTCGAGAGTTGGTCTCCTACCGAATTGAGAGCTCTTGAGGGCGGGCATCCCTGCTCCCCCAGCCCTGGACAAGGCCTGGCTCTGGGCAGATCCTCGAGACATGTTTGTTGAAGGAATGAATGATTCCCACCCCCACCCCCACCCCCACCCCCACCCCCACTGAGCCTGAGGTTCAGTCCAGACACCAGGCCTGGGCCTGTTTCCCGGCCCTGACCGGTCACCTCTGGAAGCACGTCCTGGTGTGAGAATGTGTCCATTGTCCTGCACTGCTCACCATCACTCACACTGGCATCACGGCTGGCATCTGGGGGACGAGCCAACAGGGGGATGTGGTAGGAAGACCAAAGGGTTCCCTGTTCCCTCTGGCTTCTCCTCGTGTGTGTGGGAGGGCGGCCCTTGACTGGTGATGGGTGGGAGCTGGGGAAAGAAAGGACGGAAGGAACCAAGGAAGGAAGGAAGGAAAGAAACATGCTTTGAGCTGCTCCTATGTGTCCAGGCCTGTGCCAGCCTTGTTCACGTGAGATGTCCTGTTAAATCATCCCAGCAACTTTGGCAGGTGATGGTCTGTCCCATTTTATAGATGAGGAACAAGGCTTAGAGAGATTGTGTGATGCGCCCAAGGTCCCACTGCTGGTGATGGGCCGAGCGGGATTCATACCCAGGCGTTGATTTGCACGTCTCTTTCCAACTCTGAGCTGATCCTGCCTGTGGCTTCAAAGTGACCACGGCAGGAACATTTACACCGCGGAAATTGGCAAACAGTCCGGATCAGAGCTCCCTGCAAACCCGGAGCAGGTTGTTCACATCGGCCGACACAGCGCCGGGCGTGCCGGTCCTCCCTCGATCACTGCCTCTGTTGGACAGCCACCTGCTGTTAAGGGACTTAGGTTTCCATCTGAACTGGGTTCAAGTCCCAGCACAACGACTTCCCAGCAGAGCACATTTGAGCTAGCTGCCACCTCTCTGAGTCATGGTATCCTGTCTCTTGAAAGTGGAGGGTGTTTTGAGGATGAGTAAAACATTGCATGACAGCACTTGGCCTGAAAGTGGTCCCCAGCCGCTGGCGCCTCCCTTCCTCCCCACCCCCGGGGGTAGGATCATTTGGCCTTGGAGTCCCTCTGATAGGCCAAGTGGGCTCACACTTTCTTCTCCCTCTGCTGGAGGCCGATGTGGGAGCCAAGTCAGAGGATCCAGCCGCTTCCATTAATCGAGCGGCGGCCCTCACCTCAAGCTGGACCAGCAGAGACGCCCCTCAAGGAATTTCACCCCACACGACACAGACTCATTTGAGAACAATAAACGATCGTGTATAATAAATGGCCAATACAGGGATCCCAAGGATAAATCTTTGGGGATTAAAGGAGTGGCCCAGGAAGGTTCTGAGGGATTGAAACACTCTGGGTGGGTGAGGAGGGCATCCCGGGCAGAAGAGCTCATCCAAAGGGTGGGGGAGGGAGTCAGAGTGCTGTATAGGTGTGTGAGGGGTGGGAGGCAGTGAGCCGGCTGACCTCCCTTGAGCAGAAGGTGTTTATCGAGAAGCTAGGGATGAACCTGGCTGGAGCTGTTGGCGGAGGCCCGCGTGCCCGGGGCCAGGGGCCTGGATTTGAGCCCGGGGATTGTGGGGAACAGTTGAAGAGGGCAAAGTGACACTCCCAGGGCAGTGTTCTAGGAAGATGAATTGGTTTTTCTGGGCCACCTGAAGCTGGCAACTGTTTGGAACCTCCACTGGGTTATAAATGGCTGTTCTGGGTGCCCCCAAAGACGCAACGGCCTAAAAGAAGAGATGCCGTTATTTGGGGCTGTTATCTCACCCAGAGTGTCCAGACCTGGCGAGGGGGGAAAAGCCGTTATGGCCGAGATGGCAAGGCTGCCCCTAGGCGGAGCGTGTACCTTGGGCCTGAACGGAGAGTGATGGGGAGAAGCTTCTAGATCTCCAGGGAGCATGGGCTCCGGAGTCTGACCAGGGTTCACCTCCCCTTGCCACCACCCCTCCAGTATGTGAACCCAGGTAACCTCTTCATTGCTGTCAGCCTTGATTTCTCTAGCTGAACCCGCAGCTCGTCGCTGTGGCCTGGTTTGGTGAGGGCAGCTGGGCAGGGTAAATCACCTACTACGCGGGGTCCACACGCACGGTGCCTAGCACATGGTAGGCATGTGAGAAGGGGCTGTTCTAATGAGGCCTGGCTCGCACAGCGCCCCCGAGCGTGAAGGGGAGGAAGTGTTTGCAAGCCTCAGTGCCCAGCTGAGGGGGTGCATTGTAGGTGTCCCCACGTAACGAGTCCTCAGGCTTGGAATTAACAGAGCATCAGAGCCAGAAGGGAGCTGAGAAATTATGTGCACGATCTCCTTCCTCCCATTGGAAGTCGGGAAAAGTGAGGCCAGAGAGGAATGTCACTGCACACCCTGTGTGTGATGTGGGGGACTGGTCTTCTCCCTCCGAGTCCTGGGGGCCATCCCGGGGGCTCAGTCAGGTGGACCCCCCACCCTCATAGCCTTCCGTGGGGAAGCATCAGGGTCCCCCGGACTCGGGTGGGGATCTCGGCGGCACTCCAGTGGGAGCGACCCCCCCCCCCCCCCGCCCAGCCTCATAAATCATGGGAGCAGCTTGGGAGGCGCCAGGGAGAGAAGCAGCTGAACCACTGGGTTTCTTGTTCCCTTGCCAAGCTGTTCCCTTTGCCCTTTTGTTTCTCTTTCTGCAGAGGCACTCGTGCCCCTCCGATGGGGTTGTCTGTCACCAGTCGTTGGCGCCTCCTTTATGTCCCCAGCGCCATCTCCCGAGCGCTGCCCCGGAGGAAGGCGTCCATCACAGGCTGCCCTGGCATCGTGCTGGGCTGGCAGGGAGGGGCCACGCGGGGGGCTTGGAAGCACCCGCAGGGTGAGGAAGGGCTGGCATGGCCAGAGGGTGGACGGCGTCCTCACCTGGAGCTGGTGCTCGCTGCCCCGGGCACACAGGTTGTTGTCAAGAGAGCATTCAGGTGGCACAATAACCCAAGGCCGGGTGCCCGGTTAATACGCGCAGGTGACAAACTAACTGTTCATTGTCACCAGGCACCTAGTGTTGCAGGTGGGGGCACGGGGTGGGGGTTGGGGGGGCAGAGGGAGCCAGGTGGGCAGCGGGGAGTGACAAAAGCAGCCACATCACAAAGACTTCTTTGTTCGCTGGGGCAGCAGAGAAGTGGGCTGGGGCCCAGCTCAGAGGAGAAGAGGCTTGGGAAGGCGAATCCCTGGGCCCCTGTTGCCCGACTGAGGGGCCTGGTCGGCGGAGAAAGGCAAGCCCCGGCAGGAAGGGTGCCTAATGGGGAAGAGGTAGTGGTTCCCAGGACGGTTTGAGTTGCAGAGAGGGCACGCTTTCATTGCAGGATGCAACGTAGGTCATTCATTCATTCATTCACTCACTCACTGACTCCGTCACTGGTGCAGCCAATGGTAATTGATCGCATCCTGGGGGAGGGGGAAGGAAGCCCTGTGCTGTTCTAGAAATCCAGAGCAGAATGAACAGGCAAGTTCTTGCCACCCCTCCCCCCACCCTGGGGCTTACCGTCTAGGGCTGTACTATTCACTACTCGGCGGCCCGTGGCCGTGGCTGTGACTGAGGACTGACATTTACATTTACAACTAAACAGAGTGTCTCCGCTTTTATGTAACTGAATTAAACAGAATTCGGTTCTGCAGTCACACCAGCCACATTTCAAGCGCTCCCGAGTCGGACAGGACGGATGGAAACGGGACGTCGTTACAGAAAGTTCTGCTGGACCGAGCGGACCTGGGGCCACTCTTCAGGTGGGGCCTGCGCATTGGCCACAAGCGACAAGGAATCGGGGAGGGAGGGTCTCTTCCCTGTCTCTTTCTCATCCCGTCCTTCCAGTGGTGCCAAGGAGAAAGCCTCAGGCTGATGATATCATGTCTTTAATGCCCTCTATCGCGTGCTGATCTGCCTTCCCAACAAAAACAGGTCTGGGGCAACACACCTTCGGTGAGCCCAAGGAAGCCAGAGCTGTAGTAACAGCGTTTTGTTTTCATTGTAATTCTCTTTCAGTTACCCTCTGTTTAAGGCGAGGAAGTCTGGTTTGCCATTTGGGGCAGTGATTTAAATTCTCTCTCTCTCTCTTTTTAAAACGGCTTATTTAAGTAAAAAATGAGTCGAGTTAAAGAAAAATGTTGAATACGCTGCAGAGCAGGTGGCACACGGATAAGGCCAATCTGTAAAGGTGGCGGGTGTGCACGTCAGCCACGCAGCAGCCCCCGTTCAGATGGGACAACGCAGGCTTTGGAGGCAGGCAGAGGAGGGTTCAAGTTCCAGAGCCGCTGTGTGTGTGTGTGTGTGTGTGTGTGAGCTCTGTGACTTTGGGAGGAGTTACTTCCCTCCACATCAATCAGGTGCCAGTTGGGAAACACCAAGCTCAAGCAGGGAGTCTCGGAGGAGGCGGGCTTATTAAGGGGACAGTGTACATGGGGGTTGGGGCAGACAGCAGGGAATGGTGTCGCTCTGGGCTTGGCGCAGTGGGTGGCCGTTACCACCCGTAGACTGGAGAGGGCCACGCAGAGGGGAGCTCGAGGGACAAGTACCCACCATTCCCCCCAACTCTTGTCTTTGAGTGTTTTCCTGGCCGCCCATTGGCCAAACCCAGTTGGAAGCCCAAACAGGCAGGTGTCTCTACAGAGTGAGCGGAGGAGGGAGGAGTGTGAGCTCGAGTGCAAAGAGCAGAGATCTAGCACCATCCCACTAAGCCTCAGTTTCTCCATCTATAAAGTGGGGATTGTGCTTCCTGCCCAGTAGCGTTGCTGTGACCACAAAGGGGACCACGTGCAGTGCTAATGATGGGTGGCTGTGTATACCAAGGACCGTGGCAGTAATAAAATGCCCATCCTTGTGCCCAATCCTGGGCTGGATGCTGGATTTTCCTGAGCTGAAAAGCAGCATATGAGCATGGGGGTCTCTGGGAAGGCAGAACTGGCTTTTCAGGAGCACGTGGGCTTGAAGCAGCAGGTAATGCGGGGACAATGTCGCCACTTGTAAAGAGAAGCTGCCCGCATTCTCCACTGCGGGTGTCGACCTTTGCAATGCGTCATCTCTGCCCTAGACTATTCAGTGTCCCTACACCTCCCTGTCCCCTGGTCCAGCTCGCTGATTGATGACTCCACCCCAGGGCACACCGATTCGTCATTCTCCAGTCTATTTTCCACCCTATTTCCCACGGAGAGGTGCTTTCTCCTTACATCCATTTAGGTCATCTTTCCTGCCATCCGCACTGGCTCCTACCGTGGGCAGCCTGCTCGACATCCGTCATGAACGGGCTCAAAGCCCCCTGCTTCCGAGTGGAAAGGCAGGTGCCCTCCGACTGCCAGCCTCTCTCACCGGAGGCGGCTTCTACCCTTGCAGGTGGGGGAGAGGTGGGGTGGGGGGAGCGTTAACAGTGAGTGAGTTAGCCCTCTGGACCCCCAGCCGGATCTTCATCCTTCACCCGAAGGCTCAAAGTGCCATCGCCACCTTTAGAGACATCTTCTCTGTGGGCCGTAGCTGGAGTTCAAGGAGCACCTGGCTTCAAATCCGATGACTATTTCCTGGGAAACCTTCCACCGAAGGCCCCCTCAGCTCACAGCTTCCCGGTTGGCTGAGGTGGCTTTCTTTAGGCCCCTCGATTCTCCTTTGTCTGGCCCTTCCCCCCCCCCCCCCGTCTACCTTGACTGCTCAGAATGACTTTGATGGGGACTAATTCTGCCAGTTGAAATTCATGCGACGCTTACACATTCGGCGCTTTGCTGAAATTGCTGTGACAAATACCAGTGGCAATTTCTTCCCTGGCTCATTCTTTAATGTGCTCCGGGCAAGACGGAGGGCCCCTGCCCCTCGCCAGCCAGCGTGCCATCTGTCAACACTGCCGTCGTCCGCCAGCCCCTCGGTGCCCCCTGCCCCTAGGCGCAGGTCGGTCTCAGCCCTGCCTACTGGCTCCGCGGCAGAGTCACCCTTCGGGAGGGGACAGGTCGCTCCCTGGGGTTAAGTATTCATCAAGAAGAACTTCACCAACGGCCCCCTTAGGCCTCGGTTTCCACGTTGGCCAGAGTGACGTTCTTTCGTTCTGGCCCCTTCTCATCTACCTGACTGTCCACATGGGCTTTGGTGAGGACTGGCTTTCCAGCTGAGCTTGGGGCCGTGTCCCGCAGGCTGGGTCTTTCTCTGCGCGAGCCGTACGGCCCCCACCTTAGCCCCAGGGTGTCTGTCACTCTGCCTTCTTGGGCTGGCCCCGGGGTCTCAGAGGTAGCTTCTGTCACCCATGGGTCCTCACTCCCTGGGTGCTGGTGCCTCCTGGCCGGCTGGCTCTGAACCTCTCTCGGCAGTGATTGCCCAGCCCGTCACCCCCTTCGCAATGTTCGTTGTCGCTGCATCCGATCCCTGCCATTGTTTACGTTGTCCTCCTCTTACAATCACATTTGAATTGATTTCCTCTCTCTTGACTTGTTTCATGTAAAGATACACTGTCTAGGTTTGTGATGGCGAGTCTATACTTTTTTCTTACTTCATAGTAAAATAAAATAACATGGAACTATTTGAATTTTTAAAAAGCTTCCCCATACGACCCAGCATCGTCACGAGCCGCGGTGGAAAAAGCCAGTTGGGTCGAAGGGGCACCAGCCTCAGCCTTAACGAGCCACGGGATCTGATTTCAACGCCTCCAGTAACTTACTGTGTGACTGGCTTACCCCCTCCTCTGAGTCTTGGGTCCGTCAAACAAAGGGGCGGGTCTGGACGATTCCAGTTCTCGGATTCTGGGATGGGTAATAGGGTTGGGAAGGAGGGTCTCATCTATGTCCAAAATATTTCCTTTAAGACATGTCGTTACCCTAAAATTCCCACCTTTGGGAATTTGGAAGCATCCAGTGGAGTTTACTAAGGACCAGCGATGTCAATGATGAGGGGCCCCCCACTGGTTACTCAGTGTGGGGTGCACACTCACAGCCTCATTGTAATTCCGTGCAGCTGCCATTTGCTAAGCGCCTGCTCTGGGTTGGGCCCCATGCTGAGGCTGGCACTACATGGAAAAGTAAGACCCAGTGCTGGACTTCAAGGGGTTTGCAGCCTCCCGGGGCGGAGAGGCAGGCAAACGAATAAATTGTGGTTATAACAGTGGAGACTTTACCATTGAAATAGCTGCCAAGTCCTTGCAGGAATGCAGATCAGGGGATAACTAATCTGTCTGAGGTTTGGGGGAAAGTTCTATATCACTAGAAGAGGTGACACCCAACTGGGTCTTGAAGGATGCGTAGGAGTTTGCCGGGCTAAGAAGGAGATGGAGAGATTTTAGGAGGAAGTAATAGTAGGGACAAAGATTCATAGGCTGGAAAGGGCCTGGATCATCTGGGAGATTCTGGGAGACAGTGGTGAAGGGGTATGAGTTGCAGGAAAGAAGCGAGGCCGGAGGTGACCCAGGGGATCGATCGAGTGCCTTTGCCGGAACTGGGTTAGTCTTGCGACGAGACAGATTTTCCCCAGTCCGGACCCCCAGGTCCCTGGCACTCACAGTGGCCAGGAGGAGCCTGCTTTCCGGTTGAAAACCCCCATGGGGCCATTTGCCCCCTACAGCTAGGGGGCAAATGCTGTGGGGGGTGGGGGTGGGGACAGAGCCGCTTGTTAATCTGGCTTGATCTCTTTAAAAGATGCCCCCTCCTGTTAACCTGGGACAGCCTCTGGTTACAAAGTGGCCTCTCTCAGCTCTGTGGATCCAGGGAAAGACTCCTGGGCTTGGAGTCAACAGAGCTGTGTGGTCAGGTCCAGGCTCTCTGCCTGGGCCTCCTGGACGTCGCCTGCCAAGTGGTGTTAGTAGGAAACGTGTACTGAATGCTTGCTACGTGCGTGCGGGCGCTATGGGAAGCTCCTGCTTGTGTCAACTGTTCACTGCGCCATCTGCATAACCCCTCGGAGGTGTGCGCCCTAGCACCCCCGCCTTACAGCAGCAAAGACTGAAGCACAGAGAGGTTAAGCCACTTGCTCAGGGTCACACAGCTACTAAGTGGCTGTGCTGTGTTGAACCCAGGTTGTCTCACCTTTTACCCGCTTTCTGTTCTCTCTACTCTCCAGACCTCCCATCTTGATCCCACACAGCTCTCAGGGGCTCGGGGACTCCAGCTGCAGCCAGAGCTGGGCCCGGGCCCCACGCACGGCTGCACGACAACTGTGAAGGCCACGGGCCTGGCCCCTCCCTGCCCTGGCGGTCACGGGGTGGCAGCCAGGCTCTGCTCTGTTGTTTCTGGCCTCATTATTATTATTCTTTCTTTCCAGCGTGCCGCTAAAAGCTTCCCGCAGAGAGCACGCATCCCAGCTCTTTAAACTTTTAACGGCTTTACTTAATGTTATTTCCCTCGGAAAGGAGACAGAAGAGGCATATGTGGCGGTTATATTTAGTGCAGTGTGTGGGTCTGAGCACATGAGTGTTCAGTGGGCCTGGAGGTGACGAGGGAGATGTGTCTGTGGCGGTGGGCGGGTCTGCAGCTGGTCTCCCCTCCCTCCCGTCTCCCAGCAAGCGTGGCCTCCGTGAGAACCTATCGTGTGGTGTTCTGGAAAGCGGAAGATGGATGCCACCCGAGGGGAACCACCGAGGAGACAGAAAGCTGGACCGAGACCCCCATCCTCCTGCCGTCCCCCTCGGCACTGAAGACACGGTGGCCCTAGCTGCCCCAGGGCCTTTGCACATGCACATGCTGTTCCCACTGCTGGAACCCACCTCCTTCTTTGGACTAAGCCCTGTTCATTATTCAGGTCTCACTTGCACGGCACTTCATTTATTCATTCCACAAGCATTTTCTGCGTATCTACTGTGTCCACAGCACTGGGGGGGGGGGGAGGGGGGGCACGCCGGCCATCGGTGATCCATCTGGCACAGGTCCTGGTGCAGAGAAGGCACCGGCAAGTGTTCACGGAACTAACAAAAGCCGCACAGATGCTGTGGGATCTGGAGAGAGGATACGGTTGCCCTCCAGGAGCTTACAGCCTCTGTTGGAATTCATACCAAAGACACTGTGAAATGCGAGTGAGCCCGTTAGGCCTGGCGGAGCGGTACCCATTCGGGCCAGGAAGGAAGACCTCGCTCCCTTTTGAGCATCCGTCCGTCCGCCTGACAGCTTGGGCTCTTGCTGTGCTCCAGGTACTGTGCGAGGCACTGAAGACAGACTGGAGGAGGAGCGATGGGAGGAGAGACGGAGCCCGCCCTCCGGGACCCTCCCTTCTGCAGTGTGCGACTGGCACACGCATGAGGAGGAACATTCGCGGAGAGGCAGGGCGTCATAACTGCAGTGAGGGGGGAGGAGGCTTGGAAGGAGCCATGGCTACCTTGCAGAGCTGCGGGGTCAGGGTGGGGCCCGAGTACCTGGACATCTCCTCCGGCCCGGCCCTGCAAACATGGGAGATGCCTCATCGCCGACGGCAGTAAATGCTAACATGGAGAGAGAGCCAACGTGCGTGTGGCAGTGACCGGGGGAGCCCCACGATCAGCAGGGCCCACACTGAGGTTCTGGGAGAAAAGCTGGGCCTGGTGGGGGGGGGGTGGTTTTCAAACTGTGTTCCGTGGAACCCCAGCCTGCCACGGAGGTACCCCCGGCTTTGGGAAGCCGGAATGTGGGTCGGAGTGCGAGTCCGGGGGGCCCTGCTTTGCCCGTTCTGGGTGATGGAGGGAACCATCAGGGCTGGAGAAGGTTCTGGAGCTTTCCTGTTTAGGTTCAACCCTCCTTTCCTCTACCTGTGGGGAAACGGAGGCCAAGGGGCAAGTGACTGGTCCCCGGTCGCCAGCAGGAGGGGGCCAGGGCTGACGTGTGTCCACCCAAGCTGGAAGGAAGGCCTAGGGAAAGGCCACCCTGAGCCTGGCCAGGAGGCCTGGGGCTCCTGCCCCCGGCTTGTGCCTGCCCGTCCCCCAGCCCAGCCTCAGGTCACCCCCCCCCCCATAAACCTGTCTCCTTTGCCAGCCCAACGGGTCTGCCCCACCCTCGTGAGGCCGGGAATTAGATGAAATAGTTTACGATCCCACGCTTCGTTATGTTTTATTAAAAGTGCCCGTGCTGGCTTCCGCTGGCACATCTGCTGGGCTCAGTCCTGGGGCTTCCTCTCCCTCCCCGCCCCCACCCCTCGCTGCCAGAGGAGACAGACAGCTGCCACCCTCCCCCCCACCCCCTTCCCTCGCCGAGCAGGGCCCCAGCCCGGCTGTCAGGTGTCTACGAGATAAAGGGGAATCCCACAGGCGAGGACAGATTGGGGGGGTGTCGAGCCGTACTCCTGGGTGTTCACACATCCCCGACCCCATCTGGTCCCACAGGTGCCCCTGGGGGGGATTGGTGCGGAGAGGGGGAGGGGCAAGTCCAGAGTTCCTCGGCGCATTCGAGGCACCTGGGCTTCTGTTCTTGGTTCTCCCGGTGTGCCCTGTGCGAATCCAAGATCAGGCTGACGTCCCTCCCCAGACTGGCCTCTGGTGACCACAGGGAATGGCTTGCTCTCAGCAGGCTGCCGGTTTCGATCCGGGTGCCAGAAGGAAAGCCCCGGCGTCCCGGTGTTGCCGGTAGAGAAGCAGCCCTCAGGGTCCGTCCCGGTGGGAGGTGCTGGGCCGTATCAGGGGGGCAGGTGGAGTGCTTCGAGTGTGGCCCCCCTGGCTCTGAATGGCACCTGAGCGACCTGCTGGATGTGTCATCTGGGGCGAGGCATCTAAGTGCTGTGAGCCTCAGTTTCTCATCTGTAAAATGGGAGTGATGGTATCTGTGTTGCTGAGAGGGTCTTATACCTCGTAGACGTTTCGTACACGGTGGCAATTTTTTTTGAGCTTATTTATTTATTTTGAGAGAGAGCGAGAGAGCAGGCACGAATGGGGCATGGGCAGAGAGAGAGAGAATCCCAAGCAGGCCCTGTGCTGTCAGCGCAGAGCCCGACTCGGGGCTTGAACTCACAAACCATGAGATCACGATGGGATGCCCCCATTAAAGGTGAGAAGGCATTTAATCAGATCTTTATTCGAGGAAGAAGGACGTAGTAATCTTGCTTAGGACGATGATGATGGTTAGCAAATGCTACTGGGGAACTTGTTATTCATTTATTAAATACTTACTGACCTCCTACCGTACATTTGAAAAAATGGCATCGAACAAGACAGAGCCTTGCCCTCCTGGGACTGACATCACGGTGGGGGAGGCAGAAATGAACAAGAAGATAAGTCACCTCACTCCGGATGGTGCCGTGCTGTGAGGAGAATCCCACAGGGTCCCGGCATAGTGCGGGGCTTGGGAGCAGAGTGCTTTCTCTAGGTTGGGTGGTCAAGGATGGCTTCTTGGAGGAGGTGGCCTTTGGTGCTGGAAAAGGAGGAGAAGGGAAGCAGGGCGAGTTGTGTCTCCCGGCCAGTCCGTACATTTGTGTTTGACTCCTTCTCCTGACGGGGCCTTCTCTGGACCCTGCTCTCTGGAACCAGGAATTGGCCACCCGCACGCCCTGCCACCAGCACTTGCCGACTCAGCTGGTCCATGACCGTACCCCCTTCCGCCCGGGCCAGAGACCCAATGAGGCAGGAGGCAGAGGCCTGCGTTCGGCACCTTCCTGACCTGCTCCTATTGAATCATTGCCCATGTAGGAGGTGGGTCTGTGGCTCTCTCCATTCTGTGGGTGACGAGCCTGAGACTGGATGAAAACCTCATGGGTGGTTTGAGGAGGGGTGGCCTGGGTCTGTCCCTCCTGAGATAGCCACCGCCTTGTGCCCGCTGGCCGTATGCGTCCGTGTCTCGTGGAGGTCGAGGATTGGGAAGCTCACGCCCCTTCTCCTGTTCCCCTGAGACCCCAGAGCACCTCTGGGCGGGGGCTGGGCTGGGCTGGAGCCTGAGCCAGTGGGGTCACGTGGGCTTGGGGGGCAGGGAGCCCAGGGTATTGATGGCCCTCAAAGCTGGCGGGTGTCAGGAGGCAAAAAGGTATTAATTAGCAGTTATTCCCCGGCAGTGAAGAGATGGATAGAGATTAAGGTGGCAGCCCGCGCATCCGTTTTGTAGCAGCTGAGAAGTAACAGTAAATCAGTGCTATGAATCGATACTGTAAGAGGGAGATACGTTTTAATCTTATTAGCGAGGAGGGAGAATGTCTCACTCTCCAGGCTGGGTGGGAAGTAGGGAGTGAAGAGACAGGGGCTTGGACCTGCTGGGGGGGCACCATTGGAAAAGGTGCGGAGGTGGGAAGGCAGTTCTGAGTCAGTAGAGGAGGGGCCCCTGCCTTCTTCCCAAGGCTCTCTGCCATAGGCGTGCTCCCCTCCCGCCCCTCCCTGTGAGCCAAGGGCTCTGGGTTGGACAGTGGTTCAGCTGCTGGGCACGGATGGGGCTGTGATGCCATCGCTCAGCCTAGCCACGCCCACACCGTGGGGAAGGTCCGGAGGCTGGGAGCCAGGATAGCACCTCTGGGCAGGTGTGAGCTGTGAAGAAGACAGAGCTGGGCGGCGGTCAGGGGTGCCGTCCGGCGAGCACCCCCCACGGCTGGCACCGAGCACGTGGCTTTCGTTCCTCCAGGCGACGGCCATCAGGATGGGCGCTTTGTCCCCACGCACTGAAGGGGACAGGTGCAGGGGAAGGGGCCTGCTCACGAATGGCCATGCCGGGATTTGACCCCATCTCCGGGCGGCCAAAGCCTGTGTCCTTCCCACTGGAGCACCAGACCTCCCCCAGCCAAAACCGTGGGAAAGCCCATGAGGTCCAGCCTTTAGTTGTGACTAGAGGCTTAGATTCGGGACACCTTCTTTCTCCTTCTCTCCCCGGCTTAGTCCCACTCTCCACACCAGGACAAGAAGCGCCTATAGGAAGGAGCCAGGGATGCCGAGGAAAAGGTGGAAAGAAACAAAGCAGTCAGGATAACTCCTAGCACCCACCTTTCTGTTCCACCCAGGGCAAACAACAACTACTCCCTTTGGGCCTCGTTTTCCCCATGAGATCCTTCAGGGCCCTGCGAGCTAGAACGTTCTCAAAGTCTGTGTTTCTCCCTCCTTGAATGATCAGTTGCCTACTATGTGATTTAATCCCCTCCAGAGTCCCTGTGATGCCAGCGTTATTAGCCCCATTTTACAGATAGCTAAACGGAGGGGCTCATCTCTGACGGCTTCGATCTGGCCAATGGGGATGTCTTGGAGGTCTGCCTGGGCTGCCAGAGACTGGACTAGGCCTTTGGAGGAACTTATGCCTCCCAGGGGCGGTAACCTGGTATGTCTATACATCCTTGTTTCCTCTTGTCCTGGGAGGAAAGAAGGGGGCTCCTCTTATGGATTGGGAAAAGCCCCCCAGAAAGATAGCAACTGCCAGAGGAAGGAGGCTCTGCCTGGGGAGCTTTTGTCCCTGCTTGGGGAGGGGAGACACCAGGGGCAGATTTTTTTTTTTTACAATTTTTTAATGTTTATTTATTTTTGAGAGAGAGAGAGAGAGAGAGAGAGAGAGAGAGAATGAGTGGAGGAGGGGCAGTGAGAGAGGGAGACAGAATCTGAAGCAGGCTCCAGGCTCTGAGCTGTCAGCACAGAGCTGGACATGGGTCTCGAACCCCCGAGCCATGAGATCATGACCTGAGCTGAGGTCAGACGCTCAACTGACTGAGTCACCCAGGTGCCCCACCAGGGGCAGATTTTTTGTGGTGTGTGTGTGTGTGTGTGTGTGTGTGTGCGTTTCTCCATCTGTCTTGTAACAGAAACCATACTGATGGCTCAGGGATAAACACCCAGTCCCAGCTTCTTCACCCAGAGGCAGACAAGGACTCCGCCCCATCCTGTCCCACCCTGTAGCTCCTTGTCTGTATTCCCAATGAGAAACATATCGCCTTGTAAAATAAGTTGATGTCAGGGTTCAAATCCCGGCCCACCACCTACCAGCTGTGTGACTCTGGGCAAGATACTTCACCTCTCTGAACCTCGGTTTTCTCATCCATGAATGGGGAAATCAAATGACGTGATTCTATGCCTTCATTCACCTACAGAAAAGTGCTTTGTAAAATGTTACTGTATTTGGGCAGCACTTGGTGATGTAACAAGCAAGCCCCCCGGATTTCATGGCACAAGCTCAGTAGAAAGTTGGTTTTAGCAGACGCTGCAGGCATCTTTCTAGGCAGGAGGCTTTTCTCCATGTGGAGACTCAGGGAGCCAAGCTCCTTCCATCTCCTAGGGCTTCGTAGTCCTTTCCAGCCAGTGGGAAAGGAAAGAGAAAGTAGAGAAGCATCTGGGAAATGTTGTCTATGGAGAGGTGGCATTTGCATCCTGGAGTCAGCTCCGTGTTGTGAGGCAGGGCCACTGTGTGTGTGTGTGTGTGTGTGTGTGTGTGTGCACGCGTGTGCGTGCATGGAATTTGGGTAGCCGGCTGCTGTCTCTGCTTTAATAACTGTCCCATTTACTTACCTTCCTCACTTACTCCTTGAAATCCTAAGGATAGAGTTCCTGTTTATGTTATTTATCCTGTCCTATTAATTTCTGTAACAGAATTCTGTGAGCACAGAATGCATTTATTAAATATTTGGATTGATGGATGGATGAATGGAAGATGGATGTATGGAGAATAGATGCATAGATGGTGGGTGGGTGGATGGATGGATGGATGAAGAATGGGTGCGTGGGTGGATGAAAGATGGGTGGATGGATGGATGGATGGGTGGGTGGATGGGTGGGTAGATGGATGGATGGGTGGATGAAAGATGTAGATGAATGGATGGATGGGTGGGTGGATGGATGGATGGGTGGATGGATGAGTGGATGGATGAAAGATGGGTGGATGGATGGGTGGGTGAGGGGATGGATGGATGGATGGATGGATGAAGGGTAGGTGGCTGGATGAGTGGCTGGGTGGATGGATGGGTGGATGAAGGATGGGTGGGTGGTTGGGTGGATGGATGAAGGGTAGGTTGATGGGTGGATGGATGGATGGATGGATGAAGGGTAGGTGGATGGATGAGAGATGGGTGGATGGATGGATGGAAGATGGATGTATGGAGAATGGATGGATAGATGATGGGTGGGTGAGGAGATGGATGGATGGATGGATGGATGGATGGATGAAGGATGGGTGGGTGGATGGATGGATAAAGCATAGGTGGATGGATGGATGGATGGATGGATGGATGGATGGATGAAGGGTAGGTGGATGGGTGAGTGGGTGGATGGATGGATAGATGAAAGATGGGTGGATGGATGGGTGGGTGAGGGGATGGATGGATGGATGGATGGATGAAGGATGGGTGGATGAGTGAGTGGGTGAGTAGATGAGTGGGTGGGTGGGTACCTGGATGGATGAAATGATAATTAACAAGTCAAACCACACTGACCTATGACTAGGGAATCCAAAGATTGATGGTCAGTCCTGTGGGGCATTCCTGCCTTGTCAACTGTTAGATTCCCATCTCTCAGCATTACAAGTGGCAAATGGTTTTCAGTTGAATGGAATTCTTAGAAATCCTCTGGAAGGGTCACTATTTGAATCTGTGCAGAGCCTTGGAAGCATCAGCAGGCAGGCAGAGGGATGGCCAAGTAGACCTGGGTATGCACTGACTCCCCAAGTTGGGAAATGACTGCAGAACTTTGCCCCAGCAGTGGGTTTGGGGCCCCGACTGCTTACTGGAAGGGAGATTTTGCAGATCTCCCCAGGGATCCGTTAAAAAGTGCCCTGCCCTCACTTGAGGGGCCCCTGGTGCTTCCAGGCCTCATGGTGAGGCCCCCGGTGTTTCCCTGCTTTCTCCCCTGGCAGAGTCTGGGCCTGTGAAGCAGACAGGGAGGCTCTGAGCAGACAGAGGAAGGGCGACGGGGAGTCCACTGAGACAGGGTTAAGTGCATTTCTCTCTTCTTGCCAGGCCAGTGAGAATTTGGCTTTAAATTTTTAACCTAAATAGAGTTATATTCATTCTCTCTTTCACTAGATGCAAAGCGCTCTTTTGGAGCAATTAAGGAAAAGCATAAATCAGTCCATTTTTAAAAGCTCAGGCTGACTTTGTGGCTGGCTAAAATTAGTGTCTCCATAAAAGAGGAGGAGGAGGAGGAGGAGGGGGAGGAGAAAGCTGGATTTGGCTTCAAGACGTCCATTCACTGAGGCTGGGGGTGAAGCCAGGCCTCTGCCCTGCGTCGGCCAGATCACGGGGAGCCCGGGCCTCCAGCCCCGTCTGGCTTCTGCCGACCAGCACACCCTTTCTGCTCCAAACCCTGTCTCAGGTCTTTCCCGCTTCCCGGATATGGTGGAAGGAGAGTGGGTTTGCAGAGCGGCTGGGCTTGAACTCCAGCCCCACCCCACACCCGCTGTGTGGCCCTGGGAAAGTCACCTCACCTCTCTGAGCCCCCAGTTTCTGTGGCTGACAAATGCCACCTTCTCATCTTCAGACCTTCCCTCTTCCACCTGACTTTGGATCCACACAGCCCAGAATATGAAGTAACGGCCCTCCTCCCATGACCCCCATCTCACTTTGTACTCACACACGGTCAGGTCAGGGTATTGGCTGTTTGACCACAGCCCACTCCTCTGCTGGGCTGGGAGCCCCTGAAGGGCCTGGTCTGCTTGCTCATCATTGTAGGTGCACAGCCAGGATTTATTTCTTGCTGAATGAATTCATAATGACCACACGGACCTGTCCCTTTACCTCTCAGAGCCTCACTTTCCTCACTGTAAAATGAGAATAAGAATTTCTTTTCTTTGCGGGGGAGTGTTAAGTGTGATAAATCCCATATCTGGGAGACCTTTGTTAAGCTCTTATTACATTCTGGGCTTCGGGGAGAGGGCAGCGAGCGGGACAGGTGTGGTCCATTACCTTCCAGCATCTACCAACTAGTGGGAGAGGTTTTAGCACCTAGGACAGCGTCCCGCCAGATGCTCTTTGTTGAATAATGAGCGAATGAGTGGACGAATGAATGAATGATGGAAGGAGGTTCCTCTCCCACCTGTGGCTCTCTTAACTCCCACCTGTAGCTTTTCCACTACACATCTTCTGGGGAGTTGCCTTTTATGCTGACAGCCTAGAGACTTGGTTCCACTCTGGGGTACCCGGCCCTCTCTGGGCCTCATTTTCCAATCTGCAAGGTGGGGGATGGGGCACTCATCTCAAACTCCCTTTGACTGGGGAGGGATGTTCTGGTTCCTGTAGACAGGACCTCAGAAGCTTCCAGACCTCCCTTCTGGTCCGGTTCTTCCATAGGTCTGACTCTGACGCCAGCTCGGGTCCCAAGGGGGAGGGTTAATTACTCACGGGCACTATCTGCACATCTCCCGGGCCTCTTATCTGGGACGTAAGCGTTTAGGCAAACACATTAGCCCAGGGCAGGCCGGGCACACGGGAACCGGAGCCTTTTGACAAACATCTCTGGGCTTCTCTCGGCTGTGGAGGACGGATGTGGGTGCTGGCCTCCGCTCCTCACTTGCCCCTGACCCCGAAGGCCTCTCCGGCACCCACACCTTCAGGATGGACCCACAGCTCCTGAAACTTCCAGGCACCCGAGTTCGGTCCTCCCCCGGGACCGTGTTCAGCAAGACTGAGCTCTGCACCGGCCCTCTCCCCACCAGCCCGCTCAGCTAGACAGCTCAGCTCCGACAGGGCCTCAGTCCATCACGGCGAGGTGGAGAAATCCTACACAGAGCTCCACGGCCATGCCTGGGAGATTAGGGGATTCTCGGCGATTTAGATTGATCAACCGATTTTCCTGGAGGAAAGCGGGGCTGTCACTGAACATATGCCGTCCCCCAGGCCTGGGCTCAAACTCTCGCGTGCACCAGTCTCACCCATGCTCCCACCAGCCTGTGAACTGGCGTCTCGGGCTGGAGGAGCTGAACCCCAGAGATGCCAAGTGACTTCCTTCGGGGATCTGGGGAAGGAAGGTGGCGCTGCCCGGGCCCCTTGGGGGCAGACCCTGGGGCAGGTGGCTCCCTTCCCTGTCTTCCCCACCATGTTCACCTGACCCTAAGAGATGGATGCCATTATTACCCCAGAGGCGGAAACTGAGGCTCTGAGGTGTGAGGCCACGTGCTCGAGGTCCCACGGCGGCTGAGGGGACAGCACCGTATCTCCTACCTGCCTCCGGGGGACTTCAAAGTCCCTTCTCTGTGTTCTGCACTACAAAGCCCACGGAGGGAAGCCCCTTTGGGGAAATGGAGATAGAAAGAGAATTCATAACTATGAGATATTTGCGTGGATTTCTACCATGTACAAGGGATTTTCACATATTTATCATCTTGTGATTCCACCACAACTCTTTGGGGTAAACAGTATAGGTGTTTATTTAACAAATATTTACATAGTACGTACCGTGTGCCGGGCATTCTTGTAAACGCCTTATAAATATTAAGATGTTTAACCTGCATTCAAAAGCCCCTGAGTTAGGCTCTTTTATTTTCCCCATCTTGTAAATGAGGGAGCCGAGGCACAGAGGGGGTGAGTCACCGACTTGAAGCCACACAGCGAGTGAGTGATGAAGCTGGGATTCCTTCTCCAGCAGTCTAGCTCCTGGCTCTTCCCCCTTGTTCTGAGGCTCTCTTGTCCCCACGTTTTCAGGTTGGGGAGGTTTAGCGCAGAGCAGGGAGGGACCTGCTACAGGTAAGTGGCAGGGCTCAGCCTTGAATGAAGCCCCCGGGTCCCCAGCGTGGAAGGGCCTCTTTGTCCCGCAGCGAGGTTGATGCGCTTAGATCTGTTTCGGGGAAGCTTTCCTCTGCCCCAGGATTGAGGCTGAAGAGAATGGGGCCCTAAGTGACAGGCAGGGCCGAGCGGGGATTAATAGAAGTAGAGGCTGTGCCTGAGCCCCACACGCCGGCTGCAGAATCAGTGAACTTTAAGACCCTTATCTCACCGCGGAAATATAATAATCCCTCCCAGGACATGTGGCCTCGCTTTCTTCTATTCCTCGTCTTTGTCCTGCTGTTTATCGAACTCAATCCCCCGACGGCCTGAGAAGTAAGCGGGAGCAAGGGCGGTATTGCGTGTTGTGCACTTCTCAGGTATTTAGTGCTGGGGGCTGTATCATTTGCTTTGGGGGTTCCCATCAAGGCAGAGCCTGAGGCAAGGATTCAGGTGCAGGTAGTTTATTTGGGAGCGACCTCAGGAAATACCAGTGAGGGAGGAAAGGAGGGAGACAAGAAAAGGAAGGAAGACGGTACAAGATGCAGCCAGGCCGGCCGAGAAGCTGTGCAGCACGTACCTCAGGATCGCACCCCCCCGCCCCGCCTACAAATGTGGAAGCCGGGGTATTTATCCACCAGTTCCCTTCCCTCATTGAATGAACATCTCTTTGGGGCGTTGTTGCTCTGGTCTACACATGTGGGCCCAGTACGGCCACAGTGGGGTCTCCTCTGCAGTGGGGATGCCCAGGATGCCAGCCCAGCATCCACTTCCTCACCCCATTAGTGTGTTCCTGCTCCTGCCACCGCTGTTAACTGAGCACTTATTATGAGCCAGCCTCCTGCTAAAGGCTTTTTCTGAATTATGGCACCTAAATCCCCTTTCCGTGGGCTGTAGGACTGACAGGTGAGGAAACTGAGGCACAGTGAGGGCCCCTCACAGAATCTGTGGGAGGGTAACATTCAGACCCAGACACTTCATCATCAAGCACTTGAGAAGCACCTGTCGTGTGATCGGTCCTGGCTGAGACTACAAAACCCACGTCCATAACCGTTGACCTTGGCACCTCTCTGTGTGGTCCCAGTCTCATCCCTCCAGGGTACAGAGACTGTATTTTCTAGATTCTCCGGGATGGCCCCAGTTGCAAGTACTTTTTTTTTTTAATTATTTTCAATGAAGACAATTTGTGAAATATAGAATCAAATGCATGCTAATGTTTAAACCTTTGTAAGACTTTTTGCATGAATAAATACGCTCTTCCTTCTCCACGGGGAAGCCATGTCTAACAAGAAATTCTAGTTTGGGCTGGAAAAACGTGGCCATTGAACCAAGGGAAAGAAAGCCTAACTCAGCCTCAGAACGTAGGGCTCCAGAGAGCCCCTGTCTGGGCCTCACTGACTGAGGTTATTGGGGTTGCCCAGCCCCTCCCTAGGGCCTGCAACATCTCAGGGATCCCTAGGCAATGGACCTCACCCCCTCTCCTTCCAGCACTCTTGGCCTTCTGTGCCTCCTGTCAGGAGTAGGCCGCTCTTGGGCATCGTGGCTCCATGCTTAGGATTGCAGGCCCCGGGTTTGAGCCCCACAGTGTGCTGGCTTGTCACCCAGCCCTGGTTACCTGCATGCTCCCGGCCTCAGTTTCCTCCTGTATGAGGTGGGGCTAATATGGTAGCAGCCACGCCCCCTCCCGGAGAGCCAAGTTCTGTTCACTGTGAACAGGGATCCTCTGCCTGGGAGGCGCACCCTTGGTCTGGGCACAGGGCAGGCCAGAAGTGCAGAGAGCCGGTGTCCCTGAAAGCCGCCCTCGACCCAGGATGGACAGGAGGCATCAGGACAGGGTGGATGCCCCACGTCCTTGCTCTCGGGTGGACATGGCACATGCATCTTCTACACCGGCTCCCAGAGATCCCCAGCAGGATGGAGCTCTAGGCGCCCACAGTGGCCGGGGGCCGGTGTGATGAGACGCCCACCCTTGGCTGCCTCCTCTCACTGGCCTTTCCTGGGTCACCTCCCAAAGGAGCCACCTGCACTTGAACTGTTTTCTGAGTCTACCTCTGGGGGACCCATTTCGTGAGTCTTCGTAAAACACAGAACAGAACTTGTGTGTGCCCGTGCCGTTGGGCGAACGCCCCTGTAATGAGTTCATCAGACACGCCGCGTGCTGCCGTCTCGTCTCGTCTCTGTGCCTTTGCTCCTGCTGTTCCCTCTGCCTGCTCTGCCTTTCCCTTCCTCCTGACCTGGCTCGTGCCAGGGTGTGCCTCCGGATTCCGTGCAGAGGTCCTTGACCTCCCTTTTATTTACACTTGCCCGCGGAGGGGATTCCCTACTCCGTGCTCCCACAGGCGTCCTCCCTTCCTGGCGTTTACACCCGGGATTATAATCCTCTGTGGACTGTCCCTTCTCGCCATCCGTTCTTCGAGGCCAGAGACCACACGTCCTTGCTCCGTGGTCCTTTGGGGAAGGAAGGTGGGCATGTGTGCATGTGTCTCACACACTGTCTGCTCCTCGCAGCCCTTGACACGTGTCTGCACAGACTAGGGACCCAGCAGACACGGAGGGACGGTGGCTTCCAGCCCACACGGGAAGGACTCCGGACCCTCAGCTCCTCTCCCCCCGCTTCCCCCCTCCCCACCACCTCCTGGGGTCACCATGAGGGACAGGATGCTGGGGCAGCGGGACCTCGGAGAAAAGACGAACATCCAGGATGATGAGAACCGGCTTTGGGGAGGAAGGATCAAGGACCTTAAGGTCAGGGCGTCCTCTGGTTAGGAAGCCGGAGAGAGAGACAGGCACAGAGGGAGCCGAGAGCTTTGAGGCCTGCTTTGTTTCATTTCCATTTTGATGATAACAATGGCTATTTAATGAGGGGGATGCTGAGCCAAAGTTTCCCCCATCTGCCCAAGATAAAAAAAAAAAAAAAAAAGGATACAAGTTGGTTTTAAAGCAAGAGAAATTGCAGTCGGACACGAGAAGTAACTTCCCGCTCTCTGGTTGGGCGGGACTGGCCGTCGCCACGTCCTCCGCAGGCAGTCAGCAGAATGGCATACGCAGCGACAAGAGGGCCTGGAACAGGGAACGTGGGGCAGGATGACGGCCTGAGAGGTGCGAGAGAGGCGGCAGGGAGGACGGGGCACAGAGGGGCAGGGTGGGTGCCGCGGCTCCCCGCCAGCCGCCGTGGCCAGAAAGGGCACGAGAGGGAGGGGCCTAGAGACCGAATGCCCCTTCCTGCTGCCAAGCTGCCGGATGACTTCGGGCAAGTTGCTTCACCTCTCTGGGCCTCAGTGTCTTAATCTGTGAAATGGGAACACGCCTCCAGCCAGCTTCACGGGCAGTTTCCTAAGGCGTCAGGGTAGAACTATGCTTTACGCACAATTTAAAACACTGTCGAGATCAGAGATGAGCGAAACAAAACCCAGCGGAGTGAGGGGAGGAGAAGCTGGAGAGAACCAAGTATATGCTTCTTGTTCTGGTGACAAGGGGATGCCCTTTACTGAGCAACGATTCTATACCTATAGCACTTCCCCTCCAAGGACTGGGTTTTTTTAATGTTTATTTATTTATTTTGAGAGAGAGTGAGCATGAGCCGGGGAGGGGCAGAGAGAGAGACAGACAGAGAGAGAGAGAGAGAGAGGGAATCCCCAGCAGGCTCTCTGCAGTGTCAGCGCAGAGCCCGATGTGGGGCTTGAACTCACAAACGGTGAGATCGTGACCTGAGCGGGGATCAAGAGTTGGGTGCTTAACCGACTGAGCCACCCAGGCACCCCTCTGAGGACGCTTTTACTCCTCTCAAGAGCCTGGCGGGAGGCATGGCCTCCATTTTACAAATGAAACTGCTGAGGGCCAGAGAGGTCAGTTAACTTAGCCAGAGTTACACAGCAGCAAATGGTATAGAGTGAGGATTAGAACTCAAGCTTCTCCGAGTCAAAGCCTCAGCTTCTTCCCCTTTGCCGTATTTGCAGAGCTGGGATGGTTGCATGTCTCGTGTTCAGTCCCGAGATGGCCTTCTCCCTGTGTCCAAAATAAGAGATAAGAGGCCAAGAGCCTTGGGCCCTCCCTGCCCCTCTCCAGAAGGCCCTGCACAGGCTCATTTGCCCTCTGGAGGGGAGCATCAGGCCCTTTCTGGGACTTGATCACCTATCCACCCAGCCGGGCCTCAGCTGAGAAGAAGCCAGGCTCCGAGCCCAACAGATAAGATCCCAGGCACTGCGGCCAACCCTGGTGGCCTGGCCAGGCAGTAGGCAATGCTAATTGCTCTGTCGACGGTGGAGCCTTGTTTGCATATATGCAAATGGGGGGGCTTATTAGCTGTTCTCCCAGATGGGTCAGTTCAGGCCTCGGCCTGACCCCTGCACGGCCCGGTCTGAAGCCTTTACTAACCAGTGGGACAAATGCCCAACCAGATGGAGGGCCCAGCAGGCAGGGGTGGCCCGTGGCCTTGGCAGCTGAAGGCTCCAATCAGGACCTGAGGATTTGGATGCGGGAACCAGAGGCTGTGGTCTGATGTTTCTCTGGCTCTCCCAATCTGGGGGACCCTGGGATATCCTTGTCTAGCTGTGAGGGCTCCCGTAGACCAATAGGCATCCACAGAGGAGGACCCTGGGCCTGTGTCCTTGAGTCCAGCCAGGCAGCTGTGCAGACGCAGTCATGGAACCTCATCACCCCTCTGTCAGGTGGGGCTCAGGGGGCAGAGCTTCAGGACTTCTGTCCAGCGTCCCCCACCACCAGGCCCTCGGGCCAGTCCCTGAGTCTCCTGCCTCTCTACTCCTCCCCATGCCCTCCTCCTCCTGGCAGCCCAGCTGATCTTTTCAAATCACAAATCTGATCGCTCTCCCCCCCGCTTAAAACTTTCCATGGCTCCCCAGTGCCCAGGCGTCAGGTCCAAACTCCTAACCTGGCCTGTATCCATTACATGGGTGTCCAATCCCTGCTCTCCTTGTTAGTGTCCGGCACCCTCCTCCTCCACATGGCGAATTCCTTGGGGGACAGGGAGCCAGTCCTGTTAGCTGCCATCACCAGACAGCCTGGCAGAGCCGGGTTGGACTTTCAGGGGCCAGAGAAATCACCTTCTCAGGGAGGCCTTCCTGGATGCTCTTTGTGCCTTTCCCTCTTTCTGGGTTTTGAGTCCCTCGGGAACTCAGTAAAACAGATACTCCAGCGGGCCCGTGCCTGCATTTCTGTGTCTACATTAAAGATCTCTTTTCTGGATAAGGGTCTTCTCTGTTAGATTGGAAGTTCTCAAATGGTAGAGGGACACGTCTCCCCCATCAGACTCGGGACCTCCCCAGGGAAGGGTGTTGTCTCCCCCATCAGACACGGGACCTCCCCAGGGAAGGGTGGTGTCTCCCCCATCAGACTCGGGACATCCCCAGGGAAGGGTGTTGTCTCCCCCATCAGACACGGGACCTCCCCAGGGAGGGCTGTGTCTCTCCCGTCAGACTCGGGACCTCCCAGGGAAGGGTTGTATCTCTCCCATCAGACTCAGGACCTCTTCTGGAAGGGCTGTGTCTCCCCAGGGAGATCTGTGTCTCCCCCATCAGACTCGGGACCTCCCCAGGGAGGGCTGTGTCTCCCCCATCAGACTCAGGACCTCCCCAGGGAAGGGTGGTGTCTCCCCCATCAGACTCAGGACCTCCCAGGGAAGGGTTGCATCTCTCCCATCAGACTCAGGACCTCTTCTGGAAGGGCTGTGTCTCCCCAATCAGACACAGGACCTCCCCAGGGGGGGCTGTGTCTCCCCCATCAGACTCGGGACCTCCCCAGGGAAGGGTGGTGTCTCTCCCATCAGACTTGGGACCTCCCCAGGGAGGGCTGTGTCTCCCCCATCAGACTCAGGACCTCCCAGGGAAGGGTTGTATCTCTCCCATCAGACTCAGGACCTCTTCTGGAAGGGCTGTGTCTCCCCAATCAGACACGGGACCTCCCCAGGGAGATCTGTGTCTCCCCCATCAGACTCAGGACCTCCCCAGGGAAGGGTGTTGTCTCCCCCATCAGACTCGGGACCTCCCCAGGGAGGGCTGTGTCTCTCCCGTCAGACTCGGGACCTCCCAGGGAAGGGTTGTATCTCTCCCATCAGACTTAGGACCTCTTCTGGAAGGGCTGTGTCTCCCCAGGGAGATCTGTGTCTCCCCCATCAGACTCGGGACCTCCCCAGGGAGGGCTGTGTCTCCCCCATCAGACTCAGGACCTCCCCAGGGAAGGGTGGTGTCTCCCCCATCAGACTCAGGACCTCCCAGGGAAGGGTTGTATCTCTCCCATCAGACTCAGGACCTCTTCTGGAAGGGCTGTGTCTCCCCAATCAGACACGGAACCTCCCCAGGAAAGGGTGGTGTCTCTCCTGTCAGACTCGGGACCCCCCCCCAGGGAGATCTGTGTCTCCCCCATCAGACTCGGGATCTCCCAGGGAAGGGTTGTATCTCTCCCATCAGACTCAGGACCTCCCCAGGGAAGGGTGGTGTCTCCCCCATCAGACTTGGGACCTCCCCAGGGAAGAGTGGTGTCTCCCCCATCAGACACGGGACCTCCCCAGGGAGGGCTGTGTCTCTCCCGTCAGACTCGGGACCCCCCCAGGGAGATCTGTGTCTCCCCCATCAGACTCAGGATCTCCCAGGGAAGGGTTGTATCTCTCCCATCAGTCTCAGGACCTCTTCTGGAAGGGCTATGTCTACCCAATCAGACATGGGACCTCCCCAGGGAAGGGTGGTGTCTCCCCCATCAGACTCAGGACCTCCCCAGGGAAGGGTTGTGTCTCCCCCATCAGACTCGGGACCTCCCCAGGGAAGGGTGGTGTCTCCCCCACCAGACACGGGACCTCCCCAGGGAGGGCTGTGTCTCTCCCGTCAGACTCGGGACCCCCCCAGGGAGATCTGTGTCTCCCCCATCAGACTCGGGATCTCCCAGGGAAGGGTTGTATCTCTCCCATCAGACTCAGGACCTCTCCAGGGAGGGCTGTGTCTTCCCCATCAGACTCGGGACCTCCCCAGGGAAGGGTGGTGTCTCCCCCATCAGACTCGGGACCTCCCCAGGGAAGGGTGGTGTCTCCCCCATCAGACTTGGGACCTCCCCAGGGAAGGGTGGTGTCTCCCCCATCAGACTCAGGACCTCCCAGGGAAGGGTTGTATCTCTCCCATCAGACTTAGGACCTCTTCTGGAAGGGCTGTGTCTCCCCAGGGAGATCTGTGTCTCCCCCATCAGACTCGGGACCTCCCCAGGGAAGGGTTGTATCTCTCCCATCAGACTCGGGACCTCCCCAGGGAGGGCTGTGTCTCCCCCATCAGACTCAGGACCTCCCAGGGAAGGGTTGTATCTCTCCCATCAGACTCAGGACCTCCCCAGGGAGGTCTGTGTCTCCCCAGGGAGGACTGTCTCTCCCCCATCAGACTAAGACTTATGATGTCAGGGGTTCTGTCTCCCCATATCAGAGTGGGAGCCCCCTGAAGGTAGAGTCAGCCCTCCAGCACCTTACCACATTTCAATCTAAAGAGAACGTGAATGTCCATTCTGTGTCCGGTCCATGATGTTTTCACATGGCTGTCTCTGGGAGAACGCATGCAGAGGAAGGAGGGCTGGATATGAGGGGGTCTCTGTCCCCCAGCCCAGGGTCTACGTCACACCCCTTCCCTGGGACAGGGCAACATCCCAGGAAGCCTGAACTGACTGGGGAGGACCGGGACCCCCAGGAAGCCTGAATTGACCGGGGGTTCCAGTCTTCCCCGGTCAATTCACAGACCACACCTCCTCTGCACCCTCCTCCAGCCAGGCCCTGCCCAGAGGTGGGGCTGCTCCCCATTTCCTCCCTGCCTAAGCTGCCTTCACTGAAGCAGCTGATTTTGTGCCACTCCCCATCCCTGAGGGCATCTGACCCCATTTTCCTTCCACACCCAGCCTCTGCCTCTGCTCAAACCTGACCTGGCTTAGCCTGGGTCTGGAACCTTCTGGAAGCATCTAGATCCCGTCCCCCATACCCCTGAAGACACCACCAGGTTCTAGGTGACCAGAGTCACGAGTCTGACCAGAGAAACCTCTGCTAAACAGCCTCTCGGACCACCCAGGGAGAATGCCAGGGGCCCTCCAAAGTGAAAGCCCCTCACCCCATCTGAGGATTGCCAGCTGCAACCTCCCACCCCTGGGCCAGCAGGGAGCCTGGACAGAGAAGGGTGAAGGCTGTGCTGGGAGGGGAAGGGTGCTGGTTCCCGTTGGGCCCCTTTTTCTGTGTGACCTTGAGTAAGACATTTCGATCTCTGTGCCTCGGTTTCCCCATCTTTCAAGCTGGAGAATCGTGTTGTGAACAAAATGAGGTGCCCGAATAGGAGCCCCAGGGATGGGTTATTACTGTGAGTGAATCGTGGGTGCCTGAGAAAACCTTCCTTCCTGCTGCATTGGATTATCTGACTTTTAAAGACCACTTTTTTCCTCCCATTACAAAAGTAATACCCGAAAGCTGGAAATAATTTGGAGCATTTAGAAAGGCACAGAAAAGAAAATACCAGCACTCAGAGATGACCGCCATTAACTCTGGGGTGATTATCCTGCTGGCCATTTCTGTGCCTGGAGGCACAGGATTTGGGGGCGAGAACATAAAGGAATTTATGTGAATTTTTCTTTTAAGTTATCATTGGAATGGTTTTGTGGCAAGATGCTGCCTCTTTTTGCCTTTGTTCCTTGACCCTCGTGTGAGTGTCTGAAAGCCGCCCATTACCCTGTTTTTGCCACCAATTTTGTCGATTCATACTCCCTATAAACCACCATGGGGAACTTTATAGACCCACAAAGGCATTCAAAGTTAATGGTAAAACCAACCATGTGAAAAGCCACCATAAACCCCGCCTCCCTCCCTCCCCGGTGCCCTGAGTGCCCCAGCACCCCCCTCCCCACAGTCCCCTTGAGGCTCCCGTTCCCTGCTGCCCCAGCAGGCCCTGGGCCCCAGGACAGGGACTGAGGCAGGGAGAGAGTCCTAGGGGTGACCTTCGCTCCGCCAGGACACGGAGCGCACACACGTTCTTGCCAGCACAACCCAGAAGCAATAAATATTGGGGCTATAATTTATGTAGATGTTTTGGAATCCAAACAGAGGGGTGGGGAGGGCCTAATGAAATGGCATCTCTCATGTCGGCTTCTCAGGGCAGAGAACATAGCACGTTCATAATCTGCAGGGGCACTCGCTAGCCTGAGGATGGAGGTTAGATAAATCCCCCCGCTGGCTGCCCTTGGACTCCCCTGCCAAGGTCAAGGCTCTGTTGGGGGGGCGGGTGCAGAAGTGGGAAGGACTTCAGTCACTCCTTTGTTCGTCCCTTCAGTAAATATTTGCAGGTTGTGTTCTGTCTCTTGCCCAAGCCCACCCGGGCAGAAAGATACAGAAACCCAGCTTGGACTTTTAGTGCAGATATGTGTGGCTGCTGCTGGGGCGGTGGACAAAGCAAGGGCTTGGAGCGGAACCTGGCTTTGCTGTGTGACCTTGGGCCATTTCTCGCGTTCTCTGATCCCATTTAGACCCCCATCTAATGGACAGAAGGAGAGTGTTTAAGGATTGGGAGCCATACTGGGCAGAGGGGGCCTGTATGATAAATGATAGTTCCTCCTCACCCTCCATCATTTCCCAGTGGCCGGTAAACGGTGAGGGAAGACAGATCCCAGGTTTGGAGACTGCCCCTCCCTCTTTTTTGGCAAGTGACCTTGGCAGAGTCCCTCCAGAGAGCTTGGCTCCAAGGCAAGGAAGGGCTGTGGCAGCCGTGAAGGGCCAGGCTGCCCCCCCCCCACCCCCCGCCAGCCCAGCCACACCCCTGCCACCTCCCCGTACCTGCAGGGTAGAAGTCCTGCTTTGGGGCCAGGCCAGGGTGGGTCCTCTAAGCTAGAAGATCATTCCGTTTCAGCCTCCTTTGCTGGGCGAGGGACCTAGAACTGGTTTCTGGCCAAAGTCAGAGCCACCGAGGGTCCCAGGCGAGACCGGAATCCGGCCCAACATCCCTGCCCGCCACCCCCAAGCCCCCTCCTCTGCTTCTCTGTTCAGAGCCTTTGCATCTCTGTGCCTTAATCTTGATTGATCCTCAGAGCAAGCCCTGTAAGGGCCCAGATAACATCACCCCTAATTAATAAATGAGCAAAGCAAGGCTCAGAGAGGTTAGGTGACATGCTCGAGATCACAGAGCGAGTTCATGGCAGGGTCAGAAATAAACTGTGTGTCTCCTAAAAATGTCAAGACAACAACAGCGAAGAAAATGGAGTCAGCCTGGATTCCTCTCTTTCTCTCATTCTCCCAGTCTGGCCAGAGACCGAGTCCTGGCCACGCTTCCCCCAGCGCATCCCGAGTCCGGTTGCTTCTGTGCACTGTGGCTGGTACCCCTGGTCCAGGCCACCACGGGTCTGCACCTGCCGCGGCCTCCCCAGCTGGTCTCCGTGGCTGCCCCCCCTCACCCTCCAGCGCTCAGCTCCTCTGGTGTCCAGAGAGATGTTATTAAAATGTAAATCAGATCAGATTGCTTCCAGGCTTAAAACCCTTCAAGGCTGGTCATTGTACTTGAAGCCAAATCCCACTCCTTACCCTGCCTCCTCCAGCTGTGGCCGCCCTCTCTGACCTCACCTTGTCTCCCCCTCCTGTATGTTGACGTTGTTCAGGCCGCTCTGGCCTCCTGCTTTCTTCTCCACGGGCTAGGAGCTGTCCAGCCTGCAGGCCTTTGAACTTGCACTTCCCTCCGCTTGGATCACTTGTAGCAGGATCTTCCCATGGCTGCTTCCTTCCCTTTCTGCAGGGCTCAATTTCAGTAAAAAGACCTAGGAGATGTCCTCCCCGGCCACCCCACCAAAATGCCTTCTCTCTCTCTCTCTCTCCCTCTGTCCCTCTCTTTCTCTTCCACTTTCTTCCTCTATGAACACATCTGGGCCATCCTTTAGGGCGCTTTTTGCTATCATTAGTGTTTTGCTTGGTCATCTGTCTGTTGTTGATCATCTGATTCCCCGGAGAGTTTGTTATTATTATTGAAAATGTTCTCCCTCCTACGTACCAGGACTGTTCTAGGCATTTATACACCTGACTCGCTTTAAATTCACAACAGCTCTGTGAGAGAGGTACTATTAGTATATCCATTTTACAGATGAGGACACTGGAGCCCAGAGAGGTTAAGTAACTTGCCCAAGGCCACACAGCTAGTTAGTGCTCAAAGTGGGATTCGAAGGCAGTCTAGCTCTAGAATCCTGGCTGTGACCACACCTGAGTATAAGCCGCATCAGGGCAAGACTCCCGATCCCCGTTCCCCGCCCTGCGTCCCCTGGCACGGAGAAGGTACACAGCGGTGGTTGGTCGGGTGAAGCTGTGCAGGCCACAGTGAGCAAGAAATCTCATATTCCAGCTTATTTCATTGCTTAGGAGGAATAGGGAAATACACGAAGAAGTAGAGAAAAACAAGCCTGTATCATTTGAAGAATGAACGTTTTATCCTTGAGTGAGTGAGGTGGTTTCTATTCAAGTACAGAGTGGCCCGTCTGCCCCTGTGCAAACGAGTTAATGTTTTATGCCCATTAAAAAAAGCCAGCGCGTAAACCCAATGCCTGAACTACGTGTCCATGAGCTCTTACGGCAACAAGACACACGCTCAGCATCCCGGGGACCCATGACGGGCCGTGCGCATGGAGAGGGTTCAGGGGTCTGTGCGCTCCCTGAAGCACCCCTGCAGCCCGCCTCACCTGAGACCGCAGCCCGGCCAGCTGTGTACCACCCACGGGCGCCCGTACCCGTGTGCCCAGCCTATGGCACAGCCCCTGTGCCGGTCGGTGCTGAGGACCGGTGAGCCTGTCGGGGAGGTGTGTGGACATAGTGGGGAGCACTTGGGGTTCAGGGGAGACCACGGGGCGTGGGACGGTCCCTAAGGCCTCAGGGCGAGGGACAGACTCGAGCGGGCCTTGCCAGGCAAGGCTGACATGCACAGAGGGAGGGGGTGGGCATTCCGGCACGGTCCGGAGGCTCAGGCTCATTGCTGTGCTAATCATTAGCGTCAATACCATGAGTGCCCGCGAATCAGGGAGCTAATGTTGCTAGTAATAAGGGGCGATATATCCTGCCTTCCCCGCCTTGGCTGGGTGCCCAGGGACGGACCTGCCTCCCCAGCGTCACTCAGCTAAATAGCTGAGTCCACGCACCGTGGGCTCTCGGTGGCAGGCCAGCCCCCGCAGCTTGCCCTAACGATGTGGGCGGGTCATGGAGATCTTGGGCGTCTTTGTGAGGGTTCTGCCGAGAACCTGGCTTCATTTTCCCATCTCCCCATCCTGGCTCCATCATTTTCTGGCTGCGTGACCTTGGGTAAGTCATGCTCCCCTTCCGTTCCTCATCTGTAAGATGGGAAATGCCCGTAGTGATACGCGTGTCCGTTACTCAGTGGCAAGAATGTAGGCTGTGGACCCAGGTTGATCTGGGGGTAGAGTCCCCCCGCCGCCACTCAGTCTGAACGTGGGCCTCTCTGAGCCTCAGTTTCTTCATCTGGAAAAGGAGGATAATGGCTGCCGTATGGGAGATTGGGAAGATTAGAGGTAGTGCATTTATAACACCCGGCACCGGGGCATGGGGGGAAATCTCAAGATACTTAAGGTGGCTTAAAGCTGGGTTTCTGCTGGGCACCAGCCACTGTGCCCAGCGCTGGAGATAATTGTCCCAGGATTCCGTTTTAGCTCCGGGCGTTTGAGGCAGTGTGGGGACAGGAATGCCGGCCTCCTTGCAGACTTGTGTGGGAGGCTGGGTGGGGACAGGTGCACAAGTACCTAGTTCAGGACCAGGCGGTGCACAACCATTTGGGCCTTCCCTTCTCCCTGGATTCCAGAAGGGTCGCAGTTGATGTCTCAGCACTTCCCAGGGGGCTGACATCCCTGAGTTCAGAGTCGGCCAGGTGATCTAGTTCATCCCATCAGGGCCAGCAACATCTTCCTGGGACAGGTGTCACCTCCACATGGTCTGAACGCACGGAGTCACGATGCCAGTACATTCTGGGCCATTCAAAATGGAGAGCGTCTGGTCTTGCTGGCTGAGGCAAGAGCGGCCTGCCCTCAAAGCCCCCTCGCAGCTGCTACCACATCAGCCCCTCCGCCTTGAACCTGCAGGGGACAAAGCAGGGGCGGTGCCTGTCCCGGTTCATGCCGGCAAAGACAAATTTGTGGGCAGGGTGTATAATCCAAGCAATGTGGCCAGACGGTGAAGGATGAGACTCAGCACTGTGCGTCACTGGAGCTTCTGAGTCCCCAGGGCCTTTGCGCGTGCTATGCAGTCCCTCACTTCCCTGAGATCTCTTTTCCCATGTTCTGTCCTCTGAGAGGCCTTCACTGACGGCTTATAATTGTCAGGGTAATTAATGCCAACTGCTGTAATAAAAAACTTCCAAACTCCAGTGACCTAACTCAGGAAGTGTATTTCTTGCTCAGGCAAAGTCAAGAGCATTTATACCTACTCAGAGGTTTACTCAGAGGCTCCCCTGAATGACTCACCTCTGAACAGTGGTTCAGGGATCCCAGGCTCTTCTGTTTTGTGTCTCTGTCTCCCCCCGCCCGCCCCGTCACCCCAGGCCTCCTGGGGCTCCCCACCAGATGCTTTGCATTCAGCCGGCTGCAGACTCAGGAGAAAGACCTGGAAGTGACACACGATGCTCAGGACTTCTTTCCGTTGACCATAACCCAGTCACCTGCTCTCCTTAACTGCAGGGCGGCTGGGAAACACTTCTGTCTGGATCCTGGTGGACACAAGCCGTTTCTGCCCCACGACCTAATCAAAGATAGCCTGATAGTGTTTTCTATCACAAGGGTGGCCGTAGAAATTTGCCATCCAGACGGGACAGTGTTAAGGTGAAAGGGGTCACTAATGGTTATCCGCCGGACACAGGTCTTAAACCACAGTCGGCCCAGCTACCCCGGGATGTGTGGTCACCCTGCTCATCACTCCTGTCTCCTTGACCTGCTTTATTGTTCTTTCTCACCTTATCTCTACGTGACGTTTCCCACCCACGTACGTGTTCGCTGTTGTATTATCTGTCTTTCCCCCTAGGGTGTAGGGTCAGGGAGGGCAAGGATTTTTTTGTGTATGCTTCTATCCTCAGTGCCTGGGCCTGGGCCCGGCACATAATAGGTGCTCATCACGTGCTTGTCGAATGAATGAATGAATGAATGAATGGATTTACTCGATCATCCCACAGATTTGGTTTGAGGACCGGCTCTGCATTCACCCACAGTGTCCCTGGCCCTCCCAGAGCTGAACTCTACTGGAGCAAACAGACTTTGCATCGGCGGGGGGGATGGGGGTGGGGGTAAAATTCAGGGGCTCCGGGCGGGGTCGCAACAGCTCCGCTGGGGAGGTGATGTTTGAGCAGAGGGTGTCTAGAAAGCAGATGCCACGGATGCCGTTCGAAACGGTCTGGAGCTCACAGTCCAGTTTGGCCTTTTAGATGCTGTGTGAGCCTGAGTGAGTTGCTTGGCCTCCCTGGACCTCAGTCTCCACCTTTGGAGAGTGAGGCCGAGCATCTGTAGCTTTGCAGGCTGGAGGTGATGCCTGAAGGCCATCTTGCTCGAATGAGCCCGGCAGGCTGGTTGGGACCCAGCAAAGTGTCGCGAGTCGTCGCCGGTGTTTCTCTGGCGTAGATTTCAGACTTGGCTTCCATCATCGTGTGTTTTGGCTTTGGGCCACGCAGGGGACACGGAGGTGCTGTTCTGCTCATTAAGCATCCCCTCAGAACCCACCGAGGACAGCTCCCAAGACCCCCGTGCGGGAGCCTTTAATGGGGTCCGCTGCAGTGTCACTCGGCCAGTTAGCGGCTGTGTGCACCTGCACAGACCCAAACCGCATTGGGCCCAGCCACCCCAGGATGTGTGTCTTACGGGGCTAAGGCGAGGGTTAAAGAGATCACTCAACGCAAGAACCCAGCACGGCTCCGTCCCATAGCTTCGAGGTAGCACGGGGCAGACGTGCCCCGATAGCTGCGATGTTATCTCCAGCAACGTGACAACGCTGGGTCTGGGGGTCCTGGGTGAGAGCCCCCGGGGGGCATAAGGACCCCCTCCTCCAGAAGTGGCAGTAGTAGGGCCGTGTGGCCCTGGAGGGAGAGGGGCACGGTGAAGTTTGCTCCCATCATGCCGTGCTGGCTTGGAGAGGCGGCCAGTGGTGAGGAGGCCGGGAGAATGGTGGGGACTGTCCCCGGGTGCTGCTTTGGCTTTGAAACAGACCACGTCACGGTTATCGAAGGTTTCGTTCCCTCGAGCTGTCCGTCCACGACCGCCTGCCGACAGCGCGCCTTCCCGCCTTCCCTCGCTCCGCCAGGCCCTGGTGGCCGGGCTCGCTTTGGGGAGGAAGGAACGGGGCACGGCTACCAGGGAAATGGCCACCATCGTGCACAAGGTCCACGGGGAGGGACGGATGGGGCAGTGTTGCCTCTGAGTCAGGTACCGCGTGCACGCTGCCTTCTCTAATCCTCAGCGCCTCGTGTCCCGTCCCCTTTTCGCAGATGAGGGTCAGGGAGGCGAAGCAGGCTTCTAGGGTGGTGCAGCTAGGGGTGACCAGGGGATGGCGGCTGGCAGAGGGGGGGCTAGGGCGCGAGGTCCGGTTTCCGCCACCCCACGCAGTGTCTGTGTAACCCCCCATTTACCCAGGGAGCCAGCGTTTATCCCGTTTCATTGGCTACTGACAGGTCAGCAGCCCTCACATAGCATCAGGCCTGTGTGTTCATCTAACAGATGGGGATACTGAGGCCCAGAGAAGGGGAGGTCCTTCCACCGCCGTGTGGTGAATGAACTGTAGTGCCCTAGGTCCGACGGCTTTCAGGTCACTGTTCCCACCCTCTGAGCACACATTCCCCGTTTCGCCCCAGTCCCCACCACTCCCTAATGCCTCTCCCCTGGCCTGATTCTCTCGGTCATATCTCCTGCCTGATAACCATCTGCTTTTGCCTCCCGGCCTGGGCTCTCCTTCCGGTGGACTTTGATGGCATCCGACCTTGTGCTTTTCTCCCTTACCCTGAGCACACCGTTGCCCTCAAGGGCTGCCAGCCCCAACTTCCACTTTATGTCTTTGCTCAAACCTCCCTCTCCCGCGAATACCTTCCCATTCAAAGCCCCCACACCCGCACCTTCCTCAGATTCTGCTCAGGGATGGAGGAAAGCAGAAGAGAGAAGCTAGCGGCCACACGGGCTTCTCTTCTCGGACCTTAATACCTGGACGGGGGAGGCTAGGGTCAGCCCTGTCACCTCCCTGACTCTGTGCTGGGTCCTGCCCTGAGAGAACGTACATGCATTTCTGACCATGATGCACCTGGTGCTGAGAATGCCTCCCTTCTAGGGAGAGCTGAGAGAGGGACTTTGTCCCCAGGGAGGGCCAGCTGTGAGGGGCTGGTGGTGGGCAGGGGTCGGGCAGATGCCCCCTGCAGGTCCCAGCTGAGGCTGATAGAGCCAAGAGATCAGGACTGCTAGATTTACCCTTCCTCCAGGCAGCCCTCCAGGACCTTTGCCGCTAGATTTACCCTTCCTCCAGGCAGCCCTCCGGGACCTTTGCCGCTAGATTTACCCTTCCTCCAGGCAGCCCTCCAGGACCTTTGCAGCTAGATTTACCCTTCCTCCAGGCAGCCCTCCGGGACCTTTGCTGCTAGATTTACCCTTCCTCCAGGCAGCCCTCCAGGACCTTTGCAGATTCCAACCGGTCTCGGGGGTCTACAGGAGTCACTCCCCTAAGGAAGGGAGAGGACAGAAAAGAAGAGAGGAAAGGGGATGGGAGAAGAGGAAGAGAAGTGAGCACCGGGGAGGGGAGAGGCATTTTCTTTGGGCCTAAGGGGCTGAGCTCAAGTGCTTCTGCCTGGAACGCACCCCACCTTAACCACATCCTTCAAGTTCTAGCCCAGAAGCCATTGCTCTGACTCCCTCCTCCCTTCCCTCTGCTCCCTGGTCCCACGGCACGTTGCCTGTGCCTGGATTTCATCCCTTATCTTTGTCGTCTGCCTCCTCATGACAGCGGGACCCCTGGAGGACAGAGCTGACCCCTTACCCCAGCACCCAGCACAGGGTTCGGCCCGGAGAGACCCTCACTCGCGCATGGGAGCCGCCCCAGGAGTGATCAGAGTTTCAGTCCCGGCTCTGCCACGTTGGGGTCCTGTGACCTCGGGTGGACCGTTAGACCCTCGAGGCCTCTGCTCCTGCATCTCTAAAATGGGGATACCAGTACTTACCGGCTCTGTATGGTTGCCATGGCAATAAGAGTCTGGCGTCCGTGTGCCATGAGCTTGGCACTTCAGGATTCATGCGGCAGTAACTGTAGCAAAGAGGGAGAAAGCAGACCCGCCCCGGGCCAGCTCGCCCCCCCACTTCAAGGGCGATTCTGCTGGGCCCCCAAAGGGGGAAGGGCACAGGGCATGTAGGATCCAGGCTCTTCGAAGAGCTGGGGTCCCTCACGGAGGGACTTAGCTCCACCCCAAAAAGCAAGGGATAGGGACACACGGGTCATCCTAGCAACACTGAAATCAGGAAACACTGACCGGCCTGGGGGCCGATGAGCAGCCCGAGGTGCAGCCTGGAGTGTGGCGGGGGGCGGCGGGCCTGAGCGGGGCAAGCCAGGGCCGGGCCGTAACCTTGGGTGAGCCCTGCTCCCAGCCCCCTCCGGGAGGAAAGAGAAGCTAATAACCACAGTCGGTCGGGGAGGCTGGAAGCTTAATTGATTAATGTTGGTTCATGTTTTGACGGGCCCAGATGCCATGCTGGTGAAAGGTGAAGTATTAATACATATAATATATAATTACGATGTACCACTGGCCTGGCAGCCTGTGTAAATAGTTACCCAGCTGGGAACTAATCCGGGTAAGTGGGCAGGCCGGCTGCCACCCTGGCGGGAGGGGCCAGGCTCCATGCACCGCCAGGAACCATTCTGCCTGGGTGGGGAGAAAAGGTGGTTGCTTTCTCACCGACCTTTAAGAGGCGGCAGCCGGGTTGGCAAGAAGACCGGGTGGGCTGAACGCTCACTGCTGGCTAAGTGCTGTTCGCACCTGACCCCGCTTCCTGCTTCCTGCGTCCAGTCCCCTCCTCTCTGCCCAGGAGGAAACACTTCCAGAGAGTGTGAGTAACTTGCTTAAGGATGCACAGCCCATGGTGGGGGGCGGAGCTGGGATTTAAATCCAGGCCCACCAGGCTCCAAGCCTGAGTGCTGTTTCTTGGGGGAAGACGAGAGCAAGGCCACCCCCGCCCCCGCCCCAGGACCCCCTGTAATGAAGATGCTGAGGGAGGTCTGCTGCATCCTGGGTCCTTCTCCCTAACGTAATGTGCAGGCTCAGAAACGAGGTGTCAAAAAGGGAGGTTGAAGGCAGACCTCAAGCCGCTCTGGCCTCCCCGACTAGCCGGCTGCAGGGTTCTCATCTCCGAGGGGAAGCACAGCATGGCCAGGAGGCCACAGTCATTGGTGTGAGGGACAGCGGGTGTGGGGCTAGGAGGGGCTGGGTGGGCGGGGCTGAGGCCTTGGAGGGGGTGTGCCCAGAACAACATTCAGATTCAAAAAGACCTTCCTGGCTTTCCGGCTGTGCCTTCCTAGCCCGGAACTCCCCAGCCCTCCAGCCTTCTCTGCCCCTCAAGGACTTTCTGGGGTGTGGAAGGTTCTAGCCTGGTCTCGGGAGCTCCGGCACTGCCTGGCTGGCTGTCTCCTGGCCTGGGCTGAGCAGGAACCTGGTCGCGGTGAGTCCTCTGCACAGTGAGCTCGGGCGGTGAGCTCTCGTTGTCCTTCCAGGGCGCCAGGGCCTTGCTGGGCAGCCCCCAAGCCGGGCACTCCGCGGGCAGGGGGACTCACCCCCCTCCGTGGTCTCCCGTCGTCTTCTGGGCGTGTGTGCGCCCCGGCTTCCTGCCTCTCGGCAGGCCTGGTACTCAACACTGAGACTCACCTTCAGGGACGCTGCCTGCCAGTCGGGCCCTTCTTCCTCTTCCTCCCCGGGGGCGCAGCCGAGAATGGGATGCTAAGTGCCTATTTTGCAGATGAGTACATTGCGATTGAAAGAAGTTAAGTAGCCTCCACACCCCGTGATTTTCCCACTTGCTCAGGTTGCCTCTTGGATGGATGGATCTTCCTGGGTAGGGATGTTTCCCCCAGCCGACCTAGGCTCCCTAGGGAAAGAGCTGGGTCTCCTCCATAGAACAGGCATTTGCTCGGAGCGGGAACTCCGTCTCTGCCATTAGCTTAGAAGTTTCCTGAGGGCAGAGGCTGTGCCTGGGACTTTCCAAAGGCAGCACCCTGTCTTCTCCGCCGGACGGGGCATATCCTAGGGTGGGGTCATTGATTTCTCAGCAGACCGAGATCTTCCTAAGGGTAAGCTGGGTGCCTCCTGCATCCGACTGAGAGCTCCCTGAAGGCAGGGGTATGTCGGAAGTCCCTCAGTGTCTCCGCCTGTGCCCTGTCCCCCACTTCCCCCCAGCCCGAGGACCCTCTGCCCGTGACTCGCCCTCGGCCCAAGCAGAAGCTGCCAACGGGCCGCTAAGCCACAGCTCACCCCGGGCATTAATTAGCGTTGCCGCTGGTAAGTGTTTCTTCCCATTTATGCAGATCGGCGAGGTAAGAGGCATATAATGAAGTGTTTGTGGTTTAATACTGTGCAGTAGGAAGGAAGATGAATTTTAATTACTGGCTCCTAATTGGATGGACGGCTTGTTAATATCCTTCTGATGGGATGTCTGAGCCCCGGCTGCCCACCCACCCAGGCCCAGGTGTCTGCCGACCCATCCCAGGGCAGTGCCTCTGGGAGCCTTCCTGCCTTGTCCTTGTGCAGGGGTCATGCCGGCCATCCCTCTGTCTCTGCCTTTGGAATTCTACTGGAGGCTTGTCCTCTCTCCCCACCCCCCTCCACGCCCCTTCTGCCTTTTGCAGGGCCCTGGGGCTCGAGCCTCGATCCCCACTGTTCACTTCTTCCCTCTCTGAGCCTTGGCCAAGTGCCGAAGAGTATGGATGAGGGGCAGTGGGAAACCTGTAAGGTGGTGCGGTTAGAAGAGGTTTTTCGGAAGGGTGGAGATCCTGAACCATCAAGAGATGGAGAGGGGACAGCCCGGGTGGAACCTGGAGGAGAGGGAAGTGTGGGGTGTGGGGCGCGTTGGGACATGGGCGCTGCCCGAGTTAGGGGGGTGCTGGGACCTGGTTGAGGGTCCCTGCCCTGGGTTACTGGAGAACTCTTGGGTCTGATGGCCTCTCTGCCCCCTGCCACGTACATCGTAGTGTCTGTCACGTGGTGCTGTCACTGCCCATTTTGCATCCACCATCCAGGTGTGAGCTCCGTGGAGTACAGGCTGCTCTGTTTGTTCCCCCTGTGGCCCGGTGTCCAGTGTGGCTCTGGGACCCTCTGCTGGTCCAAGGCAAATTTTGCCCAATGAAAGAATGAGCAGCAAATTGGGCCCGGTTCAGGCTGGATCTCTCTGCTGAGGGTGTCCCAAGGCAGGGTACCCTTGGGAATCTGGAGAGGGCAGGCACTAGGAAGCCATGCAGGACTCTAAACAGGGAGCGGACAAAATACTGTGCTGTGGCATCTCTGTGGGCTCCTTCTGCCTCGTCTCTCACCTCCCTCCGCTTTGAGCATCTGACTCCTGACATGGTCCCAAGTCTCCAGGTGACAAATTCGGAAGCACTTACGGATCCTCTAGGCTGGGCGGAGTGTGAGTGAGAATTGAGAAGGGCAGGGCTCAGCGGGGAGAAGGAATCTCTTCTCACCGGGAATTCTGCTGAACTGGCTTCAGAAGTGTTATCAACAAGGAGAACTGGAGACTAGGTCCCTTGTAAGACAAGGAATAGTCTCCTTGGAAGGAGACGCTGGCATTTGAAACCGGCTTTGAGACCTAGCCAGCTCTGTAGTCTTTCTGAGCCTCAACAGGCTAATGTGTAAAATGGGCTAAACCTACTTTGCAGGCTGTGTTGAAAGAATAAATGACGTGAAGCATTTCCAATCCTCGGGACATAGTAGGTGATCAATAAATGAGAGGTGTTATCGTGATTAGATCTCGCACAACACAGAGAGAGAGAGACAGACAGACAGACAGACAGACTCCTACTTAATTCCTAGGAGTCTGGGCTTGCTCTCCTGGGTGCAGCTTCCTGGGGAGAAGCACAGGTGTTCAACTCAGGGCACACCTACCTGGCTGTGTCACGTGCTAGCCCGGTGACCTTGCCTGTTTCCCTCCCCACGTCATAATGTGTCTGTTGATGAGATGGGAGTCCCGTGGCACATAACTCACGGGGTCTGGGGACGCTTAAATAAGGAACTAACTGCCCAGGAAGTGCCTGATGTTCGGTGAGCTCCTGTGGCTTAGAGGGAACGAAGCGAGTCGCTTTCCTGTTGTGAACTCCGGCTCCCTCGTTCTATCCAGGATCAGAGTCCCCGCCTAGACACTCACACGGAACCCTCACGAAGACCGCAAAAGCAGTCACCATGCAGTCTCCCAAACTGTAAAGTGCCAGGTGTGAGGTTTACCGGGCTCAGGTGGCCGTTCCTGGCAGCCGACTGTGCTGGCTGGCTGGGAGGTGGCCGTGCCCTCCTGCGCCCCCTGCACCCAGCTGGACAGCAGGAAGTGATGGTGGGTGCAAAGCCTCGGGTTCTGGCTCTGCTCCCACCACCTCTGCCCTCCGTTTCCCACCCCCAGTCCCCGGGGCCCTCCGAAGCGTCAGGAGGGAGGGACAGCCAACATGCACTGAACGCCGTCCGTGGGCAGCAGGCGGTAATCGGCAGATAAGGAAACTGAGGCAGCGTGTCTGAGGTGGTGCAGTGATGAATCTGGAGCTGGGGTGCCGGCCCGGGCCCGCCGACCCCGGCACAGTGCTCTCTCCTCTGCGCCTGCGGGCGCCTGCTCCGTGGTCCTACCCGAGTCCCCAAGAGCCGTATTCACCTTCCTCGCAGCCTGCCTTCCTGGGGCTTATCAGGCAGAAGCCAAGGCAGCTGCTCACATTGCAAACACTTGTTCCAGATGCCCCGCCGGTGACGGGAGAACAAACGAGGCTGAGCCCCTCAGGAGTCCCCTGGCTGAGAGGCCTGCCAGGGTTTTTAACGGCTAGAAAAGCCATGAAACGGGCGTTAAAAGAAAGCATTTGTTTGAAAGGAAAGCAGATGCCGGACAGATGTGCTCCCAACCCGCACTACAGCCATCTAATGCGGGGGTGGGAACGGGCTCTGTCCTTGTGCAAAGTGGCCAAAGATTCATTAAACACTCGCGGCCAGAGGCGAAGCGATGCGGCCAAAGGCACAGAGACTTCAGGGCCAAGCAGATGAAGCGGGCGTGGGGTTCAAGCCCAGCCTCCCGTCTGAGTGCTGTGTGGCCTTGGGTATGTCACTTAACCTCTCTGAACCTCGATTTTCTCAGCTGTAGAAGGAGAGTCATCAGACCCGTCTTATAGGATTTATTACTATATAATAAGGACCTAGCATAGTACTCGGTAACGCACTCGGTACATGTGTGTTCCCTTCCCTGTATTACAGAGGCATAGACGAGGCTGATGGAAGGGGGGCACGCCCCGGGAATGACGGCACAAAGTGAGATCCAGGAGGCGGGAGGGCTATGGAGCAGGCTTTGGACTTGGGGTGGCCAAGGCAGTGAAGGTGAGGGCTCCAGAGGACCTCTGATGGTGTCCCGCTGGGGGAGGGGCCTGTCGGCATGGTAACTGGAAAGTGGGCGTGCACGAAGTGGACGTGGGGAGGCTGTCACTCTGGGGTGACTTCTGAGCTGAAGAGGTCCGTCTCCAGGGGGCCGGGCGGCATCGCAGCAGAGGCCGGGTGCCGCCTGAGCTCTGAGCTTGCTGGTGACTACCTGCTGACCTTGGACAAGACCGCTCTAGGTCTCCAAGCCTGCTTCCCAAACTGAACCTTGTAGGGTTGTTGCAAAACAATAAATAAATAAAGGAGGAAAGGAAAGAAAAGTGCCAGGTGGGCGGTAAATGCTCCGAAAATTGTGGCTGTTAGCGTGTTGCTGGTGTTGATGGCCCCGGGGGGCGGGGAGGTCTGGCACATGGGCTGGTGGATGATGGGGGATGAGTTACAAAGGGGATGCGTGAGGACGAGGATGCGGGGGGGCGGTGTAGCTGGGTGTGTGGGAGGGTAGATGGGTCTCTGTTAGAGCATCATCTCCTTGGCACTGGAGAGGAGATCCTTTTATGTGAACCCTCGCTCTGGACAAGCCTGCACAGGTCACGCACACTGGCCTCAGTTGCCCCAGCGGGAGGCAAGGCTCCTGAGACCAGCCCCCCTGCCTTCCATCCACTTTGCGTCTGTGTTGAGGGCCGGCACGGCTTTAGTTCCCCTCCAAAACCGCCCGTGCAGCCAGCTTTGCTGTGGGGAACTGTGTCCTCACCAGCCACTGCCCCTTTGGGTGGGGGGGGGAGCGCAGAGAGGGGGAAGGAATCGAAGTGTTCACCAAGGTCTTAATTGACGTCATCACCCGAGGCGAGGCCGGGGGCGCTTCCTGGGGTTCAGCGTGGAGATCATAACTTCCGGACCCCAAATCGGGGCTGAGGATCTCGCGAGAAAAGTTTTCTGATTCCTGAAAGTCCATTTATATGGAGAGGGAAGCACAGTGATCGCCGTTATTTTTATCAGCTCAGTGTAGTTACTGATTCGGGGAATCACTCTGCTGAAAAACAAGCCAAGAAGGTGAAAAGAAGTGAGGAGGACCGTGACAGTGACAATGATGGAACCATACCAGCCCCATCTGTGTGGAACATACTGCCACCGTTCCTTGATAGATGGGGAACTGAGGCATAGACAGGGTCAGTAACCGCCCAAGGTTAAACCACGGCAGGGCTGGGATTGAACCCAGATTTGACTGACTCCAGGACCCAGGTTTTTCCCTTCTTTTTCTTTCCTTCCTTCCTTCCCTCCCTTCCTTTCTTCCTTTTCTTTCCTTCATTCTTTCCGTTCAATACTGCGAAATCGCCATCTACAGGCTTGCACGCTTTGACTCCTGCCAGCCACGTGGGACAGTCCCTCCTTATCCCCCCCCACACACAGTCTTGCCAAAGGGGTGTTAGCAGATCTTTGGAAGAGAAGGGTGGCATCTCGCTGCAGTTTTAATTCATCATGAATGAGGTTGAGCACCTTTTCATAGGTTTATGAGCCATTTGTATTTCTTTCTCTTGTGAATACCTGCCGTATTCTTTGAACATTTTTAACATTAGCTTGTTGGTCTTTTTCTTATTGATTTCTAGGAACTCTTTATATATTAAGGCTATTCGTAATAGGAGACTGTATTCGTTTGCTTGGGTTGCCATAAGAAAATACTGCAGATGAGGCGGCCTCAACCACAGAAATCTATTTTCCCACAATTCTAGGAGCCAGAAGTCCAAGTTCAAGGTGCGGGCAGTTTTGATTTCTTCTGAGGCCTCTCCTTGGCTTGCAGATAGCCGCCTTCTCACTGTGCCTTCACAGGGTCTTTCCTCCGCGCACGCGCATTCCTGGTATCCCTTGTGTTCCCATTTTCCTTTATCTTCTAAGGACACCAGTCAGATTGAACTAGGTCCCACCCTAATGGCCCTACATGAACTTAATCACTTCATCTCCAAATTAGTCCCATTCTAGAGCACTTAGGGTAAGAGTTTCCCCAAATATGAATTCTGGGGGGAACAACATTCAGCCCGTGACAGTCCTCCATTTTTTTTCTGTTTGTCTTTATATCTGACCTTGTGTATTTTCCCTCACCGTGTTGTAAAGCCTCCTCAAACTCCTGAATATGAGTGTCTGACATCAGGACTGATCCAGAAACATGAGCGTTCTCTTTGCCTGTTCCCTTGATCTGTCATCCCAGGGAGCGTGGCCCAGGGAGAAGGGTGTGGCAGATTTGGGAGTCACTCTGACCTGGTCTGAAGTCCTGGCGCTTTGCAGGGACAGAGTGACCTTGGGCAAGTCACTTCTGCTGAGTCTCAGGGTCTCACTTGCATAAATGACGCTATTAATCGCCAGCTGGCAGGGCAGGTCTGAGGATAAAATGAGGTGATGTCTATAAAACATGGAGCTCCGTGTCTGGCCCAATAACGGAGGTTCGATATGCTGTAGCTGTAGCGACTTCCTTTCTGAGGAACAATCCCTGTCGATGAAGCAGCCAGGACATGCAGGGCACGGCGAAGGGCGTGTCTGGGTGACCGGGGGCTCCTGGTCTGGGAGGGGGCGTGTGGGGAGGGCAGCTGGAATACCTGGGCAGGGCCCCGCTAAAGCTGGTTCTCCAAAGCTGAAATGGGGAAAGGAGGCACTCAGGGGTGTGAGGGGTCACATCTGAGCCTTGAAGGTGGCAGAGGGTTTCTGCAGGTGCGAGGGGAAGGGCCCAGGATGCCCACGAGCCGAAAGCAGGAAGGTGGGGATCACCCTTAAGGGGTCGCATCTCCTTCCACTCTGGGAGGGGTCTGGGAAGAAGAATGGGAGTGGGGGCGTCTCTGAGGGAAACAGAACCCCCTCCTCCTGAAGCAAGCCGACCCCACGAGTGTTTGATGGAGTTTGCTTGCTGAGTAAACAGCCACGTGAGCGAGCAAATGTCTAAGTTGCGCATCAGTGCTCAGCATGGGGGCTCGGCGTCCCGGCTGCGGCTGAGCTAACGCAAGGGAGGGCACAGCCTGGCACCGGCCGCTGAGGACCCGACAAGGGTGTGTCTGTCGCCCCCGGAGGAAGGGGTGGCCAAAGTCCCGGGCAGGAAGGTCAGAACTGGTCCCAGGGACCACAGGGGAGTGGAGGTGGCTCAGCGACACCGTGAGACGGGACCCCAGTGCCTGGCACTTTATCTCCTCTGATTCTTGCTTCCAACCTGCAGAGTGGATGTCACAATGGTCCTGTGGGACCAAGGGGGAAATTGACACAAAGATCAAATCGTTGCCTGCTGTCGAATTAGGGGACAGGTAGGGCAGCCCGGCTCAGAGCCCAGGGTGTTTGCGTTCACTCCGTGCACCCCCGTGCCGGTTGCATCAGGGGTCTCAGACAGGGGTGACTGTCAGGAAAGCAGTCCCCACGTCAGGGTCCAGTGCCCCAAACCATAACCATCTGTCGTGCTGAATCCCTTCCTTCCCCACGGAGAGTGGATTCAGTTAAGCAAGCGCGGGGTTATGGTGTGCCCCGTTCGGCTCCCTTCTTAGGCAAAAAGGACCCCTTCTTTTCCGCCCGGAAGCTCACTTTGTACCTCCACCCTCGTGACCTGGTGCGGGGAGCACGTGCTGGGTCCCACCTTTGCCCCCCGCCCCTGCTGATACCTAGGAGAGGAAGGGCCCCGCTCCCTCCATTCCCCGTGGCGGGAGGAGCTGGGCGGGGGCACGGGGAACGCTCTCACCGTCCGTGGGTGTCCCGGGTACCACTCAGAATTATTTTGTTTGGCTGCGGATCCCAGGGCCAGGTCTTCTACGCATCCCTTGCTCTCCCTGCTCCAAGCTGGCCGAACATCTTTATCCCTTGTATTGTAGGAACATCTGCTCTGCTTCTGAAGCTCCCATTCCTGGTGGGAGGCCCACCCGCTCGGCATCGTGGGCCAGAATGTCTCCCCAGGGCTGGTGGAGAGCTTGAGAGTCCAGCAGGGTCACCATGCTGCCTTTGGGACGGGGGCGGGGCAAAGATGCAATCCATGCTCTGAACCCCAGTGAGGGTCTCTGGTGCTCCTGCCGGAGCCCCTTCCGTGTCCCTCTGCCTGCCGTGGAAGGGCATCTGGCCGTTAACTTATATATAATAACCCTTAAACACTGCCATTAAGTCACCTCTCATTCTCTTAAACTACCCAAGAAGGGAATTCAGGGTGATATATGGAGGCTTTTATGGCTGGTACTGGGCAGCTTAAGGACTTAGCAGCACGCTGAACACACACATTGTTGCATAAATACGAATCGCTGTGATATCAAAGCATCATTCAACTCTGTGTCAGGGCTTCTTAGCAGCACCGAACCCCTCCCTGTGCTCCGAGTCACTGCCACTTGGGAGGAGCCACCCTGAGGACAGAGGGATTGGCCCAGAACTGGACCCCTGGGTCCCCATGATGTCGCCATAGCTGGATGCACCGGGAGACCCCGTTCCTCTGTCTCCCCGCTCCTTGTTCTCAATTACCCTGCCTGTTGTGTGACCGGCAGGGGATGGAAGAGAAAAGGCATTGACTGTGTCGGAATCAACCTAGTAGATGCCAGGCCCCGTACACGTGTCATCACAGCGGACCCTTACTTTTGCACAGGAGGAGAGCTGTCCAGTAACATGGCCAAGGTCACCCCGCTCGTGAGTGGCAGAGCTGGGATTTGAACCGTGCCTCCGTGCCTTGCCTGGAGGCGGTCTGTAAGAAACACGAGGCTCTTGGGCTTGGGCTGGGGTGGGGGCAGGCCCCGGTGGACAGCTCAGGGGCCCCGAGGAGCCCCGTGGGGGTTATAAAGGCAGGACGGGAGGGCGGGAAGGGAGAGTTCAGGGCTTGTCAATGGCTTTGCGGCCGAGAGAACGGCTTGCTCACCCGGCAGGTGCACTCACATACAAGCGAATGGACAGTGTTAATATTTAATGAGCAGCGCTGGCTGTGGGAAGATTGCTGTGTACTCAGCCATCGTCTCTGACCTCCCTCCGCGGAGGGCTCAGGGCCCCACGTGAAGGCGTGTCCGAAGGCAGGCTGAGCACTGGGGGCGCCTGGCCCGGAGTTAGTGCTGGGCGGGGGGGGGGAGAGCAGAGAGCCGAAGTCCTGTCACCATGCTTGGGGACTTCCGTCTCCGCCCAGGAGCCGCTGAAGACAAAGCCCAGATAACGTTTCTTCCTTCTTGCTTTCCCGTAACCCCCCGCCAGCCCTCTCTCCGACACCGCCGGAGACCCCAGCCTTTGTGCGGGGGTCTCCCGCTCTTCCCCACTCACAAAGGCAGCACACGGGTTCAAGAGCTAATTGCATTTTGTCGTTAAGACCTCAGGGAAACCATCCACCTCCATTGCTATTCCCGCAGTCCTGAGGGTGGTGGCTCAGGTGGCCACGGTGGTGAGTGTCTTTGCTTATGGCCGGGAACACCTTTGCCCGGCCACCGCGGCCCCCAGCCCAGGCGGGGGGGGAAGGTCTCACAGAGACTTCTAGTCACTTCTGACTGACAATCAGGGAAGACAAGTGTATTGCCGGGGAGTATGTGCTGTGCCTATCTGGTGGGGGGACCCAGCTTTGCCGACCCCAGAGTACCGGGGGATGGGGAAGGGACTGTAAATGGGGTTCCTGGTGCCGCAGAGTTTTGGGGTGAGCAGTGCGGGTGCTTGCTGATTGTCTCCGTAGGCCGTCTGCTGGGTGGCTGGGGGTGTGTGGGCTCTAAGCCAGGAGAGGGGCTGGGTCTTCTTGAGTGGGGCTGGGGAGCACCGTTCTCTGCCGACGGGACCGGGAGAGGTTCAACAGAACAGAGCAGACGTCACGGCCATGTAAGGCGTCACAGCCATGGCTCGGGGCTCGGGCCTTGGGGCCGCACAGCTCTGTGCTCACACCTAGGCTGTGTCACAAGCCTCAGCACTCAGGAAGTACCCGCCAAGCAGTGCTATATGATGCTGTCACAGGAAAGGCGCGGTTAGAGGGCCCAGCATGGGCAAAGGCGTAACCGAACCTACATGCCGCGTTTGGGGAATCCTATTCCAGCACGAAAGGATGTGAGAAAAAAGCAGGGGTGGGGGTGAGGTGGGAGAGAGAGGTTGGGGACCAGATGTCTAGCTGAGGGATGGGGCCTTATGGCCAAAAGGGAGCCAATGACCACTTCTGGGGAGGGGTTCTAGAACGAGACAGAGCAATGGGTTTCTGACAGCCAACCTTGAGTCCTTGCTGGCTGGCCCCAAACAACCCAGTTGGGACAAGACCTAAAAATACAGAGTTCAGGGTTCAGAGAGTCAATTCAATCAGTAAAATACCTACTATGTATCAAATGTTTTCTAGTTGGGAGAAGCGGACCCTCTTCTTCCCAGGACAGGGTTGTGTCTGCCGGCGATGGCTGGAGTGGACGCAGCCATCTTGTAGCCATGAGGGGAATTAGGCTAACAGGCAGAGGAGGGCAAGAAAGAAAGGTAATGAGACCTGGGACCTCGCTGAGGGCCTGGGCCACTGAGTTAGTCAGCCCTAGGAGTCCGGTCACTCAGGATTTCTTATGTGACGTCATCTGTTTGCAACATTGTTTCAGCCAGGTCAAGTTGAGGTTTCCTGTTCCCTGAGCCGGCAGTATCCACCTGACACCCTGTATTAAATAAGCACAGGGGTGTCCTGGCCAAAGGCACTTATGAACACATAGTTTCATGGTACTCTCACGGTGACACAGCAGGATTGGGTCCCTTAGCCGTAGTTAGCGTGGACTGCCTTAATGGAACGCCACAGACGTTGGTTTCCTCAGGGTCTCCGGTGCGGCCCGTTTCCGGACAGCTGTCTTCCAGGCTCGCAGATGGCCACCCTCTCTCTGTGCGGCCGCCTGCCCCTGCCTCTGCATGCTCTCGGGGCAGAAGTCTCTCCATGTCCCTACGAGGTCACGAGTCCTGTTGGATTAGGACCCAACCCTACGGCCTCCTTTGCCCTCGATCATTTCATTGCCTGCGGAGGGCCTCTCTCCAGGGACGGTCGCGCGGCTGCTCAGGGCTTGGGCGTCAGTGTTGAGGGGACCCAGTTCAGTCCACAGCAGTACCGTGGGCACAAGAACATCTAGGCACAGGGACGTGACATGACGTGTCCCAAGTCACACAGCTTGCGGGGGGATGGAGCTGGGATTTGAACATACATCTGTCTGAATCCCGAGGTTTGTATGCCTTCTGTACTAGTCAAGGGCGTGTGTTACGTGTGCCTTGATTCCCAAGTCATCCCACTCTGAGATACGTTGGGTTTATTTATTTTTCTGATTTCAAGGACCCATTTACCTACAGAAACGTCACCAGCCTGAGCTGCTCAGTGGCAGGACTTTGGACAAGTGTGTGCATTCGCATAAACGCCACCACAATCAAGACACAGAAAAAGTCCCTCACTTCCCCCCCCCCAAGTCCCTTCATGCCCCTGTGTCCCCACCCCAGGCCCCGCCAGCCTTTCCCTGCTCCCAGTCACTGTGCTGGAACCTCCTGGAAACAGCACCCAACGGTCTGCATCCTCGGCCACTCGGCATATGGCCGAGAGGTCGCGGTAGGCGGTGAGTATCCGCCGTCCTCCCTTTTTACTGCTGAGTCGTTTTCCACGATACGGACGCACCTGCTCTGCGTTTACCCGAACATAAAGAGGGTGCTCGCGCGCGTGGACGCTCCAGGAAGCTCAGCCCCGCTTGTCCCGTGGCTTCGTACGGGTCTCGTTCCCGCAGGGGCCGCCCGTCGGGGGTAGGCAGGCCGGGGGCGGTGGGGACTGTGCCGCGCCCCTTCCGCGCCCGTGCCCTGAGTCTCATCGGGGCTGGCTCCCCGGTGCCCCCAGGGAGCCCCTGAGGCGCTGGGGGGAAGGGATCCCACCCGTTCCCCAAATCCTCCCAGCCGGTGAGTGAGCATCTTCACCGATGGGCAGGTGTGCTTCTATCCGGTCCCGAACCTCCGTGCTTGGTTACCGTCCTCCCTGCCGCGGGCAGAACGGGGGCCTTGAAGTGAGGGAAGTGTGTGGGTCTGGAGGCGCAAGGGAAGGTGCTGATAAGCCGGGCCAGGAGTCCCTCCTCCGTCCCCGGTGAGGCGGAAACTGCTTAGCGGCCTGACAGGTCCCCCTCCGTCCCCCTCTCTGCTCCCTTCAGGACACGCCGCCCGCTTGGGCCGCCAGCTGGTGCATTTCTCTGCCCGAGGGCTTTCTGTGCCTGGCAGGACCCGCTCTGCCCACGCGGTACCCCAGCGCCTTTTCCCCTGGGGTGTGGTGACTCTGAGGCTCCCAGCGTTGGCCGGGGGACTGAGCCCTAGTCACCCACAGCGGCGAGCCGCCTGGTAACACGCTCATCTGGCTTCCCCAGGGCTCTGATGGTGCTCCCGGGAATCGCCCCTCGAATACGCAACATGCGCTCGAGTCCTGGTCCCGATCTGCTCCTGGGGGCCCATCTGGAGCCGAATGGTATCTTCCGCTGAGCCCTTCTGGTCTGTGAGGCTCGGGGCTAGATGCTTGCGGCGTGCTCATCACCCGTGGAGAAGCCCCTTGAGGTGGGACCCCGTCCCGCGACGGTCATTTTGCAGATGGTGTCACCGAGGCCCAGAGAGGATGACGGACCTGTCCAAAGTCACACAGTCAGCGGCCAAGCCAGGTTTCAAGCCCCCAGCACTCACCCCACCCCTGAAACAGACACTCAGGATGGCTGTGTGCGCCCCCGCCTGGAGTCTGGGTAAGGCGCTCCGTCTTGGGAGTCCAAAAGTCAGAATTCTGTCCCCGGCTCTGCCACACATGTACTGTGTGGCCTTGGACAAGTAAGTCACCTGCCCTTCTGGGGCCGGTCTCCCCATTGCAGTCTGGAGGGATCGGATTGCTTGATGCAGACAGGCTCTTCTAGTTCTGACGTTGGGTGAAATCTAAGGTTGGAGAAGGTGATTCCAGGACAGATAATAGGGCCCCCTGTTTCACCCAGTGGGAAGTTCTAAGCAGAGTTACTCCCAGCAGGTGGTAGGGAGGGAGAAGAGAAAGAGTCTTGAAGGATGAGGGGAAGTTGACCATGGAGTAAACCAGCAGCCCCCCGAGACACAGGGTCAGCCTAGAACCTTGCCACCATCCTTCCCTTGGGCTACAAGTATCCCGGAGAGAACCCGGGGAGGAGGTCTCTGTTTTCTGTCCGTTCTGTGGGGTACCTGGAGCAGAGGCTCCAAATCCAAATCCTCCCTCCCAGGGTGGCCCACTCTCTGGGGGGTCCTCTCCTCGCAGCACAAAGGAGTGGCGGATGAGGTGGATAGTGCCACGTTCCCTCCACCTCCGAAAGCAAAGAGCAAGGCGGAGGGAAGAGCTGGGTGAATTATGCATGGGCCTCTTAATCATGCCCTGATTAAAATGATTGTGCTAATATTAATTCTCCCAGCCCTCTCGCAGGAGAGGTGCCGGGGGCCCCGGTGGAGGCCATTGCCCACTCCCTGCTCCTGCTGCCAGATCCTGCCCACCAGACCAGTGAATCTGTAGGATGTTGGCTCTCTGTCAGTCCCTGAGCACCCCCTGGGTGTGGGCTCACCCCCCAGGCATGTGTCCCCCATCTTGTGGAGAAGGAAGGATCTGGTGATCGACCTGGCCCAAGGAACCCGCAGAATGAGACTCAGAAATATCAAAGGCCCCGGGCTCCTGGGCGGCTCAGTCAGTTAAGTGTGGACTTCGGCTCAGGTCATGATCTCCCGGTCTGTGGGTTCGAGCCCTGCGTCGGGCTCTGTGCAGACATCTCGGAGCCTGGAGCCTGCTTCGGATTCTGTGTCTCCCTCTCTCTCTGCCCCTCCCCTGCTCATGCTCTCTCTCTCTGTCTCTCTCTCAAAGATGAATAAACATTAAGTAGATATATATATCTCGAAGACCTAAATGACGGGCACGCAGCAACGGGTTGGTTAGGAAGCAGGCTTCTGCTCCCCAGGCTACGCGCTATGTCTAGAGGAGGGGACAAGGAGGCTTTTCAAGGCAGTGTCTCCCGGGGAGCTGCTTTGGAAAAGAGAATTTTCTTCGTTTGGTCAGACAACTGCAGGAGGAACACGGGGGGGACACCGTCAGCTTGCAAATACCTGAGTTGTGAAAACCCAGACGTGTGGGATCCATTTTCAAGAGCGTTAGCTGAGAGCACGGACTCTGGGAGCCAAACAGACCTGAATTCGAGCCTGGCCTCTACCAGCTCTGAGGGGTAGACACTAACTGACCCTGATTCCCTGAGCCTTAGTGGTCCCATCTGAAAAACGGGGTAATGATGCTCACCTCCCAGGTATGTCATCGAGATTGAAGCACCTCCTGGCGGATGGTCTGCTAGCATGAATCTCCCAAGGAGAAATTCTCTCCATCCATATGGAGGGTTTACATGTAACTGATGTCTGGGAGTGTCTCCCCCACCCCCCACCTTTCTCCCCTGCCCCCAAGGTTCTGGAGGACTATGCCTCCTTTTCCTGGCCAGGGGGGAGGAGTCCCAACAGAGAATTTAGAACACAGCACAATTCTTCCCCAAGACACTGTTTTCAGTCATTGGTGACCACAGGCACCAACAGAGCTTTGTCAGCTGCCCTTGGCATTGTGAGGGCTTGGGGGGGGGAAGGCATCCTGGGACTCTAAGAGCCATCAACAATGACAGCAGTGCAGCGACAGTGATTCCAGTGGCCGCACCCACGGTTTATTGACTACTCACTGGGTGCCGGGCACTTGACGTGCATTATGTCGTGTTTTTTTTCCAACCCATTTGAGGTTGGTGGATATTTTTGTTCTCCCCCCTTTTATAGAGGAGGAAGCGGAGTGGTTCAATTATTTGCTGAAGTGTGCCATTCTCAAAGTCTGTGCTTTTTCACCGTGACCTTGTTTATTGCGTCCGCTGACACGGTTTCTCTGGGAAGATGTATTGCTTAATCCAAGAAGCTGACTTGTAACTGAACCTTGGGAACAGACCCTTCCATAAACTAAGGATTGCGTGGGCTCTGGTGGCCCCGAGGATCAAGAACCAGGAGCAGTCCCATCAGTGGGCACTTTCTGAAGGGCCCGGGCCCCAGGGCAGGAGGGTTCTAGGGCTTGAGGTTTTGCCTCTGCCCAGAAAAGTCCAACAGAGCTCTGAGCGTGTACCCAGAGATGGCCGGTAAGAACTGTGGATGTGTGTGTGTGGGTGTGTGTGCGTGTGTGTGCGTGTGCATTCGTCCATGCACACGCACGTTGGTACAGATGCATGAATCTGTCTGTATTTGCCTCACATGTACATCAAACTTGCAAGTGTGCTGGGATGCAGTGTTTTTCCCAGTGGATCACCGCCTTGCCCTGTCCCCTCATCTCTCGTGGGTACATACACTCACGGATGGGGTCTGCGTTCGCTCAATTTGCAGAGGTTTGCATAGCGCCCGAGGGCTTATTGTGATGTCTTACTCCCCTCCCCTCACTCCCGCTGGCAGTTCCCTCCGCTTGGAGAGCAATGATCCTTTGCAAGAGAGGGTGCCTGCGTCTTGGAGATTGGACGGGGGGAGATGGCCCATGTGCTTTGGAAAGCAAGGTTCCCTACGGCTGTTGTCTTCAGAATATGTCCTCCAGCAAGTCAAGCTTCTTGGTGGGTGGAGAAGACAATGAAAGACTGAATTTGAACCTGCTGGGTGGGGAGGGGTATGTGCAGACGGAGGAGCCCCTGAGGTCGGTGAGTTTAGCTGCGAGGGAAGGGTTTATGGTTGAAAAGCCTCCCGGAGAGTCATAGGCCAGGAACTGCAGCTCGGTGACGGTGACGGGCTGTGAACAGAGCCACGGCCGCTGGACAAGCCTCCTTTGTGTGGCAAGCTCTCATTGGCCAGTTTCGAAGAGATCACTTAGGTTTCAATCAGCGGTAACAGATGCAACCTTGAAGTGGCAAGTTTGTTGGGAAAAAGCAAAAGCATCCGGAAAGGAGAGGGGGACGCCGGCTGGAAAGAGAGAGGGCGAGGCTGTCGCCTGAACCCCTGCTATGTGTCCAGCCATTTCCTGGCAGCCTGCTGAGGGCCAGGCCTCCTACCCTCCTCGTAACGCCCTGCACTTTTGCAGCGAGGCAAGTAGAAGCTTAGAGAGAGGCCTCTTGGCCACCCAGGGGGAGACTCACATTTCCACCTCACGTCTGTCTTCCTGGGTTCAAATGCCCGATCTGCCTCTTACTGGAGTGTGATATCAGATGAGGTATCTAACCGGTCCGTCGTTGCCTCAACTTTCTCCCCTGTGAAATGGGAGCGATGCTTCGGCACTCCACTGGGGTTGGGTAAGCATTAAATGAGTTAATACATGTGACATGCGTGGAACGGTGCCAGGCACACAGTAAATTCAGTACAAGGATTAGCTATTAGTCTATTATTGTTATTCTATGTGCGTAGTTTGTTCAGCACGGCCCCGAAAGCCCTTTTTCTCTTTCTCTCCAATCCCCTTCCCACCAGCGCACCCTCCCTTGTAGAGTCCAGCCCTGGTGTCACCTTCCCCAGCCCCCCAGTGATGTGGGCGCCCCCCAACTCCCACCCGCGGGCTCGGCCTCAAGGAGGACTGGTCTGTCCATGTTGCCCAGACCCCTCGTGGCAGGCGGAGCCGTGTGGGTGAGGGGTGCGTGGGGATGCGGGTCCCCCACCCCTCCTCTCTGAGAATCCCAGGGCATAAGTTAGATAACCGTGACACCTGTTTTAAATTAGCCTTCAGAAGCCTCCGACAGCTGAGAAATTATTTAACAGGGAAAGAATTGAGTACATGAATAAATATTAATATTAAATCACCGCTTCCCTAGATTTAAGGGGAAGGAAGGGGGACTCACTGAGAAATGGAGGCAGCGGCTTTCCCAGAGACACGGCTGCCCGTGGCTCGGAGAAGTGAAACATGAGAGCGGCATTGGGGGCATCAGGCCATCGGTCTCGGGTTCCTGTCGCCAGGCGGGGGCTCCATCTGTCAGGGGGGCCGGGCAGGTGGCAGAGACTCGTGGCATCTCAACAGGTAGCTCATTTAGGCTCTAGCCTTCCTGGTCCGAGGTCCTGGAGGGGAAGAGGGGCGGCCTGGGGGCGGCCAAGCGTGGAGCAGGTGTCCAACCCCCCCTCCCCGCCCTCAGAGAGGAGCCACATGGGGACTTTCGCAGGCCTGCCTGGAAGTCCTGTAGCCGTGGGCACCTTCTTCATAGAAGACATCTTAAAATGTGTATTTTGTGGCCACATTGGCATAAAGGCAAATATGACCCGGGCTGGGTTCGTGATTATATATTCATTATTATTCTGTTCTCTCCCCTCTCCCTCGTTGTAAAAGAAATCAAAGCCGGGACATTTTCGTGGGCTCTGGGCCCTGCCTGCTGGTCCTGGCCGGGGTGGGGCTGCTGTTTGACCCCCAGGGGGGGCACTGGTGAGGAGGGCTCGGCCTGGGGGTGGGGGTCCTCCAGGAAGCCAGAACCACCTGAGGGTGGTGAGGATTGGGGAGCTCAGACCCTATCTTTCAGGTCCAGATCACATTATATTAAGGGATAGTAATAACTTACTGTGAACAACGAAAGTCATCATAATGATGATTACGAGCAACTCATTCTGCATCGGCTGCCCCGACTTCCTTGGTACTCAGGTGCTGAGTGCGGGCTCAGAGCCTTGGCATTTGTCTCTGTTGGCCGGGAACCTTCTTTTTCTGGTATCTGTGTTATTCCCGCTTCCCTCACCTCCTGGGGGTCTCTCCTCTAACATTGCTGCCTCCGCGAGGTCCTTTCTGACCCACCCCTTTTCCTCTGTGTCCTCTTACCCTGCTAAATTTTCCCCGTAGCCCTTTTCATTCCTTATATCACATTATGTGACAGGTAGAAACCTAGAATACGAGAGACACCATATATAACACGTGTTGTCTGTGTTTACGTGGCTGTGGTCCGCCAGACTGTGTATAAGCTCCTTGAGGGCAGAGGCTGTGTTTCATTCAGTCTGTGTCCTAGTATATAGAGCAATGCCTGTTTTCCAGTGTGTGCCCAACAGATGTTTGTTGAGTGACTGAGTGAGTGAATGAATGAATGAATGAATGAGGCATTTCTGGCACATGTAGGTACCAGACAACAATCATGGTGCCTGGCAGGTTGGAGTGTTAGGTCTTCACAACTCCGTATGTTTCACATCCTTCGGGGAGGCTTCCAGAAAGACCAACAAGCTTGCCCCCAAAGCAACCACGGTTAGATCTAGCATCCTTTGATAAAAAAAAAAGTATGGAAAGTCCAAGGTGTGGGAGGTGCATTTAGGGAGGGGTGAGGCATGAGGAGCTGGCTTAGTTCTCCCGCCTCCTCCAGAATCAGCATTTCAGTCCCTGGCTGCTTCAGAGCCTTCCAGGCGCTCTTTTGAAAGTTGGGGATGCCGTGGTGATCAGGAGTCGGGAGCCTTGGTAGAGCGCCTGCCCCGTGGAACCTGCCGATCTCCGGTCTCTGGGCCTCACTCCCCACCTGTGACTCCTGCACTGGCCATGGGCTCAGTGCTCCCCTGTCACCAGGGAAGGGACTGTGCCTTCTTAATTTCTTCCCCTTCCTCCTGGTCTGTGCCATGCCAGGCACCCCCATTCACCGTCCTTTCAAACCCTTTTATTTTGGGGCGCCTGGGTGGCTTAGTCGGTTAAGCGTCCGACTTCGGCTCAGGTCATGATCTCACAGTTCGTGAGTTCGAGCCCCACGTCAGGCTCTGCACTAACAGCTCGGAGCCCAGAGCCTGCTTCCAATTCTGTCTCCCTCTCTCTCTCTGCCCCTCCCCTGCTCACACTCGGTCACTCTGTCTTCCCCTCTCTCTCTCAAAAATAAACAACATGAGAAATGTTCTTAAACCCTTTATTTTGGGGGACAAAGCCCTGAGCGTCTAGCAGGTCATGCTTCCTTTCTACCAGAAAGTGTCTCTTGAGGGCAACTCATTCCTGCTTCCCCTGGGCTGGTGGCCTGGGTCCCGTCCACCTGCTGCAGGCTGTCACAGGACACCTGTATGTTCCCTCAGAGCAGCCGTCGGAGCTGTGATCAGGTAACTCGAGAGTCTCCCGAGAAAAGACTCCGTGTGCCTGTCTTCGTCGTTATTGTTGAGTGAGTGCCCGCACGCACGAGTGAATGAAACGTGGGGCTCATGCCTGAAATCCTTCCTCTCATCCCCCCACCAAGCTGCCCCCCTCGGTGACGGCCTGGGAGGGGGGTCACCAGTCCAGAGAGGAGGGACCGGGGCCAGTGTGCCGTATGGGGTCGGAGTCCTTTCCATCTGGCAGAATTGCCTGTGGACGCACCGCTGTGCCCATCTGCGTGACCCGTGCTCCCGGCCCCCATGCCCTCATTTCTCGTCCTTCCCATGAATCACATTAGTGCTCGTGATCTTATCCAGCAGACGCACCATCACCCTTCTTCACCCGCTGCATCCTGGGCCCGTGGCATTGCGGGAAGCTGCCCCGCCCCCTCCTCACCTGACCTGCGGTCCCCCAGGTAATATCCCTTTTCTAATAGAGTGACCTGAACCCTGTGTGCTGTTTTAAAAGCAGCTCCGAGGGGCGCCTGGGTGGCGCAGTCAGTTAAGCGTCCGACTTCAGCCAGGTCACGATCTCGCAGTCCGTGGGTTTGAGCCCCGCGTCGGGCTCTGGGCTGATGGCTCAGAGCCTGGAGCCTGTTTCCGATTCTGTGTCTCCCTCTCTCTCTGCCCCTCCCCCGTTCATGCTCTGTCTCTCTCTGTCTCAAAAATAAATAAACATTAAAAAAATTAAAAAAAAAAAAAGAAATTAATTTCATTTAGGGATGCCTGGGTGACTCAGTCGGTTGAGCGTCTGACTTCGGCCCAGGTCATTATCTCACAGTTCGTGGGTTTGAACCCCACATCGGGCTCTGTGCTGACAGCTCAGAGCCTGGAGCCTGTTTCCGATTCTGTGTCTCCCTCTCTCTCTGCCCCTCCCCCGTTCATGCTCTGTCTCTCTCTGTCCCAAAAATAAATAAACGTTGAAAAAAAAATTAAAAAGCAGCTCCGAAGCCCCTGAGAGAGGCAGCCAGGTGATTCCTAAGCTGAGGCGCGATCTTGATCTTCCGTGGCTCCCCGTCTGGGCCCCTGCTGGCTGGCTGAAGAGGCTTCCTCCCCTGGCGGTCTGACAGGAGCTGTGGGGGCAGGGCAGGGCACCGACCTAGGAGCCAAGCCACCCAGCTCTGAGCTTTGGGGCTCTCCTTTTCCCCGTTAGATCGCACACTCCGTGAGAACAGGTCCTATCTGTGAACTGGCGAGTTTTCCTTTGCGTAAGGTAGGCCTCAATACAGCCGGGAAAAAGTGAAGGCGAGCGAGCAAGACATATGACGGTAAAAAGAATGTTACAGGAATCACGAGAATCTCGAATACGGTACCAGCGGGCACGAGGTCAGGGATGAGCCCAGGAAGCTGGTGCGAGTCCTGGTCCCCGGAGGCCTGGAGCAGCATCCGACTCTCGGGAGATCCGTAAGAGCTGCCGCTATGGGATAGCCAGCCCCAGACTTGGGAGGCTTCAAACCATCAACTGATCCCAATAACCATGGATCGATGGCCGGGGGCGGGGGTTGCTCATCTGGACCGGCTCCTCGGGCGATTCTGTTTAAGCTGCGGGTCCAGCTGGGCTAGGCTCCAGGTTGCACTTGACCTGCCCCACGTGGGTCCATTCTGGGGTCCCCGCTGAGGGGAGCAGTGGCTCCTGGGGAAAGCTCTTCCCGTGGGGAAGGCGGAAGTGCGAGAGGTTTTGGGGACACCTACCACCCCCCTGGCCAAAGCAAGTCGCGTGACCATGCCCTGGCTTCACGGGTGGGGAGGTATGTTCTGCCCACAGAGCAAGGAACAAGGGATCTGCTGAATAATAGTCCAGGTGATTCCAAGGTAACTCGGAGGAATAGTTAAGAATAAGGTCAGCTCGGGTCCACGTTCTGATACTCATCAGCCGTGTGACTTCGGGCAAGTAACTGTCCGCTTGTCTGTGCCTCAGTTTCCCCCTCCGAAAAGCAGACGCCGGGCGTAGCCCATCAAATTACGTAGGAGGCCATCAAGCTTCCTAGCTCCGGCTTCACGCACAATGAGCACCTACGTCAGCCGTTGTTTCGGAGATGATGAGAGATAGTCCAATTCCATCGCTGTCATTGTTTCTGGTGCCCTTTGCCCCCACTTCCTTCCTCTGGGCCAGACCATCCTCTCCGCTCCCCCTCCCCAGGGTCTCTACTCCGCTCTCTTCAAATATTTGGAAATGTTCCCAAAGTCCCCAATCTCGGTCATGGTTAAGCCAAGCTACACAGATTTAGTTCCTTTAATCTTTCCTTGTAAATTAATCCCTCTGAACCTTTAATCATTTTCCTCGAACGAGATTCAAATGAGACACATCTCGGGGCCCCCACCGTACACAGGCTGCAGCCCGGTGACAGGCTGTCAGCTTCCTTGCTCTGCAGGGAGGGCGCACCAGGCTGCCCCCGAGATAAGAGGATCGGGGCCTCGGGAGCCTTCCCCCGTCCCACGACCCAGCCCAAGGTTTTGCTGGGGTCCTGCCACAGGCCAAAGGGTCATCTGGACCTGTGTGTTCTCTGCGGGGGTGGGCGGGGGGACGCCGCCTGCTCCCTCGCCTAGCCCCCCATTTATCCCTTGCAGGTAATGTGCGTCCTGTCTTGTATGCAACGGGTCTGATCTTCCAGTTTAGCTCTGAAATGGTGAGAAGCCATCTCCTTATCCAGCTCCAAAGCCTGGAGAGGTCGCACCCCCCGGTTACCCTTGGAGAAAGGGAGCAAGGCGTCCCCACAGACTGGACAAATGGGTGGGACTGAGAGGCCCGTCTGGGCCCTGCACCCGGGATCTGGTACGCGCCCAGTCCCCCGTCCTGTCTTTCCCTGAGCTGCGGCTTTGGAAGCTGGCTGCTTATTTCTACAACCTTCCAGGAAATATTCCCCTGACTGAGCTCCGACGCGGTTTCCAAAAATAAAAGCCAGTGATCGAGGAGAGACACCGACACAGGGCTCGTGTCTGCCCCGGGGTTCTTCAGGCAGCAGCAAAACCCACACAGATCTGTGATTCCCAGTGGCCTTTCTCAGGCGTTTAACACACGGGCCGTGTAGCCCACGGGCAGCTGAAGTACTGTTACACGGACACTGGGCGGGTCAAGCTGAGTTCCTCCCTCCTGGTTGTGAGAATGCAGAATACAGATCTCGGGGTGAGACGTCCTGGGTCAGGATCCCAGCTCCCCCGCCCCTCGCTGGCTGTGTGACCTCAGGCGAATACCTTTGCCTCTGTGTGCCTCAGTTTCCCCCTCTGAAAATGGGGATTCACGATAATACCTGTCTCACAGAGTTGCTGTCAGGGTGAATGAACGAAATGTCCAGAAGTGTCTTCACGGCACGAGGCACGGAGCAAGGGCTTGCCGCTGTTATCGTTGTGGCCATTTCGCTGGGTCTCCCCATAGCCTGGCGGGTCATTTCCCATGTCTGAGCCTCAGTGTTTCCATCTATAAAATAGGCGTGCCACCACCTGTCTCCGGCGGGGGGTGCGGGGGGGGGGGAGGTGGCTGTCGTGAGAATCAGGTGACATCAAGTACGTCAACGCGCTTTGCAAAATGGCAAAGCGTTAGGCACGTCGAAAGTTTATTGCAGAGCTGGCGGCGTAAATGTGCTGGCAGTGAATTGGGTGATGAGCTGTGATATTTAAATGAGAACTTCTAGGCTCCCCAGAAGCCTTTATTCCCCCGTCCCCAAACACGTATTGTGTTGGAACATCTCGTAGCTTTCTGTTCTCTACCTGGGAGACTGGGTCTCTGGAAATTGGCAGAGACGTTCGGGGCAGGGCAGGAGCGAGGGGTTTTGACTCTCTCAGAGCAGGGAGTTGCTGGGCGCTGAGGAGACGGGTTGTAGGATCTTAGGTCGCTCTCCGTACATTTCCCATAGCCTGTAAAGAGCCTTCCAGAATGTCCCTCGGGGCCGCCCCCCTTATCCCCCTCCTCCGCCACAGAGCCCAGCATCTCTCCCCTGAATGTTCAGTCACATCCTAGCGGGGCCCCTTGCTTCCTTTCTGCCCTCCTGGACTCCATTCTCCAAGCAGCGGCTAGCAGGGCCTTTGAAAAATGCTAATCTGATCCTTCCCCAAATCGTCGGGAGGCTTCCCTTTGTTTATAGGAAAGAGTTCAAAATCCTCAGCAGTAGGTACTGTTATTATCCTGCTTGACCGGTGAGGAAACCGAAGCCCAGCCCAGCTGAGTATTGCTGGCCCCAGGCGCCTGAGCTGAGAAGTGTCCGGCCTGGGTCATTATCCCAGCAGCATGGGTCCGTCTGCCTCTCAAGAAGCCAGTGGTCTTCTCCTGTCCCTCGGATCGAACAGGTTCCACTTGACCTCGGAGCCTGTGCGTATGCCTTTCTTACCACCTAGAATTCCCTTCCCTCCTCTCCCGGTCTCCCTGACCCCACCTCGTGTCATCTGGTGGATCTGGGTGGTTCCTATGCCTCCCCCACCGGTCGCCATTCCCAGGGCGCGTGCCGAGGTTGGCCTCCCCGGCTGGGTCTGGGGTCCACACGCTCACAGCCTCTCTCTCCGTATCTTCAGGGCACAGATCCTAATACAGCCATCATCCCACTTGGGACTGTGTGCTGCGCATCTGCCTCTCCCAGTACAGCAGTCTCTGGTGGCAAGGGAGGTGGCCCAGCCAGCTTGGGAGGCTATGTGTTCTTGAGGCTCCAAGGCCACAGTGCCAGACGATTCAGCTCCTGGTGAGAACCTTCTTCCTGGCTTGCCTTCGGCCACCTTCTCACGGTGTTCTCTCGAGTGACAGAGACAGGGATGGGGGAGGGAGCTCTGGTCTCTCTTCGGGTACGAGGACTCTAATCCCATCATGGAAACCCACCTCAGGACCTCATCTTTTTTTTTTTTTTTTTTTAATTTTTTTTTTCAACGTTTATTTATTTTTGGGACAGAGCGAGACAGAGCATGAACGGGGGAGGGGCAGAGAGAGAGGGAGACACAGAATCAGAAACAGGCTCCAGGCTCTGAGCCATCAGCCCAGAGCCTGACGCGGGGCTCGAACTCACGGACCGCGAGATCGTGACCTGGCTGAAGTCGGACGCTCAACTGACTGCGCCACCCAGGCGCCCCAGGACCTCATCTAAACCTAATTATCTCGCAGAGTCCCCCCCCCCCCCACAAATACTATTGCCGTGGGGGTTAGCGTTGCAACATAGAGATTTGGGAGGGAGGGGTCACAAACATTGAGCCCAGGCAGGTGGTATATATATCTTGTTCCCTCTGGATCAGTGATTCCAAAGCACCCAGCGAGCACTCAGCATTTGTTGAAGGAATGAGTGAATGGATGAATGAAGGAAGGAATTGTAGTGCTGCCTGGGCACTGAGGGGTGAGACGGATCCTTCCCAGATGCGAGAGGAACCTGCCAACCCACTAACGTCCCAAGAGGTTTTGGTGACACCGGAGAGGGCCGGGCAAATCCCCACTTGGCAAAAAACAAACAAAAAAACAACCTACCGTTTATTAGCAGTGACCGAACCGTTGGCAAAGTTGGGGCGTGCTGGGATACTTTCCCCTTTCCTGAAACATAAAAATATACGTATATTTTAATGTAGACGGGTAAAAAGTCACGTTGAGCATCTCTGATCTCCCAACCATAAAATACACGCCTGGGATTAGATCCCCGCTAGGAAATATTGCCCCGTGATTAGATCTCAAGCCATGAAATATACCCGTGGGTTTAGATCTCCACCTTGGAAATACAGTTTGCTGATTAGATCGCCCCCATGAAATATGGCCTTTGGGTTCGTGCATGCCGGTAAAATATGGCCTTTGATTAGATCACTGCAGGCAAGGCTGGGTCGCTAGCTGGGAGTGGGGAGTTTTGCCATATCCTCACAAAGTAAAATATGAACATACGGAGAGGAAGAGAAAGCAGAGAAGGTAAGTTAATGACCGTGACATTTTGGAACTTGGGCTTTCTTGGAGGTCGTCAGTCAGAGGGGCGGGGATGGGGACCGACTTGGCGTGGAGACCCTCCCCCACCCCCCCCCAGGCAGCATCCTCAGCCAGGTGACGATGGTGGTGGTCATGGCTGGTGCACGGTGGGGTTCCCACGTGCCAGGCACCGCGCTGAATGCTTCACGAAGGTTGGCTCCTCTGGTTCTCGAGAGGAAGGTGATGTATGTACGGTTCCCAGTTCCAGGTGGAAACTGAGGCACAGGGCAGGGAAGCCGCTCGCTCAAGGATGCATGCTAGAATGTGTCAGAGCTGAGATTTGAACTGGGTCATCTGCCCCTCGGGACTTTATCCGGAACCGCTGCCCTTTGGTTGGCCAAGCTGATGCCATCCATCCTTGGCCTGTGGTGCTGGGGACATGTGGCCCCCGCAGCCTCCCTGTGCCATAGGGGTGAGGGGTGGGAGTCCCCACGAGAGTCAGAGATATGCTGGTGCTGCTGTTGGATCACCGCGGTGACGATCGGGACAGAGAACCCTAGGATCAGAGCCCAGAGAGGCATGGCGTCCAGCTGGGCTCACCCCCCACCCAATGGCTGCTTGATGGGACACAAGGGTGCTGTCCTCTTGCCTCAGTTCAGGGTCATCTCAGCTCCGGAGCCCCCAGGGGGCCAGCTGAGGACCACAGCCCGCTCCCCCCCGCCTGCCTTCCTTCCCACACTTCCTGCGCTCCCCTGCAAGGCCCCCTGCACGCAGCTCTCATGGTCTCATGGTCTGTATCCTGGAGCCCAACAAGGGCTCCCTAGGCTTTGTTGGAGGCAAGCAAGTGATGGCGTGTGGTTCCCGGCGCCCAGTGAGTGAGCGGTGACATTTGCCCAAACCCCCAACGGGCGATCTCAGGGAGGAGCAAACAGCTCCGCCCTTTTCCTCTGGGGGCGGGGCCGGTGCTGGGGGGCTGGGGAGGGGGTGCGTGGGGGCCACAGCAGGCTCTCCCCACATGTTAGCTCTGGCTGCATCTTTCCTCCCCGCGTGGGTGCTCAGCGGGCCAAGGGAGGGAGAGGTGGGCATCTCCTTATCTCGCTGGAGCCAGCCGACTGGCCAGCTCTTATCTCGGATTTGTGAGCTTGTAAAACATGGCCGGATATCACGCCATCTCCCCGAAGCAAGGGTGCTCTCAGCTGGCCCTTATCGTGGGGTGATCTTGGCCTGTGATTGAGGGGAGAGCTGGGGTTGTCCTGGGCGGGCAGCGGTCAAATCTGCCGGGGTGGGGGGGAGGTGGCATTAGGCTGGCCCACTGGGGGTGATGCTGTAGCAGGCTGCGGGGTGACCCCGAGAAACTCTAGGAGCCCAGAAGGAGGAAATTCCGAGGGGAAAAGGGAGGGACTGCATCAACCTCAGCGACCCCCTTCATTCTCCCCTTCCCGGCTGAGCACCTGCTGTGTGCCAAGCACTCCCCTCGGCTGGCCAGAGCGCTGGACTGCAAGGGAAGTGTCAGACGTCCTGTCCTGCCTCTCACGGTTTCCTGCTGTGTGACCTCAGGCCGGTCACTTGCGCTCTCTGGGTCCCATGTGTCCAGTGGGAATAAGAACACATCTGGCCGGGTTATTATCGGGGCCTCGGAGGCAGCGGGTGGGAAAGACCTGCCCTGAGAACTGATGTCCTGTGCCCATCGGAGCCGTGGGATCAAAGGACAAGCTTGCACGTGGATCACACACAGACGGGGATAACGGAAGTCCCGGGAACCAGAGCGGGATTCCATGAGCGGGAGCAGATTGTGCTAGGGTTTGCCAAAGACTCTGGGGTGGAAGAGGGAATAAACAGAGAGGGGCATTCCAGGCAAAGGGAATGCTCTCCACAAAGGCCGGCTGGGCAGGGGACACACGGGGCGGGCCCTTGCCAGTGGTGCCGGAACAGGCGGCCTGAGCCGTGCTGGCCTGTGACAGCCTTGCTGGCTGGGGAGGCCAGGCCCATCTGGCTCTGTTTTTCTCCTATCATTTAGATGCTTTTGTGCTGAGTTCCCCATTTGTCACTGCTTTCCTGTGATTCTCTTTTGAACACAGCATCTGCTGGGGGCTCCATCCGGTCCCCGCCTCCCGTGTCCTGATGCTCAGAGCCGTTTGCAACCTGGGCCTCTGGTCGCAGGACAGTAGGTGGTTCTGGCTCCCTCAGTGGGTCTTGGGGATGGAGGAGGGGATGGGTGGGGCCAGGGCAGAAGGCCTGTGTGGCAGGCGCTGGCCGCGTCCGACCCCGGGCACGCGGCACCTGCCTGTTCTGAGAGTCGGGTGCCACCGTCCCTTCCCCTGCTGCGTCCTGGGCCAACGGGCGTCCCTTTCGCTATCGGTTGTGCATCTGTCTGTCCCTCCCCAGGCTCCAGGCGGCAGAAGAGCCCCCACCATCCAAGTACTTGCTTTGGAACCGAGCAAGCCTGGGTTTGCCCCTCGGCTCTGTCACTCACCAGCTCAGTGTCCTGGGGCCTGTTTCCTGCCTCTGTGAAAAGAGGATGGTGTCACCTGCCCGGGGCTCCTGCAGTGCTGTGGGGTGAGCACAGCCCTGGGCCGGGCCCCTGGAGCTGCATCCTGATTCTGCCGGGGCTTGTCAGTTAACCTCTCTTTGTGCCTCAGTTTTCTCATCCACGAGATGGGAACGAGAACCGCCTCATAGGGTCGATGGGAGCAGTCGGTGAGGTGACATATCTGTGAAGTCTCTAGAAGAGCCATGTCCGCTGCAGTCACAGTGACCACCCCTGGACCATTGTCCTGTGGCTGCCCTGGGGCCCAGAGAGGACAGAGGCCACAGCCCGGTCCGCAGCGGGGACACTGAGGACCAACAACATTCAGCAACTGGACTAGGGTCATACTGCCCGTTAGGATTTGAATGTGTGTGTGTGTGTGTGTGTGTGCGCGCACAGGCACACGCAGGGAGGGTATTTGTGAGCATATTGACACGGTGCCGTGGTTTAGAGGACGTTCGGGAACCGGGAGAGAACTCGAGGAGTCAGCCTCTGAGATACTTTTTGACCCGGAGACTCTGACTCGATGAAGGAACGATCCTGTGGCTTGTCTTCCGAGTCCCCGGACCGGGAGCGCGTGTAAGATAATGGGAAGAATTTAGGAAGAAGCTGGGTGTGCACCGAGCTGCAGCGGGCAGGCCGGCAGGGGAAGGCCAGGAGGCCTCTGCCCCTGGAGGAGGGAGGGAAGGGAGGCGCGTCTGTTGGATCAATAAAAAGCAACGAGCACTAACGTGTTGGGGCATCTACTCAGTGCAGGCTCCGTGCTAACTGCGCGAACGCCATATTTTGGCTCTTACACCCACCCTGTCCGTGTTCCGGGGCCGCCCTAACAAATTACCACGACCCGGGTGGCTAAAAACAAGAGAAATTTATTCTCTCGCGGCCGTGAAGGTGAGACTTTGAACTCAAGGTGTTGGCAGGGCCGAGTTCCCTCCAGCGGCTCCAGAGAAGGATCCTTCCTTAGCCCTGCTGGTCCTCGGTGATTCTTGGCGTCCCGTGGCTTGTGGACACGCCCCTCTCTGTCTGCCGCTGCCACATGGCACTCTCCCTGTGGGTCTGTCTCTCCTCTTCCAGTAAGGGCTCTCATTGTAACTGATCACCTCTGCAGAGACCTCACTTCCAGAGAAGACCACATTCTGATGTGCCGGGTGGACGCGAATGTTGGGGGGCCCTGATCAACCCAGGACGCCCCCTCTTGAAGGGGGATAATAACGTCACTCCAATCTCACGGAACTTCCTGAAGGTTAAACGTCCTACTCAAGGTCACATGGGGACAAAGTGGCAGGGCTGGGCTTGAACCCAGGAGCATATCCGGCGAGGGCTCGCTCCTGCACACCACCAGACTGTCTCCCGTGGAGGGCCGGGCGCCCCCTGCCTCCAGCGGCACAGCACGAGGAGGCTGGAGGTGGGCGGGGCTCCAAGGATAGATGGGAGGCTCGCGGGGACCCCTCCTTTCCCTTCCTTGTTCACCTTCCGGATCCCTCAGCAAGCCCCCCCCCCCCCAGACACCCTCACTCCGTTAGGACGTGTCAGCCCCTGCGCCGAGCTGCCCCCGCCCTGTTGCCTGTGTCTGTCTGGAACGAATTCTGTTCCCTTTGCACCTTGACGTTCTCTGTTGGTAAGTCGCGTCCACCCTGGTGCTCAGTCTTGACCTCCCCCGGGCAAGGTGCTGGGCTTGGTTCTTCTGTGTTCCCAGTGCCTGACACGGGAAGCAGCACATAGTAGGTGCCCCGTGGATTCTCTCATTCGACACGTTGCTGCTGAGCACAATTGTGTGCCGGAAACCGAAAGCACAGCCTGGGATGAGAGACCGTCTGGGGGGGTGACAGGCACGCAGACGGAGACCGTCCATGGGGGAAGCGCAGGGGACCGTGGGAGCCAGCGGGGAGCCCAGTCCCGAGGCAGAGAAGGCTTCCCACAGAAGGTGACAGGTGAGGAGTGCGCTGATGCGGAAGGAGAGGGAAGGTCGCCGCGCAAGGAATAAGCAGCAGGTGCCAAGCCCTGCCAGCAGCCGTGAGAGCTCAGAGCCTTCCAGAACTGCAGGCACTCGCTGAGGCTGGCAGGCGCGTCCAGAGAGAAGGTGGGCAAGGGGAGCTCAGATGAGGAGGCTGGGGCTTTCTCCTGGGGCGGCCTTCCCCTTGACACAGACACTGGGGTGGGGGAGGCATTGAAGGGGCTTAGTGGGGACCGAAGCTGGCGAGAGCGTTCTGCTCTGCGAGGCTGGAGGCAGGGAGGCAGGAAGGAGGTTGTCCCGTGATCCCAGGGAAAGGTGCCAGCAGGCTGAACAGATGCCGGGGTGGTGGGGCGGAGGGAGAGAGGGGAGATATGTGGGTATTACTAAATGTTCACCGAACCGATTCTATATTGACCTTCGGGATTCGATTTGATCTGCACGCAGGGAGGAGGGGCCATGTCTTGGACAGCTCCTGAGTCCCTGCTGAGTGTAGAGGGCATCGTTTCTGCTGTGGGGGTGTGGGTGGTGGCACACAAGGGGAAGAGAGAGAACTGGTCTCTGTTTGCCATTTCCTGGCCGTGGAGCCCAACCACCGTGCCTGGTGAGGTCCGATTCTCTCCCTTGCCTGCCAGGCCCAGAAGTGTGTTGAGATATACACTGCATGGCCCAGAGATCGACAGCCAATACACTTAGACGTCAGGAAGAGAGCCTGAGGCCTGTTTTCACAGCCACAGCTTAGCACGGGGCTCCACGGGTCCTAAAGTTGCCCCCCCCCGCCAAACGATCCAAATCAGAGCTGACATTTATCGATGGCTCACTATTCACCAGACTCTGATGCAGGTGTTCGCGATGCATTATCTTACCTGAGCCGCATAACAGCCCTGTTATTATGCCCATTTGTCAGAAGGAGAAACTGAGGCGTTGGGAGGGGAAGTGACTCGCCCAAGGTCACTCCCCTAGGAAGCGTCAGAGCTGGGACTTGAACTCTTGTCCTCGTGATTCCCAAGTCCAGGCCTGGGCCACCACCCCAGGAAGGCGCTGTTTTCCCAGGATGCCGATCTGTCCGGAAGATAACCTTCTGGCCCCCCCCCCGCAGAGCCGAGTGGGAAAGCCGTGCCACGTCCCATCCAAATGAGTGAAGGAAGACTGACGGGCTGGTTTCCTCTCTTTCCCCAGCTTCCCGGTACCAAGTATATATTTTTTCTAATCGGCCTGGCTGCTGATGGTTATCTGGCTTCGCGAGAGAGCGAAAGAGACTTTGTGTCAAATGCTGAAAAATGACTTTTCAGGCAGCCTCTCTGTCTCCTGAAAGGAGGTGACGTGCTCCAAGCATACAAATCACTCAGTGCTCGGGTGTCTTGATGCGAGGAAGGAGTGTGTTTAGATTGCTAAAACCACTCCTGTCCCTTCCCAAGGTCATGGGCAGGCAACCCAGCCTCGTCAGCACCTGGAGGGCAGCGAGGCCTAGAGAAAAGAGGTGGTGTGGCCCCGGATGGCAAGCCTGGGGGACCGTGGGCTCGGGAGGGATGCCTTGAACGCAGGAGGTGTGAGAGCCCAAGACCTGGGATTCCAGGTCTCCGTCAGCCCACAGTAAGCTGTGTGACCTTGGACAAGTTACTTAACCTTTCTGGACCTTGGGAATCCTCCTGCACCCATAGTCCCCCCACAAACGCTGCCTTCAGCAAGGTCATTCATCCAGCCAGATGTTCTAATGAGTGAGCTTGCCTGATGTCAGCTGATGCTCAGAATCCCAGACTGGCTGCAGAATTTCCTGAGAGGCCACTGGGTGTCAGGCAAGAGGGTGGGCTTTGGACCACACCAGGATCTGGTGTGAACCCAGGATCTGAATTGGGCAGCCTGCCTGGGTTCCAGTCCTGGTTCTGCCACTCCAGCTGTGTGGCCTTGGGTTTGTGGCTTACCTACTCTGAGCCTGTTTCCTCATCTAGCAAGTGGGGAAATAACCAAGATTATCTCAAAGGGGGGCGCTGTGAGGAAAGCAGAGGGCTTAGAACAATGCCCAGCAGATGGATCTGCTCTTAGTAGGGGTGGGTATTGTTGGGGCGGCTGCCTCTTAGCTGTGCTTCCTGGGCAGACCTGCTCACCTCCCCAAGCCTCGGCTTCTCCATCTGTAAAAGGGGATGAGAATGTAAAAAGTCAAAGTTAAAATACTTGGCTCAGAGGAGGCTCCTAATCCCTTCCAGACATTTGCGCAGAGATGGTTTTTAACAAAATTTCAGTTTTTCAGCGTAGATGGTGTTTTGCTGTCTTCTGACAATTGATGACGAGGTGTCTCAAAAGCTCAACATGGGGTTGAGTAGAATGTCCCGTTTTGTGCGTGGGCCACGGTCGGGGTCGACTTCGCGGGGTGGGGAGGGTGTCTGTTTACCAGAGTAAGAGCCCGTGGAGGTCAGGGCTGGGGGAGAGCGCCCAGAGCGGGCTCCGGGGCGTCGCACGTGCCCCCGTCTTGGGTGCCAGCTCCAGTGCCCTGGGGCAGGTGTCTCGCCTCCCGTTTTTCTCCTGGACTGCCAATGGGCGGGAGGGTGGCCCTGACCTGTGCAGGGAGGGAGGCGGCTCCCAGAGCAAGGCCCAGGAGAGCACGGGCCAGGCCCGCAGGCTACTGGGGGAGGACATTCCTCCTTTGTCTCTCCTTTCTTTATTTTCCTAGCTATAAAACACGGACAAACCACCCCGCCAGGGCTTGAAAAATACAGACGGTCTCCAGATGAGTTTGTGATGTTGGATAAGGCGCGTTCCTCATGCTGCAGCAAAACCAGTGGTCCTTCCGGGCCGGGAAAATTTCTAAAATTAGGGAGTGAGGCCAACCGTATAAAATGTAGGGGGTCAAGAGGGAGGGCAGAGTATGGAAGCAAAGGTACCAGGAGGAACACAGGCCTGGGCATCGCATCATAGCTGGGTGACCCGAGGCCGGTCACCCCCCCTCCCGGCCCCACTTAACTCTTGGGGTGTTGCAAGGATCTAAGGAGATCATGGAGGTAAAAGGCTTTGTAGTTTGCAAAGAATTGGCATAAAATGACAGTGGGAAGGCCTCTGTGGTCCCTCTGCCCTCGCCACATACACACACAGGCTCCGTGGGACAGGTGGGGTGGCTGGATGGTCTCCCTGTCAGTCCCTTCTCTCCCTCTCATCTGCCCAATCCCTCTTGTTGGTGGGTCTGGGACTGAGGCTGGGATGCCCCAGGCGTGGGGCCAGATGCAAGCTGGTGGCCTGTGTGGGGGGTAGGGGGGGCAAGGAGGACCCTGAGAGAGGAGCATCTTGGAGAGATCAGGAACGCAATCCAGGTGCAGCACCCAAGGGCTGGACAGAGAGGGAGCAGCGGGCACCAGGAGGTGGCACACAGGGCAGAGGGGCAGACGGGGACAGTAGCCAACAGGGGACCGACGGTCCTGGCATCGAGGAGAGGGGCCCTGCAGCAACTTTCTCGGGGCGCGGGCTGCAGGGAGGGACGAGGCTCCAGGGCGGTGGCCCCAGGGCTCGAGGACTTTACTTGAGGCACATGAACCAGACCAGTGTCCTCCCAGAGCACACAGCTTTATGCACAACTTTGTGTCAAACAGGTAAAAGGGGACCTTTGGGGACTCTGTGTCCCATCGGCGAGGTGCCCCCGAGTTCAAGTGCTGCCCCCGATACTGACTGGCTGGCCAGGTGATGTGTTTACATAACTTGACCTCTCCAGCCTCTGTCGCATCATCTGTAAAATGGAGATAACGTTAGAAGTCCTCTCACACACTGGAGATTAGATAAGACAGGCAGGGTGTCCGACCCGAGTAAGACCTCCATGAGTGTCCCTGTCACAGCAGTGACTGCCACCGGACTCCCTCATGCCCCGGCCCCTCCCAGATCGCTCAGGTCTGCCGAGCACAGCGTGGGCACCACCCTTCCAAACATCTCCCCGCGGGACGGTCGCATGGAGCATCCTCTGACCGTAGAGCCCTCAGCATCCCGGACCCGGCGACTCTGCGGGTCTCTGATTTGGCGATGCTGCCCTTGCCTGACGGGGACTGTGCCTTCTGTTACGTTGCCTGTGGTGGTGGTGACGGAGCCTGAGGGAGCCAGCAGCCACCACCACCCCCCCCCCACCTCCCCCCGCTCCCGGGCACCTCCACCTCCTGCTCCACTGCTTCCCTATCTGTCACCTCTGGCAATCACAGCCACTGAGCTCACAAAAGCGCTGTTTAATCGCCTGCATTGTCTGCTCCGCGCCCGGTAATCTGGGCTTGGAACACATGTTAACAAATGGGCAAAGTTTTATCGGGAGCTGCGCCCCCCTCCCTGCTTCGTCAGGTGAGGTGGTCCCGCCTCCTGGGCTCATGCTCCTGGGGAATCAGCACCCCCCCCCCCCGGGGCCATCGCACAGCCTGCAGAGGGATGATGGCGGGGGGGGGCACCCCTGGGGAACGCCCCCTCAGGGCTTGCGACCTCCCAAGACTCTGTTGGCCATGGGACTGGGGGTTGGGGGGGACCCGTGCAGGGGACCTGGGTTCGAATTCTCCCTCTGCCTCTTCCGGCTTCTGGCGTGGCCGGCAGTCTGCGGCAGTCCTTGGCTTGTCGATGTGTCCCTCCAGTCTCTGCCTCCGTCGCCACATGGCATCCTCGTGGCTCTGTGTCCACATTTCCCAATCCTTATAAAGGCACCAGATATTGGGTCTGGGCCCTTCCTCATCTTGACAGCGTTTGCAAAGACCCTATTTCCAAGAAAGGCCGCGTTCACAGGTGCCAAGGGAAAGGCATTCACATATCTTCTGGGGGACACGTTTCGCCCCACCTGCTACCCTTCGGCCAGACCTTCCTCACTCCAATAGTGGGGATCATTAGTGCCCTTGGAGGTGACCTCTGCCACTAAACTGGCCCTGCTCGGAGTGTCGTGGGCCTTATCTACCTTAGCACGGCCCCGTGAAGGGTGTTGCTGAGATGGGGCCCCCATCCCGTCCTCGGCTGCTTCATCCTGCTCTAAGCCAGGCATGGGTGGGTAAACAGATGATAGTCTTTACATGAGACGGAGACCCTGCCAGAGAGACGAGCATTTATGGAAGCAAAGATACAGTGTTCCCCTTACACGAAGGGGAAGTGAAATTAGGAAGGCCCTCAAGGGACCAATTAACGGAGCCCAGAAGGATACCGAAGGACGAGGAAGGCATTCTGGGCAAAGGGAACAGCAAAATGCTGGAGGAAGGGATGGCCTTGAGCGGCCCCGGGTGGCTGGGTCAGGGACTGAGTGTGTACTGGGAGGGGGACGGAGCTCCTTGGAGGAGAGGCTGAGGGGCAGCTGGACTGACATCTGGCAGGGCTGAGGAGTGCAGACTTCAGCCTCCAGGGCACTGGGGAGCCAGTGAGTGTTGTGGAGCAGGAGAAATGGTGGCGTCTGAACTGTGGCTCAGAGGACTGATCCAGCAGCAAGAACATTTTAAGGCTGTTGCTGAAGGGAAGGCTTTCCTACCTAGGGACACAATTATCCCTGGAATATTAAAGAGCTAGAGAAATCTTTCGACCAGAAATTTCCCAGCAGGTCTTTAAGCCACACCGACAGCCTTCTGGTCCCAGCTCCTTCTGCACGTTGGTGACGGACATCAGACTTGATCCAGGATATCCAGGGGCTCAGGGAAATAGTAAGGGGGCACCTATCCCTGGGGCCTGGCCCCCTTTGCCCCTGACTAGACCATGAGGATCGGCCCTTCTTCACAGGCCTCCCTCCCCCATCCCACTCCCAAGATTTTAAGTTTTACATCCGAGCCTCAGCGTTCTGGGTAGAACCTCCCGGAAGCCAGCGGTAAGAGCTCCAAAGCACCTGGCGCCCGCTTCTGTGCCCTGTGCGTAAGTGGAATCATTTATTTCCGTCCTCCAATCTTGATTAAACCCACCTACAAATGAGCCAGATATTAAATCTGTGACCTCAGTCCTCCCTCGCCCTGACCTCCCCTCCCTCCTTCCACCTCAGGAGTGGCCAATGTAGTCCCGGGGAGCACCGAGCGACTGGAACATTCCGTGCCGGGCCTGCCGGGCTCCTTCCGCCCGAACCCCCCCCCCACCCCCCCGCTGCCTCCCACCTGCCCGTTTCACTTTTAACTCCATTCACATCCTCCAAGCATGTCAGATTTCTATCGTGCACTTTCCCAACGTCAGTCTTCCCACGACGAGAACAAGGCTGTAAACACCCATATTTTCATAAGCCTATTATAGCTCTCCATGTATTCAAAGTAGATTGAGCGATGCTATCTCACACTCCTCGGGCTGGCAGGGGCTGGTGCAGGAAGCTGGCCCACGGCGAACACCAGGAGCCTTTATCATGCCCTCGATGATTGGACGACCACTCTGATTACACTCTGGTGGCCCTTCCTCCCTGCCTGAATCGGCGTATCCGTTTCCGATCGACCCCATCAGAACCTGCTGGACGGCGAAGTCAAGGGAAGGGAGGAATGTCAACAATGACACTCAATGAGGGCACAGAGCAGGCATCCGCTAAGCCCTGGCCGCCCCAGGGAGAGGCACCTTGGGCCTGGCCCACTGGCCCCACGCGGGGTCAGGTCATACAAGAGGGACACCACTCCTGATGCTCTCTAGGATTCTAGGGCCCTGGGGAGGAACAGAATACGTCGGGCCAGCGTGCAATGGTGGGATTTGAAATCCCTGAGCTTCTCGGGGTGGGTGGGGAGGGCGGGGGGGGGCTTTCTCTGAAGGACATAACATATCAGCCACCAGAGGAGATTCCTGGTCAATGCAGTTTCAGTAGAGACCCCAGAATCCTTCAGTAGAGACCCCAGAGCTCGGGTATGGCAAGGCTCATCACAGGCGGCCCTAGGTGTCGAGCGATGTAAGGCCCGTGAGGACAGGCCCGTGGCTGGCTCTGCCTGATAAACAGATGATAAATGATGATAAATGGCCTTGATAAACAGCCATTGAACGAGTAAATGAGTGAAAGGTGTTTGAATCTCCTTCACGTGGGCTGAGGGGGGGATATGTCTGCTAGAACCAGGACAGCAGGGTCTGTCTGAAAAGGGACACGTTTGGGACTCAGAATGCCACCCCCAGCCTGTAGCCCTTTCTGAGCCTGGGGTTAGGCTTTCTGAAAGAGCCAGAGAGGTTTCCAGGCCGAGAGGTAAAAGCAAATATGTTACGTGGGTACTTATATAGCCATTTAAAATGCAAACCATTTACAAACCTAAAAATCATTCTGAGCTGGTGGGCCCTACCAAAACAGGCGACGGGCAGGATTTGACCCTGGGAGGGCCGCAGTTTGGCGTGTGCCTCTCTAAGCCTTGTGTCCTTTATCTGCAAGCTGTGACCAGCTCTTGTCTTATCGGTGGTTGTGGAGAGTCCATACAGCAGGTTATCAAGGTGTCTGAGAGGGTTCAGCCCATGATAACAACACCATCGTAAAAGCCCTGTGGTTTGGAGGGCTAGCCAGGTACCGAGCACTGCTCTGAGAATACGAATTCATGAACTCCTCTGACCCTATGAAGGACTGCTGTGGTCTCCATTTCACAGATGGGGAAACCGAGGCTCAGGGTGGCGCAGTCACTTTCCCAAGGCAGAGCAGGGATTCGAACCCAGCTAGTCGAGCTCCAGGGTACGGGCCCTTAGCCACCGTGGCCTGCTTCCCGCTGCTGTCACTTCTCATTCATGACCACCTGAAAGGCACCTAACGTGAGCCAGGACCCGGACGACCTCCAAGCAACGGGTGACACCCAGGTCCCCCTATCGGGACACTAACTAGGACACTTGTTAGTGTTATGTGGCTGCCAGCTTACCTTCTGAGTGCCAGCTGCTTGGTGTGACATCTGTGAGCCCGGGCTCAGGGACGGAGGGGAGTGAAAGGGAGGAGGTCCCGGGAAGGTCGGGTCTCGGAGAAGAGTCGCTCAGATTCGCAAACATGGAGACAAAGCGGTCCGCATCCAGTTGCCCTGGGAGCTCGAGAATCGGTTTCCCTCAGTCCTGAAAACAAAGACGCAGGTGGGGCGAGAAGGGGCTCACATCCAGTTCGTGGCCTGGTTTCAGCCTGGAGGCAGGGGGACGGACAAGTTGACCTCTCAGGCCATATCCTGCCTCCCTGTTGAGCTGGGCAGCGGGGTGGGGCCTGCAGGAGAAACTCCTTCATAGTTGCAAGTGCTCTCCTTACAGTTTAGGTGTTCGAGACCCCCTTTGCGATGTTGTTTGAGACAGCCCGAGGCTGGAAACACAGGATCCGAGAGGACTTACGAGAGCTCCCCTTCTCTAGGCTGGTTGGGAAAAGTTTTAGATTATTACGGTGTTGCCGTGATGGACTGACTGAAGGGGTCCACCCCAAATTCGTATGTTGGGATCTGAACCCCCAAGGTGATGGCATGAGGAGGTGGGGCCTCTGGGAGGTGATAGGTCACGAGGGCGGAGCGCTCATGGATGGGATCGGCGTCCTTATGAAGGAGACCCCAGAGGGTTCCCTCACCCTGCGAGGACACGGAGACAAGAGCCCATCTACGCGGCAAGAAGGGGCCCTCACCAGACCCTGAAAGTGTCAGCGCCTTGATCTTGAATTCCCAGCCTCCAGAACTGTGAGAAACACATTTCTGTTGTTTATAAGCCCCTCGGTCTGGGATATTCTGTGAGAGCAGCTCCAACTGCCGAAGACAGAAATAAATAGTCAGTAGCATCTGCACATCTAATCAGAGCAGAGAGCCAGTTCCGGAAACCCCAGAACCAAGCCAGAAAACTCATCCCCAAGACTCTCTCCCTCTAGACCCCACTCTTGGGTCTAGGAATCTGTGTGAGTCAGGGCTCTCCAGAGAAACAGAGGCGGAGAAGTCCCACGATCTGCCGTCTGCGTGCTGGAGACCCGGGAAAGCCAGTGATGTGATTTGGTCCGAGTCCAGACGCCTGAGAGCCTGAGAGCCAATAAAGAAGCAAATTCCTCCTTCCTCTGTCTTCCGTTCTCTTCCTGGGCCTCCATGGAGTGGCGGCTGCCCACCCACGCTGGGAAGGATAATCTTCTTTGCGGAGTCCCCTGATTCAAACGCTAATCTCATCCAGAAACACCCTTCCAGACGTGCCCGGCAATAATGTTTAGCCTGGGCCCCCCATGACCCCTTCAAGTTGACACGTGAACTTAACCCTCACGGGGCCACCTGACCTTTGGTTTCGGCTCAGGTCATGATCTTCCGGTTCTTGGGATTGAGCCCCGAGTTGGGCTCTGCACGGACAGTGTAGAGCCTGCTTGGGATTCTCTCTTTCCCTCTCTCTCTGCCCCTCCCCTACTCGCTTGCATCTCTCTCTCCCTCTCTCTCTGCCCCTCCCCTACTCGCTTGCATTCTCTCTCTCTCCCTCTCTCTCTTTCTCTCTCTCTCTCTCCAAATAAATAAATAAACTTAAAAAAAACCCACCTTAACCCTCATTATTGGGCATGAGACAATTTGGGTTTACATGTCCAATGACACCATGTCACTGAGTCCCATTAAAATGTTGATGGGGGGTGGGGGTGAGGATTCCAAACTATCAGCAATGCCTTTCTCTGTGAGGACAGGGTGTTTTTTTTTTCTTTACTGTTACTGGTATTATTTATTTTCTGCAATAGACAAATATTCTTGAAGTCACCGATGAGAGAAGTCATTAAAGATAAAAATGTTGATAAGAGCAGGCTGGGTCTCTTCTTCCAGAACCCAGTGGGAAGTTGCCTTCTCCGTGGAAAAAAAACCATCCCATGCATCCAGGGGACATTTGTCATCCTTGGTCTTAACCCGACCCCTTCTTATCTTGCCGACAAGGAGAAGGATGGAGGGGCGCCTGGGTGGCGCAGTCGGTTAAGCGTCCGACTTCAGCCAGGTCACGATCTCGCGGTCCGTGAGTTCGAGCCCCGCGTCGGGCTCTGGGCTGATGGCTCGGAGCCTGGAGCCTGTTTCCGATTCTGTGTCTCCCTCTCTCTCTGCCCCTCCCCCGCTCATGCTCTGTCTCTCTCTGTCCCAAAAATAAATAAACGTTGAAAAAAAAAATTTTAAAAAAAGGAGAAGGATGGAGAAGGGGGCTGTGAGCAAGCGAAGCTTACAGGAGCATGACTCAAACAGCCCATTGTGAAGGGAGCTAACCCTGAGAATCGGCTTTGGAAATAAAACACGAGGCTGGTCTCGTTTCAGTTTGGGTGTTCAAAACCCCCTTTGCGATGTTGTTTGAGACAGACTGAGGTTGGAAATACAGGATCCGAGAGGACTTAGAAACGCTCCCCCTCTCTGGGCTCGTCGGGAAAAGTGTTAGATTATTACGGTGTCGCTGTTATGGACGGAATGTTTGTGTCCACCCCAAATTCATATGTTGGGATCTGAACCCCACCAGGGGGTGCCTCCCGAGCCTTTTGCCTCCAAATCTGCTGAAGCCTTAAGAGTCCCAGCTGTGCCCCTGGGACAGCTGACTCAAGGTGACCTATACACAGGATTCTAATCAAAAGGGAGCCCAGAATCAGAGCCAGGGAAAACCCTGGAAGCTGTCAAGGATTCGTGAGCAAGTACAGAATCCTGCCTGTGAGATTTTTCTTTTGGAAGCTTGGTCTGTAGGATAATCTGTCGTAATGTCGAAGGATGGTCGTGTTGACTCGTCGCTTTCCTGAAAGTAGTAAACGGCACCTAATACAGCGCCTTGCTCACTGTAAGTACTGTATGGTGGTGATGATTCCCAGATGCCGTCCCCAGTGCTGGCGACACTGCAGTGAACAGATAGACAAAGCCTATCCCCTTGTGGGGCTGATGTTCTGGTCAGCGGGGATAGAAGGGTATCCGTAATTGTTACTAAATCCACATAAGTTAAAACACAGTGTCGGACAGAGACGTAGGGTTATGCGAAGTAAAGCAATTTCAGGGATAGGAGAGAAGTTAGGTGGGCATTTTGGAAAATTTTAGATTGGGCGATCAAGGAAGGCCTCCGGAGCGGGCGGGGGGCGGGGGGGCAGTGGGCATGACAATGAGCAGAGATCAAAATGAAATGAGTAAGCAAGCCATGCACATAGGCTGGGAAGATAGCGTTCCAGGAAGAAGAAACAGCAGGTGCAAAGGTCCTGAGGTACAAACGAGCTTGGGGTGTTCACGGCAAAACAAAGAGGCCAGTGTGGCTGGAATGGAGTGAGCCAGAGGGTGTGGTAAGACGCAAGGGAGCTGTGCTGGCCTTCTGGACCACAAGAAGGCCGTGGTTCTCACTGTCCAGCGAGCTGGGAGCTGCATGAATCCTTGGAGCAGGGGAGTGGTGCGGTCTGCTTGGCGCTTCAGAAGCCACCGGCTGCCGTGGTCCCAAACAAGCATGTCGTATCGGTGGCTGAAAGCAATAACCGTCTCTTGGCTCACATTTCTGTAGGCGAGCAGTCTTCGTGGGCTAGCCTCATTTCCCTGCTCAGGGCCTCACAAGGTGGTGGCCTTCCAGGCTGTCGTCCGGAGATTCTGGGGGAGAATCCACTTCCAATCTCGTGCGGCTCGCTGCAGAGTTCGGTTCCTTGTGGGTGTAGGACCGAGGCCTGTGTCTGCTCGCTGGCTGGCCGTGCGGACTGCTCTCTGCCCCTGTAGGCTGTCTGCATATCCCCTCTTCAGCCAGCAAGGGCATGCCGGGTCCTTCTTGGACCTTGACGTGCTTTGCCGCCCACACACGCGACACCAACTTGCGGGAGGGCTCTTTGGGTGTGAGCAAGCCTCTCTTAACGTAGACTTGGAAATTCAGAATTACACCGTCAGGTCAACCATTCCACCCTCCGTCGTGCGCTTCAGAGCATTTATTAGGCGCTTCTGTGTTCCTAAGGCTTGTTGTGGATTATGGAAGGCTCGAGGGGCGGGAGAAAAGCAACCACAGAGAATTTCATCTCACCGGGAGCCGAGACTAATGGTGCAGAAAGCAGGCGGAGGATTTGGGAGAATACAAGGGCGCCCGGGGCTGAAGGATGCAGAAGGGGAGCGAATCTGCCAAGAGGTGCGCTTCTGCGTTTACGCATCTCCCACCGGCTTAATTCTGGGCTCTTTCCAGGTGCGTGGGCCCAGCAGCTAACAGGGGTTTCACAACTATTTGTCCGGTAAGTGAGCAAGTAGATGAACCCGTGGGCCTCAGTTTTCCTCCCTGAAAAATGGGGATATTGGCCTCCCCACAGGCTTGTGCGAGGATGAGACACAGAAGGACTTGTCTGCGTGTGACGAGCAGAGCGGTTTCAAACGCAGTGCCATCTCTTTGGGGAGGGGTCGGAGATTGGCTTTGATGGGCCCCTAGGAGACGGTGGCGGGAGGAGGGGCGGGAAGAGCCCTTCCCATCAAAGGCAGTTAAGTGGCCAACATTCTCACGGGATATCCCGAGTGCCCCTGAGAGGAAGGGCAGAGGTCCCAGAGGGCTGCGTGGGCACGTTGAAGGCAGCCTTTGTCTTCATTACCTACCGGTGGGCCTCCCCACCAGGACCTGGTTGAAGACAGAGATCAGTTTCCCTGGGAAGAAAGGGGTTGGCCGGTTGTCCCCTTGGGCTAAGATTCATATTTCAATGACACGATCGGCTTTATTTATAATCTGCCCAAACTAGAAACCACCTGAAACATCCCTCAGTGGTAGAATGGATAAATGCATCGCGGTATCTCTTAAAACAGAATATTACCCAGGGATCGTATTTTTAAGGCACAAACTACTGATAAACGCAACTCATAGATGAATGTCACACACACCTTGCTGAGACAAAGTGGCGGGACACACAAGGGCGCGTCTTGCGTGATTCTATTTCTGTGAGGGCCAAGAAGCAAAGCTAATCGGGGATGGCGAAGCCAGAACAGAGGGCACCCTTGGGGTGGGGGCAGGGGTGGGAACGTTCTGTGTTTTGATCCGGGGTGGGGGGGGTGGGTGGCGTGAGCGTGTGATATGAAGACATTCATCGAGTTGCTCACTTGAGATTTGTGCATTTTGCCATAAATCCTGCTTCTAAAAAGGAATAAAATCGTGCCGACCGTGCTAGGGTCAGCCGCGTATTGAGTGATACATTAGTGCTGTGCATGTATTCTCTCCAACCCCGGGAGGCAGGCATCGGGATTCTTGCTCGATGGATTATGAAGACTGGAGCCTCGAATTCCCAGAGCATGGAGTTAGGAACAGAGCAGGATGCCGGCCTGTTTTCACGGTCCGCCTCAACCCCGTACCTACCGGAAGGGCTGGCTGGCCTGCTCAATGCCTGCACACAGCAGGCTTGCTGTTCTTGGGTAAGTTGAGCTAGAACTATCATGGGAGTCTCATTCCTGAATTGTATCCGGCCCTGGACGTGGTTCGTGCAACTCTTCCGTCGAGGTCCCATGCCTTTCTGTCCTCCCTGGGAAGCAGGAAGCCTGGAGCCTCGGAGGATGGGAGTAAATATCTCCGGCTCACCCCGCACCGGCCCACTTCCTCCCCATCTCACCCCCCCCCCCAACTTCAATCTGTCCCTTGGCCTGAAGCAGGAAGAAGTTAGATGGTGAGCGAATCAGGCCCGAATAGCCTTCGGGTGACAAGAAGGCGCTCTATAACTGAACAGCTGTAATAGGCTGATGTGTATCTTGCACAATGCGTGCGTTTAATAAAGTATTAATATGAGGACCAGATTGCTTCTGCCAAGCAGGCAGTGCAAGATTGGCGAGGAGGGAGGCGCTGAGTGCTCCCCTGGGAGGCAGGAGCCCTGAAGACTCTCCCTTTGTGAGCTTGGGCTCCTTTGCTTTGCAGAATAAATGCATTTGGCCAAGGGTGACCGTGAGAGAACTTTCTCCTGGGATACTTGTATCGCACGATCCAAATAGGTTCTGGAGGGCAGGAGAGATGCTCTGATGAAATGAGTTGATCCATTTCGGTGGTAAAGAAGCTCGGGTGAGAGGCGTTGGGCACAGCGGGTGCCGGGGTCATGTCGAGGGGGAGGTTTTCAAGAATCCACCTTCCCAGGGGCGCCTGGGTGGCGCAGTCGGTTAAGCGTCCGACTTCAGCCAGGTCACGATCTCGCAGTCCGTGAGTTCGAGCCCCGCATCAGGCTCTGGGCTGATGGCTCAGAGCCTGGAGCCTGTTTCCGATTCTGTGTCTCCCTCTCTCTCTGCCCCTCGCCCGTTCATGCTCTGTCTCTCTCTGTCCCAAAAAATAAACGTTGAAAAGAATCCACCTTCCCAGCTTCAGACAGCTGGTTCGGATGTGTGCAGGCTCTCTCGGGCTCTCGTGCCTGCAAACTTCCGAGCGCACAGTCCTACCTTCCAGAAGCTTGCTCTCCTTCGCTGTTGGAGGCACGTTTGGGGCCGGACGGCTCTTGATTGCGGGGCTCCTCCTGTGCCTGAAAGGATGTTTGCCCATCCCTGGCCACGACATGTAGATGCCAGCTGTGACAGCCAAAAAGATCACCAGACCCTGCCAGACGTCCCCTGGGGAATGCAAAAATTGCCCCTGGTTGAGACCACTCTGCTTTATGGGACCATTTCTTTTTTTTTTTTTTTAAGTTTTAGTTTATTTATTTTGAGGCAGAGAGAGAGAGAGAGAGAGAGAGAGAGAAAGAAAGCGTGAAGAGGGGAGGGGCAGAGAGAGAGGGAAAGAGAATCCCAAGCAGGCTCTGCACTGCCAGCCCAGAGCCCGACGCGGGGCCCGAACCCACGAACCGCAAAATCATGACCCGAGCCGAAACCAAGAGTTGGACGCTTAACCAACTGAGCCACCCGGGCGCCCCCATGGGACCGTTTCTAGTGGTTTCTAGAGTGAAGGTTGGAGGTCGCATGGACCAGTAAGGCTACCGCCCTAACGACTTGAGTCGCCCGGCTTGAAGAGCCTTCACTCGGGGGCTTTGATTCTGCCAAGCGAGCCCGCCCCCTAAATCATCAGTGGGAAACTCCGTCACGTGAGTTTATTTAGCACCCGCGCAGATCCAGTGAGCAAAGCCACGCTTCATCGGGACCATCCGAATCACAGATGGGAGGAGACGATGGCTACTGAACGGATTCCCTTTGCAAATTTCCAGATCCGTGGGGGCCAAAGTGAAGGAAGCCCAGTGTAACGCAAGATGCCTTTTTGGGAGAGAAAAATAAAAGATCCAAAAATTAAGGATTCCTTTATCATGCCTTTAGCTTCCGAGTCCAACAATTAATTCTTATAGGCTAAAGGACCTCTGTGTTTCTGAGGCATTATTATTTAATGTGGGCCTATTTTAAATTGTAATTTTTTTCATTAAGTTGCCTCGTTTTGCTGATTAAGCCCAGTTTATAACCTAGCTTAGACTATGTTCCTTGAGTAATAACTATTTTTCTTGTAAAATATTCCTTAATAACGTGTGATCCATATTTTAAATTTTATTCTAAGTCAGAGAGGCCTCCCAGTGGCTCACGAGTCTGTCCTCGTGCTCTCGAAGGAAGTTGGAGGACACAAGTCAGCCAGGCGCTCTGTGTGCTCCGTAGAGGGTACAAGGTGGGGGAGGGCGGTGCCTGTTCAGCCTCTGTGCTCCCAAGGCTTAGCCCCAACGGCCAACCCAAACTGGGCCGTCTGCCCCAAAGCTTTCTAGAAAAGTCCTTCGAGCAGTCTTGCTGGTGCCAGAGGGGAGCCCGTGGGGAAGCCGGGCAGCCGAGGCAGGGGAGTGATGGCCGGGCGGTCCCCACCTGCACCCGCCCCTCGTGAGGGGCACGGCAATCAGTTCCCTGTATCTGCCTTGTCCCCGGCCCTCCCAGCCCTCAGAAATAAGGATAAGTATCCCCATACAAAGAAGGCGTTTTGATGTCACCATTGCCCTGAGCAGTGAGCACCGTGAGCCCCTCTTTCAGAGGAGACCACTGAGGCCTTGGGAGGCATGGGGACTTGCCCTGTGTGTCCACGGCAGAACAAGCCAGGGCTTTGGCTTCAAGGTCGGAAGCTGTTTTCCTTTTCTTCCTGCCACGGCCTGTGGCTTCCGCGTTGTCGGCTGCACAGCCAGCCCTGCCCGGGAGGGCCCTGGCCCTGGAGAAGGCCCTGCAAGGTGGCCGGGGCTCGTCGGGCATTTCGTGGGCATCCTGCATCACAGCCTTCTGCCTCCCGGAAGGCCCACCTGTTCTTGGATGCTGGCCTGACCCAGGGATAGAGAAACAGTGGTTCCCCTCACCCGCCCCCAAGGATGCAGAGAAAGCTCCAGAGGGCACGGCAGGCTGTCCGATGAAATACAGCTGGAAAGAAGCCGATGGGCTGGCAGAAGGGCCCCAGGACTCTGCTTCAGGAGACCTGGGTCCTGGTCTTAAGTTACTTGTCGATTGTTCCTGTGACCTTGGCCACGGCTCTTCCCTTCTCTGGGCTTTAGTTTATCCATTTGTAGAACAGAAGGGCCCCGGTTCAAGATCAAGAAGGCCACTTCCCCATGGTAATCTGTGGTTTGGGAGCCCAGCTCAACGACAATGTAGCCAGAACCATCGACTGATCTTGTGGCTTATTTCTTTATCTGCCCGTTCACTTTGTTTTCACTGAGACCCTTCTGAGCACCTACTGTGTGCACAATATTAATGGAACGTATTAGTAGAACCACTGCTGTGACAAAATCTCAGCAGCTGAACACAGTAACGTTTTATTCCTCACTCGTATCCTTGTCCATCGGGGACCGCGGGAGGACGTCATTCCATGCTGTCATTCAAGTACCCAGGCTCTTTCCGCCTGACGGCTCTGCCCCTCTCCAGGTGCTCGGCGCCCCCTCCGTCCAGGCAGCTGGCACAGAGAGAGGGTGGGGAGGATGGCACAGGCCGTTCCTAGGGCCCAGGCCTGGAAGCCACACTCCACTGCCAGGATTCAGTCATATGGCCCCACCATCCCGCAAGGGAGGCTGGGAAATGAGCCCTCGGGGGAAGAGGGATAGGGTTTGGGGAGCACGCACACACGCAGAGCAGGTGCCGTGAACAAGATAGAGCAAAGACAGCTCCTGCGCCCCGGGTGGACTCGGGTGAAGGAGCCTGGGACGAGCAGAGCACGAGGTTCCAGATGGAGACCAGCATCAGCCTTCTGCAGGAACCCAGACCCTTGGCCCTCTTGTCAACTCAGGACACGCCGCCTAATGAAGCTCTTCTCCCCCATCACCTTCCCTGATATACAGCTCAGAGCCAAGGCGACTGACTGAACGAATCCTGCCCTTCTCTGTCCTCAGTGTCTCCCATCCACAAAATGGGAAGAAAGACGACCCCCTCCCCGTCTTGGCTCGCCAGGGAATTGGAGCAGCGTCAGGCGTCAGCAAAGGGTCCCAGCACAGCCTTCCCCAGCCTTCTTATTAATAGTATAACCACGTCATTATCAATAATGAAACACAAATTAATAATAAATAAACAAACTAATGATAAATAATGCATACGTCATGAATAATACATTAATACTACGAGGCTTTTGAGCGTGTATTGCGTCTGACAGAGGGGAATTTGATTAGCTGGCTGGAGATCACAGAGTGGGAATATTTCACAAGAGCCTGGAGATTGGGGCAGGGATGGATGCCGGAAAGTCTCCCTGCAAAGGCTGGGGGGGCTCAGAGCTGAGCTGGGGGAGGTGAGAACCAGGAGACGGAGGGTAGGGACCCCCCCCCCCAGGTGTTCTTTCATGGCCTAAATTTAGGGTAGAAATCCATAGCCCATTAAGGCAGAAAAACAAAAACTTTTCAGCCCCAACAGCATCGGATGCTATGGCCAAGGCTAGGCCGGCTAAAGTTGGCTGTAGAATTTATTGGTTCGGCCATGACTTCTTTCATTCGTTCGTTCGTTTGTTCATCCATTCAGTAAGTATGCCTTTCATGCCAACAGTGTAGCCAGCAGCATGCTAAGCCCTCATGTTGCAGGTCATGAGACATGCTTTTGGCTCTCCAGGAGCTCACAGTCTGCGGTAGTGGGAGACAGATTAGCCAAACGTGTTAGGACTATGGTAGATGATAGGAGAGGGGTACTTACCTCCGGCTTGGGGTGCTGGGCGTGGGGTAGGTGAGGTTGGGGCTGGTGTCAGGAGAGGCCTCTGGCATAAGTGATGTCCAAGCTAAGCCCTGAAGGCTCTATGGAAGCCATGAGGGTGATGGCAGGTGCATAGACCCAGGAGCCCCACGATGTCTAGTATATATGGGGAGCATTGAGTGATTCCGATGGCTGAGGCTCAGCCTATGGAAGGCAGAGGGACAAGCGATGAGCTGAAGAAGAGGCAGGCCAGGGGGGTGAGGGGAAAAGGTTTGGACCTCATCCCAGAGGCAGCGGGAAGACGACGAAGGATTTGGATCCAGTGTGTGACATCAGGACACCGGGCTGCAGCATGATCCTCATGCGTCCAGGGCACCACGGCCAGCAAGCACCGTCATATGCCATGTCCGTGCGATGGCTCGTTCACTTCCTCCTCTGTGCAGCATGCCGGCTGAACACCCACCACGTGCCAAACATCATGCAGGAAACCGGAGAAGCACATGAGGTCCCCGACCTTAAGAAGCTCCCAGTCTGACGGCAGAGACATACACAAAGAGCCGTGTGTGACATTATCGTCAGCGTGGATGGCTATGATGGAGACGTTTACCAGGGTCCGCGAGCTCAGAAGAGGGCACATCAGACTCGGATCAATCAAGGAAGGGGCGACTGTTGCGTTGAACCTGGAAGGGCATGGACAAATCTCCCTAAATGAACTCAGAGACGGGCATTCCAGGAAGAGGAAGCAACCCAGGCGAAAAGAACAACCTGAGGGGGTGTGGAAGGGGTGGTGGGTGGGTTCCACGGTGGCACAGACGCGGCGTGAGACTGATTGAGTTGGAGACGCTGAGAGAGGCGAGATCATTAGGGACCCGGTTGGCCATGACAGAGTCTGAACTTGATCCTGAATTGGAAGGCAATGGGGTAGGGAAATTGCGTGGCATTAGCCAGGGAGGTGGTGTCGTCGTATTTGCATTTTAGAGACATCACTGAGACCCCAGGTGGGGCTGCGTTGGAGGGCCATGGCTGGAGGCTGTGCAGGGTCCTGGGGAGGACTTCTAGGGGCCTAAACCAAGGCAGGACTGGTGCGGGGCAGAGACAGTTTGGAGAGCTATTCAGCAGGAAGAATTGATCCATCTATGAGGCAGGTGAGCCGTTAACCTCTCCTCTTCGCTCAGAGGCTTTTCTTTTCTCAAAAGGCCCCCTCCGCCCTCTGCGCCACCCCTCACCCCGGTCCCTGGCTGGGAGCACCTGTTAGCCCAGCACGGAAGGTGTATTTCACGGAACCCTCTGTACCTGCCTGAAAGGTCTGGTCGCGTTAATTGTTTTGCTATAATAATATTTATTATGCTAGTAATTACGCGGCACAGGGAGCCCAGGGAGGCTGTCACCAGTGCCACGCTGCGGTATTTATCTTCATGAGGTGGGGTGACCTCTTTTCTTCATGAGTGGTGATGCACGGAGCTCCCGCTTTCACATGGAGGTAAATCCCAGCGCCACAGAAAGGGGAGGGCACAATCAGGAACTTATGTGACCCCGACCCCCATGGTCGACCGCCCAGCAGGGCCTTAAATCCAGCTGGTGGGGCTGTTGCCAGCATCCGACTGTCTGTCTGCTCCGAGTCACCTCTTGGTGAGCCCAGGCTGATTCTCCCCAGGGAGAGGGGTCCTGGAGTCCCTGCCCGCCCACAGGGAGCTCCTGGTCCGACGGTCTGATTCCTCTCTAGCTACTTTGCCTCAGAAAGTGATGACTTCAGTGACACAAAACAGGCACTTCTGGGCCAAGGTGACTGTCCAGAGCTGGGATCGGGGGACTGTACGTCAGGGATGCGATAGAACAAATTCATCCATCTGGCCTCGGGTCTCTCGCCGTCCTGGAAAAGTTATCAGACACATTCCCCTGGCCTTCCTCGCATCCTCTGCTGGCTTTGAACTTGAACGTGGCCTCAGCTACCCGTCATCCTGCTGCCCCTTGTGGAGGTGTTGTGTCCTGCTGACCCAGCCCGGTGTCTGATCCCGCCGGCCTGGAGCAAGGCTTCTTGTGTCCTTCTGGGCACCTGCCCCTCCTCCTCACCCCTGCTTTCCCCTTGCTTCCCATTGGAGGGCAATGGGCAGGGGGCTCTGCAGGAGGGATAGCGAAAGAGTAATGGATTCAGAGTCAGAGGGCCGGCCTGCCACGCCAGCTTCTGGGTGATCACGAGGAAGTCGTTCTGTATCGCAGAGCCTCTGTCTCCTCACCTGTCAAATGGGGATGCTATCCCACAGGGTTGCTATGGTGACCAGTGAGCTAATAATTACAGATATGCTTTGAAAACTGCCCAGCACCAGTCACCTGTTTTTGCTCAGTTTGGGGCTCATTCAACACATAGTTATTGAAATCCTATTAACATGCCAGGAACGGTTCTAGTTTCTAGGGATAAAGTCGTGATCAAACACCACAAAGTCAAGGACTTTGGGCTGAGGCCCCTTTTACCACCTGCCAACACAACTGTGACACCTGGACAGAATGGATGGACACCTATTTGAAAAATCTAGCACATAAATCCTTGCAGGTGGTTTGGGGAAGAAGCCTGGAATTTAAAGCACCCCTGAAAGAATGAGTATAAACACGTCCAAAAGCCAGACTCTCGTAAGGTGATCCTGCAAATGCCCAAGATACAAACTAAAGTCACAAAAGAACTGTGAAAGTCTCAGTTCACACGAGGCAACGATCAACAGGCCCCACTGATAAGATGGCACCTGGCTTGGAAGGTATCTGACAAGGACTTTAAAGTAGCTATTGTAAAAATGCTGGGACAGGCCATCACAAATGGTCTTGAAACAAGTATTAAAATAGAAAGTCTCAGCAAAGAAATAGAAGATATAAAGGAGAACCAGGCAGAAACTTTAGAACTGAAAAATACAATAACTAAAGTTAAAAAAAAAAAAAAAAAAAAAGAAACCTCACAGGACAGACTCAGGAGCAGGAATGAGATGACGGAGGAAAGTCTGTGAACTTGAAATAGATCAATAGAAATCATCCGATCTGAACACCAGGAAGAAAAGATTGAAATATACACACACGTGCACACACAAAATCTCTGCTCTCGTGAAGCTTCCGACCTGGTTGGGTAAGGGGGTGGGAGAGGGGAAGATCAGTAGACAAACAAATAAATGTGTATCAGGCAGGAATAAATGTTTAAAAAAGAATGAAGCAGGGTAAGGAGCAAGAGAATGGCAGGGATACGATTTTATATAAGATAGCTGGGAAGGGCCTCTCCAAAGAGCAGAATGGAGGGATTGAGCCACGTGGGTGCCTGCGGAAAGATTGTTTGGGGAGGCGGGACCGGCAAGTGCAAAGGCCCTGAGGTGGGGATATGCTTGGAGTATTGAGGGGCGGGCAGAGGTCATTGTGCAGGGGGGGAGGGTGGAGGAATGAGGAAGAGAGTGAGGGGAGATGAAATCAGAGAGGGCAGAGATGGGAGCAAGGATCCCAGTTGGGAGGCATTGCAGTAGACCAGCAACAAATTATGGTGACTGGGCCCAGGGGGTGGCAGCGGAGGGGTGAGGGAGTTGGATTCTGGATGCATTTTGTAGAGAATGCAGCCCTTGCCTGAGCCAAGGAAAAGTAGGGGGAAGCATCACTTCCGTTTGGTTCGTTTGAGGTGCCTGCGGACATCCAAGGGTGCGTTAGGCGGTAACGCAGGACCCTAGGTTCGGAGTTCCTAACCCACCTGCTGCAAGGTGCCCGGTCACCTCTGCTGGCAGGAAGGGACACGGGACACCAGCTCAGCACAGTGCCCCCAGGAGGAGTGGGACGCTGTTCAGAATGCACCAGTCACACTGTCCCCTAACATTGAGGCTGCTACTTCTGGGCGTCCCCCCCCTCAAGTGGACGCACGCTATTTGCTGCTCTGGGGTCCTGCCGGATGGCGGTTCAACAAGGGCCATTACGCAAGGATCCTGCTGCCTCTCCACGGCTCGTGCTGCCTATGCTCTTTGCTGTACCCACTGTGCGGCCTGCTGACTCGGCTGGTCTGCCTTACATCCTCCCGTGACCGATGGGGTGGCCACTCACCGCCCAGGGCTCATTTCTTCTGTTGGACAGAGTCCTCCTGCCTGACCTCCATGAGAGGCCCCTGGGTACTCTAAGGCGGCACCAGTGCCTGTCCGGGCAAATGTGGCCAGAGAGGCAGGTGCAGAAGGCACCTGAAGCTAGGTGACACAACCTGGCCCAGGCTGTGTCACACAGGGCCACCGGGAAGAGGTGCTGGCTCGAGAGCCCTCCTGGACACAGCACCCACTGTATGGAACAGTCCAGGGCATGGGCCAGAATTAATCTGTTCCTTCACCCAACAGAGATTCCTACGGAGGCACTGCTCCAGGCACATAGGTAACACGGCACCTGGTTACAGCCCGTGGCCTCACGTCGTGGTGACCATTCACCAACTACACCGTCACAAGTCCTGTTCCGTGATCTAAGCGGTAGGGGACAAGGGGTGTTTTGGGGACTGTGACAGCCTGGGGCGTCAGGAAAAGATTTCCTGAGGAGGTGAGATTTCCATTAATCCTGGAAAGATGGGTAGCAATTTCCCAAGCCAAGAGCGAGGGCTCAGGACAGAGGGGACCATCTGTGCTAGGACTCAGCAGTGAGGGATGGGGCTGCTCTTGAGGAAGAACAGAACGCAGAGGGGCCTGGACGGGGATTTTGAACTAGGCGTGTGCCAGATGTCCCCGAGACGGTCCGCAACATTTCCTATGCGCCAATTCGAAGCTCTGAAGGTCCCTAAGAAGGCCAGAGGCGTGCCTTCTAGAGAAAGCAGCCTGGCTGCTGGTGGAGAATGCTAGAAGGGAATGAATGGATGCAGGAAGTCCAAGCCAGACCCCGGCCTCACGCTACTCCGTTAACCACCAATGTCTGCTGAACCCCTATGGGGTCGAGCACCAGGGACGAGTTAGCCTTTACTCTGCCAGTCCTCGAGTTGGTCAAGGGAGGTATGGTCGCCCTCGCTGTTGAACTAGGTAGGGAGAGGTTTAAGCGCTGCACCAGGCCAGCCATGGGCCATGGTGGAATTATAACTCCCGTGACCACCTTGTTTTGGTTTCCCAGGGACTTTGTGGTTTGGTGCTAAAAGCCCTCGTCCCAGGAAAGTTCTCGACCTGGGCAGACTGAAACATCCACATAGGTCACCCTGATATAACTTCTGTCTCTTTCCGCTGCATCAAGGCAGGCCTGCACCCCTTCCAGGGGGCCAGACGCGAGCCGGCCTTCTGGAAGCGTCCCCTCTGAGCTGGGAAAGGGGAGAGGAAGGGCGCCGGGATATCACAAGGCGAGTTACCGGACGCGGGAGCTATTCGTCATCGCCTCGTTGGGGAGGGCGCCTGGTGCCTACACATGGCCTGTGATTTTGCTAAACGTATCTTAACAGGAGCGGTATAAATGATGTCAGAGATAGAGGGGGAGAGTGATGGCCGCATTCGGGATAATGAACTGCTTAGTTAGGATGAATCCGGCTCCCCTCCTGATCCTGCTTCTTGATACTGTGCTCGGGGGCTCTCACGCAAAGGGCTGATGGGTGGCAAATTTAACGCCGAGAAAGACAGAGCTCCGTCTTTAGCCGGTGGCGGATTAATTTACGGATTCATTTCTCGGTGAAATGGTGTTGAGTTGTACCAGGAACCAAGGTGGCAAGATTTGGGCTCGGTTAACATCCGACTTGAGATTGATTGGAGCTGGAAGGCCTCCAAGATCCAGTTCCTCCCTCAGTTTGCAGACGAGGAAACTGAGGTACAGACAGAGGGACAGCCTGCCTGAGGTCGCAGAGCTGTGCTCCCTACCTCCTGGCTGTGCTCCCTGCCTGTGCTCCCTGCCTCCTTTTTGACTGTGCTCCCTGCCTCCTGGCTGGTGGATGAGCCCCTCTCCCCTGACCCCTGCCTGCTCAGCCTTCCCTTCCCACCAGCCCGATTTGGGCCGTGGAGGCAGGGGCGAGGTGGGGAGGTGGGGAGGTGGGGAGGAGGGGTCCTGGCAGTAGGGGGCCTTCGCAGATCTCTTCTCTTTGCTTTTCCGTCCTCCGCCTCGGGAGAAGGGTGCCATGTGGGTCTCCTGGCTCCGGATCCCCGGTCATCTCTAAATCCTTTACTCCTTGACCAACTTCCAGATATCAGACCCCGCTCTTCCCACCTCTATCCGGGACCATCTTTCTTCAGCCAGACAGTGGGAAGTGAGAAGGAATGGTGGTCCGGGAGGCCAAGAAGCATGGTGTCACCTCACCCTGTCGGGGGGCACCCGCCCTAGGTGGGCTGTGGGTGGTGAACAAAGCCCTAGAACCCTGTGATGATTCCCATCTCCACATTACACGTGGGGAGACTGAGTCCTGTGGGGGCCACATAACTTGCCCAGGTCACTACTGAGCGGTAGGGCAAGAAATTTGAACTGGATAACTGGCTTCAACCTTGTTGGAGGCGTGTGGGCAGGAGAAGCAAGGAAAGTGAGGGAGGAACTTTCAGACAAAGAACCGATGTAAGGCATTCGGAAGGCGATGGAATCTTGTGGAACAGCAAGCGGAGAGATGTTAGCCAGATCTAAAGGAGATCTTCTGTGCTTTCCTTTTGCCAAAACCTCCTTGACCATGAACCCTCCTGTGTGTGCCTGTGTCTGGGAAGGTGAGTTCTCACCTGTGGTGCAGGTGCTGATGGGCACTGACCCGGTCCTCTCCTGGTACAGGTGTCAGAAAATTGCCTTGTCACCTGGCTCTCCCTCCCTGCCTAGCTAGCGACCCTCCCTCCAGACCTGAGGCTGAGAGCCCACAGTCACCTGAGGGCTCTCCTGGCCTTGGACAGGAACCATCTGGGAGCCTGCAGCTCGTTATGAGGCTCCGATGGCAAGCCTTGGAGGGAATGGGCCGTCCCCTCCGCCCAGCTTCCCTGATCCCAAACCCAGGCCTCCCCGTTCACAGTTTCCGACGCTCCACGTTGGGTTCCCCGTGTGCCCTTCTGGCCCCTGCATTGGCCGTCCCGCCCCATCTGAGAGCCAGGCCTCTGTGAAAACACAGTCAATGGAGTGGCGAATCGGGGCTACCCTCCCCGAAACCCCACGTGACCTCAGCAGGTCACGCGACTCCGCTCCGGGTAGCCCCAGGAGGCAGGGGTAAGAGACTGGCCTCCAAAGGGGGCAGATCTGGGTCCCAGCTTTTTCTGCTTAGGTGGTGGTGTCATTGGACAAGGCCCTACCCGCTCCCCACCCCCGCCCCCGCCCCCGCCCCACCAACCCCGAACCTCAGTTCCTTCTTTACGACAGAGAAATCCCCCCGGGGCCGTGGCGGGATCGTCCCCACCTGCTCGTAAGAAAGCTCCAAAAGCAGCACTTGTCAGATCTCATTTTAATACTCTACTGATATTAATGGAGCTCGCATTCCAGAAGGAGAGGCAGATGTGCAAACAGACAATTACACTCCAGCGTGACACACGCAGCCAGCGCGGCATCTTATGTTGCACAGGTTGTTGCTAGAGCTGAATGGGGGCCAGAAAGCGCCACGGGCCCAGGGAGATTGTAGTCCCTGCGCGGTGGCCGGAGCCCCAGTGTGGCTAGGCTCGGCGCTGTCACCCCGCCCCCGCCCTCTGACCAGGGGGTCCTGGGGAATGGGAGCCACAGTCCCTTCCGCTTCCGGTTAGAGACCTGTTCCTGGCGTTTGTTGCAAAGGGCCCTAGCGAGGCCAAGGCCAGGAAGAGGGGAGGCAGGCGTGACTCGGGGGCTGCGAGAAGGGGAGTGAGTGCCTCCCTAGCCATCTGTCTCACTTGTCTCCCCTCGGCCCCTACCCTGGTTCTAGTCTTGCAAGGTGCTGAATCAAAGATGGGCTCCCGGGGATACAACGTTATGAACAGATTTCCTCCCCAGGCCTACCTTGAGTGAACACCCTGAGCGCACTCCAGCTTCAGGCCCTTTGCCCACGTGGCGTTCTCCATCCGGAATGCTTTCCCCCTAGAGACCTGCATGGCTCACACTTGCCTTTATTCTGGATCCCATCCGAGAGGCCTCCTGGAGCCACCCTGTCCAGAGGGGCCCCTGCCCCGCTCTCTGTTCCCTGGGGCCTCTTTACCCTGGTTTACCTTGATTCATGGCATTTATCAGCACCGCCCGTATTTCCTCCCCCTCGTTCGCTTCTTTGTAGCCTCCTTTGCTGTAGCCTCAGCTCCTGGAGGGCAGGGCTTGTCTCTTCTCAGCACTGTATCTCTAGGGCCCGGAGCGGTGCCTGGTACTGAACAGATTCCCAATTTCTTTTCTTTTTCACGAATGAAGGCAAGACGCAAGAAGGGAAAAGAGAAAGGTTCTGAAGGAGAGAAGGGTGCTCCATTTTGTTTTAACGCAGTGCCGGGAATAGAAATCTTGTTGCCTGAAACATTTATCAGAAGCTCCCTGTTGTCTACATGCCCTGCGAAATGCTGTCTTAAGGTGTCAGAACCCCCCCCCCCGGACCCAGGTGCCCCCCTTCGAAATCTCCTCTTCGGGAGTCCCACCCCCCCCACCCCCTTCCCCCACTGCTGTGCAGAGGGCTCTTCCCTGCTCTCACCCTGCACGCCCCTGAGCCCTGTTGCCCCGGACACCGGCTATACCTCGCCGTGTGCCTGTCACACCACACCTGGTTAGCCGAGCTTCACGTGTTCCCCTCCATCCCCACCGATTCACACCTGTAATTCCGCCGGGGCTTGGCACCAAATGGCGACCCTGAAAGCTGGCACCTGTATCCCGCCCTGGCCTGCCTCACACGCACGCACCATCTGCACTCACCCCAGGCCGGCTGCGAGATTCACCCATCCGAGAACGTGTCCTTCCCACCTCCTTGCGGTGGGAGGGGGGCCCTTCTCTGCTCTTGAACTCCCCAGCCATCTGGCTCGTCGTTTCAAAGGTGAGAGCCCCCCCAAGGAGGGCAGCCACGCTGGAAAGGTGAGCCCAGGGGTCGGCCCCGGCCAGGGAGCGATCAGCGGACAGGATCGGGTCCTAGACTCCTGTCTCGGCCCCCTAGCAGCATCTCCCACTCCTCCCCTGTGCTGGGTGGGAAGGGTCTGCCGACCCTTTCCTCTCCTTCCTCATCATTAGAGAGGCTGTGTGGATAGCATGGCGGTCAGAATGGAGCAGACAGTGGGGCTTGAGTCCCAGCTCTGTCGCTTAGAGCTGCGGGATCTCGGTAGGTTACTTTGCCTCTCTGTTTCCCTTCGGAAAGCGGGAGGAATGTGGGCTCTTCTCTCCTGGGAATTCCACGACAGCCTGTTGAGTGAAGACGTGTTGTGCACTTAGCCTGGAGCCTGTCTCAGAGTAGGTGCTGTGGAAATGTGACCCGTTATTATTTCCTGCTCGGGATCAGCTTGCCCAGAGTCCTCTCTGTCGTGGGCCTTCCGCCTCCGGAGGGCAGCCTCCTTGTTTGTCGTGGTTTGGGACCCAGCTGGGCTTGGGGACTTCCCCGATTGTCCAGGCCGGGAAGGCTTCCTTCCCCCTCCTTTCACAGCCCCCCACTGTCACCCGCCCACTGAGTGTGACCGTGTTGTGAAACTGTCCCCAAACTGTGCGCGCCTAGAGGACAGGGCACTGCTAGAACCACCCTGCTTCCTGGATCACGGTCCTGCTCAGAGCAAGTGGGAGCAAACTTTGGGGCTGAATGAATGAGGAAAGGAGGGAGGGGCATTGATCCTTCCAGTTGGTTCCAGTCACTGCTCGCAAGGACCACGCAAGCTCCATGGGGCTTCCTGGGAGCCTGACCTCCAGCTTGAGGTTGAGGCTACCTAGAGGTGAGCCCCCTGCCTTACTCCTCACCCTGGCCATTGGGACCTGACGCCTGGTGCCACGCAAGTCAATTCTGACTTCAGCTTCCCCATCGATCCTGCGGAGGTCGATTCTTATTTCTTCCCGCCCCCCCGCACCCCCCAGCCCCCTGGGAGTGTTGTAACCATTAGGCTGCAGGCAGGGGTCAGGTCCCTGGGCTCGATCCGCTCAGGTTGCCTGCACAGTTGAAATCCCTGAACCCATCCTGGCTAGTTTTCTCATTAAGACAATTGGACTGGATTGATCCATTAGATCAATGGTGGGACATCAGCCGGCGGGAAGCCAATCAGAGGGGCCAGGGCGATCAGCCGGAGAATGAGGCCCCCTGGCGAGCTGGAATGGGGCTTGGCCCTTGGGGATGGGGCTCTGGGAGGCAGCGGAGAGGGTCAGAGGCCTCCCCGAGCCCGACTTTGGTGTGGAGACAGGAGTGTTCCCCAGGGTGTGGCTACCAGGTTAAGAGTCCTAGCTTCTGGGGCTCCAGGGGCAGCTGGTGGGCGAGACGCATCACCTGGTGCTTGCAGAGGATTGGACTCCTTCCCAGGGTGGTCAGCTCATAACCACCCCTCCCCACCATGGCCTCCAGGGGGTACTAACTCTTCCCTTGGATGGCAAAGTGTGTGAGATGGGAGATTTGGCGGGGGGTGGGGGAGGTTTGGGGGTTCAGGAAGCAAACAGAAGTTCCTCAGGGAGCTCTTCCCCTTTCATCAGGAGTGATTTGGTTAGAAGGCTGGGAATGGAGGGATCCGGGCACCTCGGGCACCATGTCCCAATGTGGGTTCCATGGAACCCTGACTGCACAGGAGGCTGAGGACTTCAGGGATGGCTAAGAGACACATAGTCAAATAGGTTTGGAAATGCTGGGTTAGATGCTTCTCGGCGGGCTTGTTTCCCATGAGACTTAACTGGCTAATACATATCAAGACCCTGCAAAAGGGGGAAAGAGGTATAGTGGTTGACCACAGGACCTTTTCTCCGGGCATCTTGTAGAAGTCCATTGAGGCATTACCTCCAGCTGCCGGCAGGTCCTACTTTCAAGGGAAAATTGATCCCAAGAAGTGTTTCAGGACTAGAGGGATCCACAGGCTCTCAGGACAGAGACACCAATGACAAAGAAGAAGAGAGCAATGACCTCCATTCAGGCCGGGCGGGTACCAATCACACAGGCTCCAGTGTGAACAGCACCCCTGCAGACGGGTCAGCTCCCTCCCCCCTCCCCGGTCAGCCCAGCCCTTCCAATCCTCCCATGCCCTCACCTCCCCTTTCTTCTTTTTCCTGTAGGCTACCTGACTGTCAACATTGAACCTCTCCCACCCGTGGTGGCTGGTGATGCCGTGACCTTGAAGTGTAACTTCAAGACAGATGGTCGCATGCGTGAGATCGTGTGGTACCGGGTAAGTGATCACAGTTGTCCCCACTATACCACCGCCAGGACTGAAGGTAGAGTCCCCAGAGCCCCTCTGGAGACCCTTGCAGGCTTGGCCAAGTCCTCAGTCCTAACGCAGCCCAGTGTCGTCCTGTGCCCTCTGCCAGGCTCCCATCCTCTGCCCGAACCCTCCTGCAAGACCACTTTGTTCAGCCTTCTCTTTTGTCCTCCGGAACTATCTCGTTCTGGTCTCCTTTGTGTCCCTAATCTGCCCCTTTGCTCAGGAGACCCCAGCAGTACCAAGTATGAGTTAGTAAGAACACTGCTGTGTCACAACCAAGAAACGTCGGAGGTTGGGATTTCAGGCTGGGGGCTTTGGGTAATCCTCTTGGCGGAGGAAAGAGAACAGCAGCATGGCATCCTGCCCTCTTAAAACGAATTACAGAGATGGTCTGCCTTCTAATTCAATTACGTATGGGACTATCCTGGTGACTGGCACCTGATCTGGGTCTGAGAAGGGGTGCCGTTGGAGACACAGAGAAGCCCACTGGTCCAGGGCCCAGCTGCTGGCCACAGAAGGACCCGCTCTGGGTGTTGGGCACAAGTGTTGGCCTTTCCAGCCACCGATAGGAACCTTCTGGTGTCTGGACGGGGCATTCCAGCCCGGTGTCCCCTGGCCACCGGGGAGTCAGGGCTGGCCGGGCTCCGGAGAAGGTCCACTGGGAATTGATGTTCCTGCAGTGCCACACTCAGGATTGCACAGAGCAAGGTACCGCCATCTTGGGAGCAGGTTAGGCAGAGAACTCCCCTTCCGTGATCTAAAACAGGCTTTGGCAACACTTTTCGGTGAGGTCCAGATAGTAAATATTTTCCTCTCTGGGGACCGTATGGTCTCTGTCACAACTACTCGGCTCTGCTGTGCTGGTGTGAAAACAGCCACAGACAGCGTGGCGATGGAAGGGCATGGCGGGGTTCCAAGAAATCTTTATGCATGGACACTGAGACTTGAATTTCGTGTAATTTTTATATGTCACAAAATACTCTTCTTTTTTATTTTTGTCACCCATTGAGAGAGGTAAAAAGAAAAAGAAAAAACCGTTCTCGGTTCATGGGCTGTACAGAAACAGGCTGTAGGCTGATTGGGTCCACCGGCCGTGGTCCACCAACTCCCGATCTAAAGCCACACTTCTTTAACCTCTGTCTGCAGCATTGCCCTTTCCTCAGATGAGACCAGTAGATGACACGGTCAAGTGCACCTGCTCTGGACAGAGCTGATGGAGTGGGGGTTGGACAGAGCTGATGGGGGGGGGGGCAGGTGGCACGGGCAGTTTGATAATCACACATCTAGAACTGGTTCCTTTGCCCCTTTACACGGTGCGGTGCTTGGAAACCCTGTGTTCGAGGATCCCGCTGGGGCACACTCACCATTCCATGCCCTGACCCAGAACTCCGCTCCTCAATCTCCTTGCTCTCGCGCCAGTCTTTGGTGGGACCCTCCTGTCCTTGCTCTTCCTTCTTGCAGTCTTGGTCTTTGATTCCTCACTCGCTGGTCGCTGGTCGCTGCTGTTTTATTGACTCTGCCTTGGGTTCCTTTTAACCAAGATCATTGTTCTCCAAGGTCGCGTTGTAGCCCCTCCCACTTAAAATTGCCCCTAGCCGCCCTCCACCCCCCCACTAAGCTCTCCAGGCAGCCTGGGCCCCACAGGTGTGAACCTGATGCTCTCGACACCCCTGGGGGCCCCAGCTTTAGATAAGATTTCCATCCCGGATAGATCAACAGGCCTAGAGAAAGTCAAGGCATATGTTAAATAGTGCCATGAACTGAATCACTAAGAGGCGTATTTACATGATATGGGAGCTGCTTGGCTGACACACACAGCCAGCATCTCATTAGCACCTGGCAGAAGGACTGTGCTAAATTAACTGCAGCTCACTGCTAACGATGGGACTGTCTCTCCCCCAACCATCCGTAGATGGGATCGGAATGAGGGGACGTGAAAGACCCGCCCGGCTGGCAGAGAGAGAGAAACGCGGAGACCCAATGGGACCGCTTAACGGAGATGAAGGGGGGAGGGAGCTTGCAGACAGGGAAATACCAGTGGACGACACCTCATTGCCTCCCCAGCCCTCGAAGCAACCATCCTCACTCTTGTTTGAAATGGAATTTTTCTGCGTCGGTGGTGAAAGTCTGCCTGCAGAGGTGGCTGCTGACGGGGGGACAGCACGAAGGCCAGGGCCAGGTGTAGGAAACCGGGCGCAGGCTTCCACGTGGCTCCGCGCTATGTTCTCTGAAGATGAGGGAGACGCGGGCTTTCCCTTCCCATCTCTGCACCCCCCCCCCCCACCATGCTGGGACTCCCCCGTCGCCACCGCCCCCATCTCTACCCCCCCCCCCCCCGGCCCCCAGACTGCGATCACGTTGATTGCCTTAAGAATCAGTTACATCTCATACGGTGGCGGGCCCTGTGTGCTGGGCTATGGTAGGCTGCACTAATGAATTTATTTTCCTTCATTTCACATCCTTTGACTCGGTGCCTCTGGAGTGGGGAGGGTATATGCAGATGTATGCAAATCACATGCAAATTGCCCACTGGAGCCAACTGTTTGGGCCCTTGTGATTCTGTAGCTGGATTGAGGTAGCAGGCTCAGCTGACTCGGAACTCTCCTTGGGACCAGGGGAGCCCCGCATGCCCTGTCTGTGATGGTGAGGATGGGGGCAGAGGCCGGTGGCAGGGCAAGGGGGTGGGGTGGGGTGGGTGGGGACAGCTCCAGGGAACTGGCTCCATGCTTCCAGTTCTCTCTGCCTATTGCCACTCTGGCCTTCCCTCACCGATCGCCTCTTTTCCCAGGGAGCCAGCTGAATGGAGAGAGATAAGAGCTTACCAAGATGGGGGCTGCAGAAGCCAAGGCTCCTTATGCGGGGTGGGGCTTCTGGAGGACGTGAAAGAAACAGCAATGGGAGCCCCGCTCTCCTTCTCCAGTCAGAATCCACCCCCCTCCAGACAAGTCCCTACATCTCTATTCTCCCACCTCCATTTCCCGGCAGCTCCTGCCCCCCACCCCCCACCCCCCACCAAGCAGGGAGCTGCCCAGCGTTGTTTGTTTTCTGTACGTCTGTTTGCTTCCCCAGCTTCCTTTGCCCATCCTCTGTGAATGAGCTTACAGAGCCCGGCTTGGAAGGAAATGAATAGATTACACAGGCCCAGCCAGGGCCGTGTCTCCAATCTCTTTAGAAGGGAAAAGCAGGGCATTGTGATGAGGCCACCACTGCCCGCTCAGCCCAGTGGGCACAAAATGGCCCAAGACCTGTGAAGCCCAGCAGCCTCCCCTCTGGTCCTAAAGACATTATCTTAGCAATGGAATCATCCTGAGCTTTCGGAAATGGAATGAATGGGTTGGATTCTTCGGGTAGATTGGCAGAGCTGATGACGTTGCCTGAAGCAAAAGGGATCACTCCCTTGGGGTTCACAAGATCTCTGGCTGGACATTGGGGAAGATCTTGCCATGTGGATGTCTCAGGCATGGGGTGGGGGCAAGGGATAGGAAGAGGGGGCCAGGGCCTGCAGCTTGGACACTATGCCCCATAATCTTCCCAGTTCATAGCCAGGGGGAAATGCCGAAACTATAGAACAGATTCAAAAAAATATATGTGATCAGATCCCCAGGCTATTCAATATGGCAGCCATGGCTAGTCACAGGTGGCTATTCAATCTGAATTCAATTAAATTCAAATCAAATCAAATCAAATTAAAAATTCATTTCCTCATTCAGACTAGCCCTATTTCAAGAGCTCACTAGCCACATGCAGTCGGTGGCTACCATGCTGGACAGAGCAGGTATGGAACATTCCCATCATCACAGGAAGTTCTATTGGATATCCACTATGACTATTTGTAGTTTTTTCTGAGGCTTCTGGAATATACTGTGGTTTCCCGGCAAGGGAAAAGCCACTGCTCACGGGGCCAGTTTTCCAGGCAAACTTGTTCTAAAGTGAATTTCAGAAAAATGAATTTTATTTGTTCTGTAACCTGCCATCATTAGATTGTGGAGGGATGGTTGGAGGGTTGGAGGGATGGGAAGAGGGACCATCATTCTCAAAAGACCTCTTTGAAAACAAAGAGAAGGTGTCATGAAAGTCATCAGGCACCTGACTGGGTTTCCTAGCTGTCTATAAAAGCCCTGTCCAACGTTAGGATGCCTCACAGCCCTTCTCCCCATCCCCTCATGCTTTCCCCACTTTTTCATGGCTTCCTCTCCCAGATTTGAGTTTCCCAGGCTCCGTCTCTGCAGCTCATGCTTTTTTTTCCCTAGAAATATTCAGTGGCTAATAGAGCAGGGGTGCGATTTCATAGTTGGACAGTAGGGGGCTGTCATCTAAAAAGCAAACTACCCTAGTACTAAAGTCAGGACTTGGTTCCAGAAAAAAAATGATTGATAATTTCCTCTACTTAATCATTTCTATCCATTTACATCTATAACTGGGGACTCATTTAGTAATGCTGCTAATTCTAATCTGAGTGGCTTATTAGCCAATAATATTTATTGAGTCTTCACTACGTGCCAGGCACTGCATACATGACCACATTTCATTTTCATGCTGGCATTGTGAGGTCGGGTCTGTTGTTGTGCCTGTTCTTCAGACGAGGAACCTGAAGGCCATCCATGGAGACCACGTCTCCGCTCATGTCACCTTCCCTGACTTCTGCAGAAAGTTCTAGACGCTCCCTCCTCCATGATTCCTCTTTTCGGGTCTACACCCCAGCTCTTACCTCTCTGTGCCAAAGCACCCCTCTGTCCACCGGACTGCGAGCATCTCAAGTGCAAAGGCCACGCCTTTTCCCCCCACTCTATCCGTAAATGTTTGTTACGTGCACAAGTGATAGAGCTGTGAATACAAAGGCGTGTGCACGTTTTGATAGACCGTGCCACGTGGCCCACTTCTGTTTCAGGTGGGCGTATGTGTGCGGCCGACGGTATCTGTTGGCAGGGGAGTGTGAGTCATTGTATGCTCAGGGGGCTTTGTGGATGTGGGAAAAAAGGAACATTTCTTATTAAGGAATACTGTCTAAACTCATTTAGTTGGAGGTCAGCTGCCCAGCAGGCAAAGCCAAAGGTCTGTTTATATCATAGAAATCCATTAAACAGCCACAGAGAATCACGGGAGCTTAGCCTTTCACAAGTTTTTATCATCTCTCCTTTGTTTTGTCCCTTTCTGTCACAATCTGTTCCCAAGAGCTGCGCTGGGCCCAGGTTACAAGGCCACAGAAAAGAGAGCCACGGAGCAAGATAGAGAAGGAGATTGGTCAATAGTGATAACGCACCGCTTTCAGGAACCCCGTATCTCACTTCTGTCACCTTGTGGGGAGCGTGTGCCTGGGTGTTTGCTTTGTGGGTATGAATGCCTCCTCCATGATGCTACCTGGCTGGGGCGAGCTCCCACCCCGGGGCCTTGCTCGATGCCTCCGGGGTAGGGGTGTGGCTGCTCTGGACCATGAGACTGGGAAGGGTAAGGTAGGAAGATAGAGGGCTGAGGCGTCAGGATACGCGCATATGAGTTCAGGGTATGTGTCTGGGCAGTGACCTAACCTTTCTGCATTCTAGAAACCTCATGTGGAATTGGGCATGCAAACCCCTACGTTGTAGGCTTCAATGAGATGATGTCTGCAACCAAACAAGCCCAGGGCTTGGCTGTGTTGTGGCACCTGTTCAATCAATGGTGGCCGTTGTCCTCCCATGTCTCTTGGTAGCTTAAGGGATAAGGGATCGAGGAAGGAAAGTCATAGAATGAGGGTGGCAGGTCTTTTCAGAAGATCGCCAAGGATCATCGGATTCCTTGAATTCCATCCTACCACCTACAGTCCCCAGGCAGACAGGCAGAGACAATGTAAAATGTACACTCTTTGTTTCTGTGCAGTTATGCTGGCAAACTGGCTGGATTTCAGTTCTTGGAAATTGTCATCACATAGCTAAGCCCTTTCAATGGATCTTAGCTCTTCTCTCCCTGAAGCAAAGGGTTATTTCAAAAGGGTGTTGCTGGCATTGGCTCTCTCCTAGTGTAAGTCCTTGACGACGTTTTGTTGTCCGAAACCAAAATAGAAAGTGACGATCATAAGGGGACATAACAGTCCAATGATACCAGCAAGGGCAAGAAGGCAGGTGCACTCTTGGTGATGGGTAGAGGAGGACCTAAGTCCTGGAGGAGTGGGCTGGACCACCCCTCGGGCCCCTCTGGCCTGGAGCCAACCTGGCTCTTCCTTGTTCCCGCCCTGGACCCACAACCTGATCTCACAGCTCCTGAATCTGGACGAGGAAGGGAGTAAGAAAAGCAAGACACGTTCTTCACAGAGCCGGAGCCAAGCTGGTCCGAACTGCCTTGTTTAGGCCCCCCTCCCTCGCCCCTGGCCTTCCAGAGGGACAGGCTGTCTCTGATGAAGAATGCCCCATGCCCAATCTCGTCACCCCTGTTGCATAAGTGGAAGGAGGGCCTGCCAAAGGACAGCTGATTATAGAACAACTCTAATCACCCATAAAGAGGAAGTCAGAACACATTTCCAAGTCTAGTCCCATTGCAATCCTTTTATTGCACCCTCAGGAACAGGTTGAATCTATCCCAGACCCTTTCCCCCAAAGCTCAGGCTTCTGGGGGTGGAGTGATGGAGAAAACGTAAGCTCCCCCTAGAGGTAAGAGTGTGAATTGCAGTTATTGCGGCCCCTAATCCCAGGTCTTCAATGATGGCTTGGCTCTAAAAGGGGCAGGGGTTGCCCACTCTAGCATCTTGTAATGCCCTTGGCCCAGCCAGGGACCATGTCCTGGTGCATGGTAAACTCTGATGGGAGCTAGCTGCCCCATTCAGTCATTCGACACTAATTCAGCATGTAGTTACTAAGCAGGATGGTCTTAGGCACTGGGCGTGCATCAGGGAACAGGGCAGCAAGATCCCGAACGCCTGTGGTTTAGCTTAGAGGCAGGGGGAGGTAAAAAGATAAACGAACGGGAAAAACGGCAGGTAATGGTAAGGGCAGTGCATCTAATGAAAATAATCTGGCGGGATAGAATGGGATTGGGTGGTCAGGAAAAGGTTCATTTAAGCTGAGACCTCCAAGGCAACAAGGAACCCGCCTTGCTAAGGGATGGAGGTGGAACATTCCAGGCAGAGAGAAGAGAACATGCGTTGGTGACAAGCTTCGCGTGTTCAAGGGACAGAAAGCGAGTCCACCGAGGGGCTGGAATGCAGCCGGTTGTGGGGAGTTAAGAGATAAGGTGTGACAGATGGACGGGCAGGACCACTGACGCCAGGCCATGTGCCCCAGGGCGCTGGGTCTGGAGCTAATTCCAAGGGCAGCTTTGGAGGGTTTGGAGCAGGAAAGTAACGGGACCCGATTCACTTTATACTTGGGGGGGGGGGGGGTGGCGTCAGATATGAACGGTGGGCCTGGGTGAGATGACAGGCAGAAGGGGAGGGGGGACGGGCAAGAGAAGAGCACACAGTTGCTGGGTCCTGGGGAGCTCAGAATTTAGAGAAAAGGAGACTAGGGAAGAGGCTGGAAGGAGCAGCCGGCAAGATGTGAAGAAAGCCAGGCGAGTGGATGTCCCAGGTCCCAAGGGAGAAGAGCCAGCTGTGTCCCATGCTGCAGCAAGATGACTTAGGACAAGAACAGAGAAATGACCATGGATTTGCAACATGGAGCCCACTGGGAGCCTGGAAACGAGCAGTCTCCTTGGAGTTAGTGGGGCAGAAGCCTGCCGGGAGTGGGCTGAAGGAAGCACTGAGGCTAGCTAGCTGTGGCATGCCTCGAGGTTTCAACCATTCAGGGGATTTGACCTTGACCTTCTGGACAAACCTTTGCAGTAACATACAGACAATTGTTTCTATCTGGTCCCTCTCCGTCTGTATGTCTTTCATAAGCTACCAGCTACATTATCTATTCCAAACTTGCCGAGCCTTGCAATCCAGACTTGCTCTCCTCCCAGAATGTTTGGGGGATCCTGGAGGAACTCGGCGGTGCGTTTGGCGTTTGGGGGAGAGATCCCGGCTCTACCAACTGATTAACTCAGTGGCCTTGGGGTGAAAGCCGTTCACAAAACCTCCTTGAGGCTCTGCTCCGTGCTGGGCACGATACTCAGCGCTGGAGAGAGAAAGGGTGAGGTGGACCCGCTTCCCCCAAGGGGAGAGCTTCGGGTCCAGCTTCATTAAGTTGTAAAGATCTGTTTCCTCCTCTGCCCAATAGGCTTGCTCGCCTTCCCCCCCGAGCATCTCACAGGGATTTGTGTGAAACAAAGGAGATGTCTTGCAGACAAGCCAGTTTCCTTCACCCACGGAGCAGGGAAATAGGGCTGCACTTAGCTTACTAAATCCTCTCTTTCCGCCTGGCCAAGCCTTACTCATTCTTTCCTCTGTGAGGCCTCTGACCTCGCCTACCAGGATAGAATTAAGAGATCCTCCTGCGAAGTTCCACAGCATTTTGTACGCACTTCCATTAGAGAGGTATCACTTGGTATTTTAGTTATTCATCCGACCTTTGCGTCTGTTGCTGAGTTTTATTTATCTGCTTCTCCAGTAGGCGCTGTGGTGCTGGCCGACTCCGGGCCAGCGTCCTTACGTGGGATCTTTGGATCCCTACGGAGGAGGGAGATGAGCTTCTGGGGCTTCTACTTGAAACCCCAGAAAGTATGCCTAAAATGTGATGTGCGTTTTGGGTCGGGGGGGAAGGAAAGGGGTTGAATATTCTCAAAGGGGTCTGTGCCATCGCCCTGTGACCACAGTAGCAGGTGTCTAGGTGCTCGTGAGTGTAAATGAGCAGGGCGTCATTATCTCCACCCTTGGGTCATCAGGGCCGCCACTCAGGGTGGATCTAGGAGACCAAGGGGCTCCAAGGGTGCGTCAAAGAGCCCGTGATCCACGAGCTTTCCGGGGACCTGGCGGGAAGAGGGAGCTGTACGTAGTCAAGCTTACATGGGAAGGGCGTCGGGCGGGTGGGCTCAGCCCAGACGTCACAGGACAGTCAGCCTGGACGTGTGCACAGATGCCCTCGGGTGGGAGAAGGAGATGAGGATGCAAGAAAGGAAAGGCTGGCCTTGGCAATAGATCGCTGTTCTCCCTGGCACAAGGGAAGGTGTTTTGACCAGAGAAATCCACTCTTTGGGGGATTAAGACCAGGTTTCTGATACTGGCAACGAGACCGAGTTCTCTGCCTGGAGACTTTCATACAAGACTGATAAGGGCATTTGGCTCCCAAAGTGTCGAGAGGGACCCCCAAATGACAAGACATTCTACTGGGCCACACTTGGACCCCTCCCCCCCCCCCCCCCCCAGGAATAAACTCTCGCATTGGATGGACATGAAAGATACAGTAGACTGGCAGGTCCAAGGTGAACATTTTGATGACTTAGCTCGGTCTGGGGAGTTTGCCCCTGCTTACCAAGTGCACAGAAGAGAAAAGAGGGGGATTCCGGGACCAAACATCCTGCTGTGTGACCTTGAGAAAACCAGTTTCCCTCTCTGAGCCTCAGGATCTTCATCAGTAAAATAAAAGGGTCGAGGTGAGATGTGGAGAGAATGTGTTACCCCTTCCCCGCCTTGCAACCAGCCTCTCTCCTTCCCCCAGGGGACCCTAGGCTGGGGGAAGAGGCTGGCATTTCTTGCTCGGGGTGCTCTCAAGGTGAGGCTGGGACACTCTTCCTCAGAGGTGGAGAGGCCCCGAGCTGCTGTCGGGCCTCTGAGCCTGTGGACGCTGGGTGCTATATTGGGCCCAGAGTGTGATTTCCAGCGGGCTTGGCGTGACTTAGCCCTGCTGGGTTTAAGTGACAAGGGGCTGACTTAACTTGTCACAGAAGGATTAAAGGTAAACTTGTGCTCCCGCCCGCCGTTGAAAGAAAGTAATGTGACTGAAATGAGGGATGTTTCCGAGAACACCAGCCCGGGGTCCTCCTCCCCTTCAAGTCCTTCCTTCTCCTCCTCGGCCCATCTCCTAGTTGGTTGTGTCAGGCTCGTGTGAAGGGCCACTGTGCCCTCTTACCAGGGGACTCAGAGACACCCGTGGGCAATCAGACAGTCTCTCTGTTGCAGACAGGCACAGCCCGGCACTTTTCTAGAATGCACAGCCCATCACCGATCATACGTGACTGCACTCCCACCTCTGACCCCGCCCTTTACGAGAGCGTGCCATCACCTTAAGGATCACGTTCAAGGTCACTGGCCCAGCCTACTAGGTCCTTCGTGATTCAAGCTGTGTTAGCTGATTTCTACAGCATTGCTTCCTACCGAGTTCCCATCGCTCCCATCCTAAGGCCCAGCGCTCCCATCTTAAGGCCCATTTGCAGTTTCTGGAATGTGCGGACGCTCTCTCCCACCGCCGTGCCCATGCACGTGCTGCATTGCCCTCTGCCTGCGCCATCTGGCAAACTCCACTTGCCTTTGAAGGTCAGCTACAAGGTCATTCCCAGCAACCTCCCTCCCCCCAGTCCGTTTTCCCCTTCCAGCTGCTTCCCCATCCAGTCACCGTAACCAGGCTGAGTTAGAGTCTCGTGATGCTCTCTACATGCCGAGAAGCCTCCCTCGTGACTTAACGCACTGGACTCATGTGTTCATCGATGGGGCAGATACTTCTTGGACACCTTGTGCCAAGCACTGGGAATAGAGCGCCGAGTAAGAACAACATAGCCTTGTCTGTATGACGCTTGCAGCTAAGCAGGGCAATGACTAGTACATGAAAGGTCATCAAATAAATGCTTGGACACTGTGGTAACTGCCCCCCAAAAGGACTGGCATCTGCTAGCCGAGAGTTCTCAATGGGGTGATTAATTATAATAGTGGAATGTCTTTCTCCCAGAATGGGACCCCTTGTTGGTAAGGATCCAGCGTCCTTTGTCTTTGTGTCTGAGCACACAACCTAGACAATGAATAAATGAGTGAGTGAGTGAGTGAGTGAACGAATGAATGAATGAACGAACAGTTTATGTGGCTCTGAGGGACGAAAAGTAAACTCTTAGTGGATGAGCTAACAGATTTTCTCACAATTAAGAGCTTATCAATTTTGGATGGGGTGTCTTGGGGACTGGAGCGTCCCCCCAGCCTGGAAGCGTCTAAGCAAATGTTAGAATGGTCACCGGTCAGAAATGCAATACAAAGGATTTCTGGGCTTCCTGTGGCCCAAGTGAGCACAGAGCAGGGTGATGCCGTTCACTCCAGCTCTGGAATATTCTATGCTGTGTCAAGTCCAGCTGCCCAGCAGTGACATCATGACGAGGTAGGGATGGAGCATCCGCATCAAGTGTGGGATGCCAGCGTTCCAGGAAGTTCTAGATTCCCCAGGAGAGTCGTGGATTGTGGGTGTTCTGAGAATCACACTCATGTGGGTGCCCCACCCTTAAGTGAACCTTCAAAGGGGACGAAACGGCAGACCCCTAGGAGCCAAGAAGAGGCGAGAACCTGAAGGAAATTGGTAAGATCGGATCCAGAGGGCCACTCTGCAGCCAAAGGCCTTTGAAGACACGCCTGTGTCCGTGTTCCCCTGCTTGAAACACATCAAGGAAGCATCCCTGTTGTTCTCAGGATGGAAACCAGAATCCCTGCTGTCACCGTAAGCTGTGGCCCCTGCGTCCTCTGCAGGCTCACCTTCCTGTGCTCCCATGAACGAAGCATCTTGGGGCATTCAGAGACTCAGGAAGCCTTGGGGGAGGGCAGGATGGACCCTGCAGCCCGGACACCATCATTCCCATTTCGGAGCTGGGGTCCTGATGCTAGGCTGCGTAGCAGTTGTGCGACCGAAGAACGGCCGGTCACGCTCCAAACCCGGCCATCTGACTCCCAAGAGCAATGCCTTCTGGAAGGCTCCACAGAAGGCAGAAATGCCATACTGCTGGGTGAGAGGGACTTCCCCAGAGTGACAGGTGACCTGAGGGCTGGACCCTCGGAAGGGCTGAACCCCTGTGGCCTGGGGAGCCTGTCTCTCCCCCTTAATCACCATTGACGCCATCCCTGTGGCACAGGGCAAGGCGTGTGAGGGCCGTTCAGAGTCACCTCACTGAATGCCCATAGAAACCACTGGATGCAGATACTGTTGTCCACTTTAGCACTGAGGACACTGAGGCTCAGGGACGTTAAGTAACTGGCCCCCGGCCTCCCAGACGGTAAGGTGGAGCGGGTTCTGTACCAGCTTGTCTGACTTCCCCTACTTACCGACCCTCTCAGCGCCAGGGCTGGTCCACGGGACTGACGGGGGCCGTCTGGATCCCCTTTGGGGAAGCTCGGAACCCCCGCCACTCGGAGAGGGTGGGCTGGGTGGGCGCTGTCCGGGTCAGGCTGCCTGGGGCTGTTCTCATGGTGACACAGCCTGGGGCCCGTCTGCAGAGCCGTGCAGTGGCCGTCAACCTAAGAGGAGGACCCCAGGGAAAACAGCTTCCACCCGCAGGGCCGAGGCCGCAGCACACTTCCCCCACCCGGAGACCAACGCACGGAGCAGACAGGTGGAGGGGACAGGACCTGCCCCCACCCCGGGCTCTTCACTCACTCAGGGCGGCTGCCCCGGGTCCCTTTGGCGACTGTGGGGAAGTGTTTGGTGGCTCCGTCCAGAGGAAGAGGGGTCTTCTTCGAACCGTGGTGCAGAGCCCTCGGGAACCCTGCTAGTGAGGTTAGATGGGCAGCCCAGAGGAGCAGGAAGTCTGAATTGGAGACTCTAGTTCAGGAGATGAAATCTGAGTTTGACGATTGTGATTATTTTGCAGGCAGTGGAGGGATTCAGATGTGTCTAAACAAGTGTTGAGTAGTGGTGCTTGGGGGACCCGCTTTAATGGCGATAATAATCACTTGAATCGGCACATTAATTATATGTGAGCAGGTGCTTCCAAAATAATTGAGGGTGTTAGAAAGCTGCTTATTTCCTTAAGTGGTTGAAACATCTCCCTTTGACCCTGTTTACTCGATGAATATCCCTTTGTGTGGGACGCGGGCGCCCCACAGGGGTGAGGTCCCTGGCTCACCCTGTGCTGGGAGAGACAGGATGTCACAGAGGCACAGGCGAGGGGCCCCCACCCTGGTCTGGAGCCGTTCTGGAAGGAGGAGGGGACAGAGGGAATGGCGAGCTGAGGAAGGACAGGTGCAAGCCCCAGAGGGCGGCCCACTGGAATCCCATCAGGCACTGGTGAAGGATGGAGGGCTGGAGCAGGGGGAGGGGGCTGGTGGCAGTCAGGGACTCAAGAAGAATGTTCCACATCTGGGGTCCCATGTAATGGAGCTTGGATGATAGCCGCAAGGAACACTCGAAGAATTTTACGCAAAAAAGCCTCTCGACACCGCCTTACAAATATCGGATAAGCATCTCAGACCTGACAAGGCCGAAGGAAAATTCTGGATTTCTCCTCCAAATCTATTCCCCCCTATTCCTCCCCATCTCAATAGATGACATCTGGTTACTGAGGCCAAAAACCCAGGGGTCTCTCCTGTCTCCTCCCTTCCTTTTCCTCACCCCCACCCCCATCTACAGCCCTGCCATTTTTCCATTCAAAAAATTGCCCTGAATGCACGTGTTTCTTCCTGTGTCCTGGCCGCCCCTCTCTCCCCAAGCCTCTATCCCCACCAAGAATCGGCAGCCCCTAACTGTACTCCCTGCTTCTAATCTTTGCCCCCTTCTCCCCCACCCCCCGCCCTGCCCCGTCCAGTGTCCGCACAGTGGCCAGAGTGCCCTTTTAGAGACAGAACCAGCTCGAGTCATTCCTTAGCTTTAGAATGAAACTCCCGGGGCCCTGCTTTGGCCCCGCCCCTCCCTGACCTCCTCCCCCCTGCAGGCTTCCACCACCCCAGCCTTATTAGTGTTCCGTAAACACCCCCGGAAGTCCAAGCTGACCCGACTCGATCTCCTGATGTTCAAGACCCTGTGGCTGCTGGTGTGTCAAAGAAGAACAGCCTGTGCCCCCAAGGAATATGTGGACCAGAGGTGGAGAGGCCACTGAGCCTGAGGGATGCTGGAGGCAGAGAGATCGGAGGTCAGTTCCAGGCTCCACCTCTCCCGCTGTTACCTCTCAGCCTCCACATCCGCGCTTGCCAAATGGGCTCCGACCTCGTCGAAGAGCAGTGAGAGTTGCCGTGCGCCCCAGTTTGCCTGGAACAGTCCAGGCTGTGCTTGCTATCTGAGGGCGATGGTTAAGAGCATCCCTCTTCCAGTCTCAAAAGTATCCTGGTTTGGGTGATGAGTCGCACAGTTGCCTATATGGCATGCGGGAAGTGCTTTTCCTATGTTAGCTTGATATGGGCATAGCTTTCCTATGTTCCTACGATGGCCCTCCGCCTTTCCGTGGACACAGGCTATGGGGCAGATTCAAGGACAGCGCTCCATGAACTGCCAAGGGTCCAAGAACGCCCTGGGCATCGGTGGGGAAAAGGGAGGGGGCCTGGCCCGCTGGATTAAGAGCGCTGACTTGGGCTTTCCCTCCCTCTTGCTTTCCAGCAGGGACAACAGTGCCGTGTTCCCGCCCGGCTGTCGGGCTGAGACAGGACAGGGACGGCCTCACTGGCTTGAGGGGGTTGTTGCGGGGACCCCAGAGGAGGCCTCCTCTGCATCTAAGACCACGTGCCGGAGGGGGACCAGCTGGAGGCTGGAGGGAAGTCCTTCAGCGGATCCCTCTGAGAAATCCAGCTGCGTCGCTGACCCAGTTTGGTCATTCCAGATGACGGCAGACTCTCTGTTGATTCAGCTTTCAGCAAATAGTTCTTGGGAACCCACCATGTCCCAGGCAGGGTGCTGGGCGCTGCTCTAGACGTTCTTCCCCTGGTGGAATTCAGGAAACTGTGATGTGGACATATTTGCCTTTTATGCAGACGTCTTACTGACTTGTCAGGCTTTTGAAAAAAATTTCAATCTTCGGGATTTTTTTTTTTAAGCTCTGCAATTATATGATCTGCAAATAACAGCAACTTTTCTAACACCCAAGAGACAGTGTCTTATGATGTATAACAGCACATGTCTGGGGCGCCCGGGTGGCTCAGTCAGTTAAGCATATGACTGTTGATCATGGTCATGATCTCCCAGTTTGTGGGCTCGAGCCCCGTGTTGGACTCTGTGCTGACAGAGGGAAGCCTGCTTGGGACTCAGTCTCTCTCACTCTCTCTCTCTCTCTCTCTGCCCCTCCCCCACTCTCTCTTTCTCAAAATAAATAAATAAACAACAACAAAAAAGCACATATCCTAGGGGTAGCTTGTGGCTCAGTCGGGTAAGCGTCTGACTCTTGATTTCAGCTCAGGTCATGATCTCACAATTGTGAGATCGAGCCCTGTTGTGAGCTGAGAGTGAAGCCTGCTTGGGATTCTCTCTCTCTCTTGCTCTCTGCTCCTCCCCCAGTCATGGGCTCACGCTCTCTCTCTCTCTCTCTCTCTGTCTCTCTCTCTCAATAAAACGAATACACATTTAAAAATTGGGGGGGCGCCTGGGTGGCTCAGTCAGTTAAGCGTCCGACTTTGGCTCAGGTCATGATCTCACAGTTCGTGGGTTCGAGCCCCACGTCGGTCTCTAGGCTGACAGCTCAGAGCCTGGAGCCCATTTCGGATTCTGTGTCTCCCTCTCTCTGCCCCATCCCCGCTTGCTCTCTGTGTGTGTGTGTCTCTCTCTCAAAAAAAAAATCAATAAACATTAAAAAAAATTTTTTTAAAGCATATATCTGGGACCCGATCACTTGGGTTCAGACCCTAACGCTGCCACTTTGAAATGGTGTGACCTTGGGCAAGTGACTAAATCTCTCTGTGCCCCAACGTTGGCACTTTACCTAATAAATTAGGACAGTGCCTGGCATTACTTATAAAACTTATTATAATTTCTTGCCTTATTCTAGTGTCTAAAACCTCCAGAATGCTTGTAAAAATGTTTCCTTGTCTTATTGATGTTTTTCATAGGACTGCATTTATTTTCACAGTGCCAATGATATTTGCTGCTGGTTTCTGATAAATACTATTACTGTCATATAAAGGAAGTTCACTTCTATTCCAATTTTACCTAGAGTTTTTATAAAGAAAAATTAATTAAATGCTTCTTAAGGATCTATTGAAGTAATCATATGGTTTTTTCCCCTTTAATTTACGAATGTAATGAATTATGTTGATGGTTTTCCTAATAGTGAGTCTCTATTGGGTTTTTATAATTTCTTTACACAAATATCTTGTGTCCCCAATTAAAAGAACTCTTAGTATTTATTTTTTATTATTATAAATAGAATCTTTTTCATCGGATTTTCTGTGGGTTTCTGGGATGTAAGAATGCAGTGCAATTGATTTTTCTGTGGGCTTTATCTTGTATTCTACAAATTAGATGAATTCATTTATTCTCTTTAATAAGCATGTGGTGGCTTTCCTTGTATTGTCTGGGTGTTCAGTCTCCCCACCTGACATTTTTATTTCTTCCTTCCACGTATTTTTCAGACATATTGCATTCATCAGTGAACAGGCACGTGTTAAGTGCCTACTGTGTGCCGGGCACCGAACTAGTCTCCGTCCCCTCGATGACTCCATGACTCTTGTCACTGTTTGGCAGGATGAGAGGGTCAGGGTACATTCTCCACTGACATGTTGAGAACAGAGACCCGAGGAAGGGAAGAAATCCCTCCAGGTCCCAAAGCCCCTTCGGTCGTGATCGGGATTCAAACCCCATTAACCCTCAGGCCAGGCTGCCTCCTGACTGATGACTCTCCCGTTTCGTGGGGGCAGGAGTAATTAACCTTGACCCCCAAGGGGCAGCCAGACCTGTGAAACGCACTGGTCATTTCTCGCAGATGAAGTGAAGACAGATGCCCTTACACTAACACCTGGCCTTGAACGGGCCAGCCTGCTGTCCCTCTTTTTACCGTTGGATCTGGGACTGGCCTGGAATAAAAAACTACAGGGTCTCAGTTCTAGTGTTTACTCCCGGCCAGGAGGGGCGTGAGTTGGAGCAGCAGCACGCCTCGGTCCCAGGCTTTCCCCCTGCGCCTGTGGACCATGCTCTGCGCCATCCCCCTCTCCCGCCGCCCCCTGCTCCTGAATTCATGTCTCTAAGAGACTGTTGGCATCTCGGTCCCCAGCGGGCTGCACTGCCAGCCCGGCTGGCCTCTTGTGGCCCCAGGCCTCACACTTCCTGCCTGCTGTCTCCTCGCTCTTGTTTCTAAGCTAATTACCCCATCTCATCTTGCACAGATGGCCCCCTTCCCGCTTCCCCGCATCTCACATCCCCAGGAGCACGTACCTCGAAATCTCCCCTCACCTCCACCGGACAACCCCTTCATCCATGCAGAGCCCTGGTCCTGCCCTCAGACTCACCCTCTGCAGTCTGACCCCCCCACCCCCACCCTGGATGTCGTGCTGTGGACGCCGTGGACTTGGCCCCACCCATTGCCCCACTGAGAAGGCAAAAGAGCCGACTCAGCGTGGGCCCTAATCAGCGAGCCCCATGCTCTGGACATGTTCATTAATTCACACCAAACCTCTGTGTGGGTTTGTGACAGCCTGTCTCCCACGTGGCACCGAAGAGCTGTCCTGCCCGCACAAGCCACAAGCTTGAGAGCCTCCTGGCGTCCCAGGCAGCCCTTGGGCTCAGTCCCCAACCCCCACCCCGGGCTCTCAGAAGATTCTAGCAAATCCATCAGCTGCCGAGGCTGGCTTTGGAAACTCCTTGGGACTCAAGGAGGAGCCCCCCCCCCTCCTTGAGTCCCCCCTCCTTGAGTCCCCCCTCAAGAAACTCCTTGGTTATTCACGTCGTGCCGGGCCCTAAGCTAAGAGCTGTCTGTGTGCCACCCGAAGCAGGAGCTGTGAGCAGCTCCATTGTACAGAGAGGGAAACTGAGGTTCATATGTGTGATGTGAGTTCCCCAAAGTTGCAGGGCTGGGACTCGACCCCAAGTCCTTCTGACTCTGGAGCCAGCTCTGTCAGGCTTCCGGAGACGTGAGATTGGCGCGCCAGCCTGTGCCTCTTTCTCCTCATCGAAACCCCGCCCGGCACCCACCGCCGCAGCCCCACCCACTGCCTGTCTCTGTCATCCTGAGTGCGGTGGCAGCGAAAGAGGGCATCGCCTTTGAGAGCGAGCTTCCAGACCGCCTGGTGGAGGTGGGTCCCGGGAGATGACGGGAAGGAGGGAGGGAGTTCACGTGGCTGCTCCTGGGCTCCGGCCCGCGAACTGTCAGCCGGGAGCCAGCCTGCGTGGCTGGTGGCAGGTCACCGGCCCCTCCTGGAAGATGAGGGAAAGAATAGCCCCCCTGTGGGATGTTACGGGGCAAAAAAATGACATGTTTCCGGCAAGTGTTTGCTGAAGCGTGTGGCCAATAGAAAGAGAAAGAGAAGCTAATATTTCCTCCAGGCCACTGACTCTAGGCCGGACGCTCCGCGCCTCACACATATTGGCTCATTCAGTCCTCCTAGCAGCCCTGGGGGTAGGCACCGCCCTTGCCCGGCTTTCTAGAACGGGGACTGAGGCTCAGGAGCAAACACGTGCTCGAGACCACGCAGCTGGTAAGTGACAGAAGTGGGATCGGCCCCTGGCGTCTCGGCTTCAGCGTCCACACTCGTCTTTAATAAGTACTTCAAGTGCTGGGACCTCCCCACACGCTGCCCGCCCAGGCAGATAAGAGTCAGGAGCCGGGAAAAGTAAACACTCAGATGGAAAAGCCCAAGAATAGAAGTGCCCGTACCGCAGGGAGGCTCGCTCCCCAGCCCTGGAGAGAGATGCCCACATGACACCACCCGAAGGGGAGGCAGCCAGCTCCCTGGGGTTACGGGGTTCCGCAAGCTAAGCTGGCGTTTCCTCCCTCGCTCAGTCCCTTCCGTGCTCCCCACACAGGGCCTTGCGTGCACTGGGGTCCCGCCGATGCCGGCTGACTTGACTTTGAAGGCGACGCTGCAGCTCATCTCAGGCTCTGGGATAAACCCTTCTGTACATCTCCAAACTTTGCAGGACGTGGACGTGGGGGAGGGTTTGGCAGACGGTCAGAGGCTGACTTCTGCGGGGCGGGTACCGTTCTGCAGCGTGATTTATAGATTGCCTTTAGAGAAAATCGGTGCTGGGAATTTCCATTAGAACAGGGCGGCTTGCTGTTGTGGCTTTCTAGAAGGTCAGAGGGTAAGGGGGCTGAGCAAATGCTACCGAAGCAGACAGACAGCCTCCCCCGTGGGGCCTTGAGAATTCATTTAGGATGCTCACTTTTGCCCGCCATGGTCCCTGGGACAGGGGTGTTGGTAAGACAAGGTCCGATGATGCCACATGGTACGTGCTCCCGTGCAAGGTCCTCCGGACAAAAATCATTCACTATTCAACACCCCCAAGTCACTCACTTACTTGACAAATATTTCTGGGTGCCCACGAGGTGCCAGATGCTAAGAATAGGATCCCAAACAAGGCAGACAGGTTCTCTCTGCTCCCAAGGAGCTGACATCCTGTTGGGAGATGGAGAAGGCATGGACCAGAATCTCTTGTCAAATGACAGGGACATAGCATGGACCCCTCCCCCCACCCCAGCCCAGACTCGAGTGCTCAGGCTGGCTTGCTGGAGGAGGGAAGCATAAGCTAAAGTATGAAGAATGAGAACTTAGCCAAAAGCCTGAGGTGCAGAAGCGTGGCACTCCTGGAAAAAAGCGGGCCGTCTGGGGTGGAGCCAGCCAGGGAGAGGCAAAGAAGCAGAATGCAGCTGGAGGGGTCAGTGGGGCCTGGGTCAGTTTGTATCTATTTAAGATGCTTGAACTTAACCCCAGGGGCAAAGGGACATCCCCGCCACCCTATTTGAATGCCGTCTGCTCTGAGGTCAGTGAATGAGGATTGGGGGAGGCTGGGGCGCCCGGGGCAGGTGAGGGCCCCAGGTTGGAGGCTGGTGCAATAATCCAGGTGAGCAACGATTCGCCAGACAGAGACGGTGAGGGGGATGGAAAGTGGTCCGGGCAGGGGGAGCCGCATGTGGGTGTCCCGGGCAGCCTCTCTGAGCTCAGAGGGCTTGGCCGGCAGAGCTCGATCGCCACTCCAAAGCCCGGGCCCATCTCTCCCCTCCCTGTGCCCCTAAATCTCTCTGGCTGACACCGGGGAATGGGCCCAGAGCCACGAGGCAAGAGAAGAAGTTCCAGCCTTGCAAAAGTAAAACCTGCCATCATGTGTCCTCATCGTAGATTTTGCCTCCCGTTCCCCACACTGGGCAACAGAGGAGGGGCTGGGGCAGCCGGTGCCGTGATGGAAACCCGCGGGCGCATGCGTTGGTGACGGTCAGAGCCTACCGCCGGACCCCGGCTCCCAACCACCCTCCCTTTGTGTCCGGAGACTCACTTCTGTTGCCAGGGCGGCCTCGGCAACGTGTGATCCTCTGCAGGCTCGCCCAGGACACGGTCTGCTCTGCCCTCACGGTGGGGAGGGGACACCCCAGGGCTCACAGCGCTCTCTGTCTCTGTCTCTCTCTGTCACCGTTTCTCTGTCCCTCTGGCTGTTTCCCTCCATGTCTCCTTTTCCTGCTCTCTCTCAGTTCAGTCTGTACAGATGAGACTTTTTAGGTGCCCTGTAAATTCGCACGTGCTCTGTCCATCTGTCCATTTACTCTCACCGACATGTTGCTTTGTAAATGCTCTGATGATTCATTCAGGAGCTGGGATGCTGCCTTCAGCCTCAGACTGTGTGTTCTTTCGGGAGAAAAGGACCCCGTCTCCCCCATCAGACCTGGAACCCATGAGGGCAAGGACTTAATAAAGAGAAGTTATGGAAGACAGAGTAGACACCCTTCTTTGTGTTGGGTCATAAACTCCACGTAATTAAAATACCTTCGAAAGAAGCAACAATTATGGTGTAGAAAGAGGATGTCCGTGGAGGTAGAGCCAGGTTGAAATCTGAGCTCTGCCATTTCCTGCTGTTAACCTCTCTGGGCCTCAGTTTCCTCCTGGGCTACGCGGGTATAGTAACTCCCATCTCACAGAGCTATAAAAATTAATGTTCCCAGTCCACAAACACTTACAAAGTGTCTGCTGGGTGCCAGGAACTATGCCAGGGACTGGAATATAATGGTGAATAAGACAAATGATATCCCTGCACTAGGAGGGGTGGGGTGGGGAGACAGACCATTAATTCATCAATTAGCAAGAAAATATCAGACGGTGATGAGTATGGTGTAGGTAATTTCGGATGATGTGACAGAAAGTAACCACGGCTTCTTAGATTGGATAGTCTGAAAAGGTGCCTTTGAGGAAGTGACATTGGAGCCATGCAAAGATCTAAGAGAGGCAGGGAGGACACGTACGGAGGGGATGAGCTCAGGTGCACTGTCCCGAGATCAGACATGTGCCTGGGACATGGAGGGCAGAGGGAAAAGAGAACACGAGTCAGAGAGGAGGCAGCAATATCTTACATAGGGCTTTGTAGATTAAAAAAAAATTTTTTTTAAATTATTTTCTTTGAGAGAGAGAGTGTGAGCAGGGGAGGGGCAGAGAGAGAGGAGAGAGAGAGAGTCCCAAGCAGGCTCCACGCTGTCAGCAAGGAGCATGACGCGGGGCGCGAACCCTCGAATGGTGAAATCATGACCTGAGCTGAAATCAAGAGTCAGACACTTCACCGACTGAGCCACCCAGGCACCCCCTAAATTTTGTTTTAATTGAAGTATAGTTGATGTACAATGTTATGTTAGTTTCAGGTAGATAGCAGAGTGATGTGACACTTATATACGTTACAAGAGGCTCAGTAGTTACCCCCGTCACCTTATAAAGTTATTACAGTGTTCCTGACTACATTCCCTGTGCTGTACTTTTCATCTCTGGAGATTTACTTATTTTATAACCGGAAGCTTGTACCTCTTATTCCCCTTCACCTGTTTCACCCGTCCCCCCACACCCTTCTCTTTTGACAAGCACCTGTTTGTTCCTCTGCGTTGGAGTCTGTTTCTGTTTTGCTTTACTTGCCCATGTGTTTTGTTTCTTTAGATTCCCCATGTGAGCGAAATCATATGGTATTTGTCTTTCTCTGACTTCTCCCACTTAGCCTGATACCTTCTAGGTCCATCCATGTTGTTGCAGGTGGCAAGATCTCATTCTTTTCTGTGGCTGAGTAATTTTCCATTGTACACACACACACACACACACACACACCACATTTTCTTTGTTTGCTTATAAATGGACACTTAGGTTCCTTCCAGGACTTTGTAGATTTTCTTCATAGTATAATGTGGGACTTGGTGGAGACTTTCAAGTAGGGGAACGTGTTTGGTTTTTTTTTAATGTTTATTTTATTTTTGAGAGAGAGCGCACACACGCAAGCTGGGGAGGGGCAGACAGAGAGAGGGAGACCCAGAATCCGAAGCAGGCTCCAGGCTCCGAGCTGTCAGCACAGAGCCCGACGCGGGGCTCGCACCCATGAACCGTGAGATCGTGACCTGAGTGAAGTTTGATGCTCAACCGACTGAGCCACCCAGGCGCCCCGGGGAGCAACATGTTTTGAAAAGAATCCCAAATTATGTTTTGAAAAGAATCCTCTGGCTGTTGCACAGAAACTGGGCTAGAGGAGAGTGTATGCGGCCGGACAGCCTTGGTTGTGGTGCATTAACAGAATAACCCCCCAGGCTCCGTGGCTAGATGCAGCAAATGTGGATGTGGATGCGGGTTGTGCCTGCCCAGGGCAGCTCTTCTCCGCGAGATGACTCGGGGATCCAGGCTCATTTCATATCATGGTCCTACCCTCGCGTCATGCATGTGACCACCAAAAGGGGGCACACGGGCAATAGAGTCATGCAGTTGCTCTTATGGGTCGGTCTGGGAGTGGCTTAGGTCTTGTCTGCCCTCATTCCACTGGCTGGCACCCAGCCACACGGCTGCAGCTGCAAGAGAGGCTAGAAAAGGTAGCTTTACTGGCTGTGCAGGAAGAGGAGAGCACTATGGGATTTGGCGATCATCCCGCACTGTCTCTGCTCAGGACACGTGCCAGTAGAGAGAAGGGTTGGGAGGGTCTCACAGCCTCCCAGGGGAGGAAAGGTGGTGGCCTGGACAGGGACGATGGTGACAGGGATGCAGAGAAGTGAACAAACTGTAACACTCTTACAATACCTGGCACTGTGCTCGACCCGTAGGCTCCCACTGAGCGATCGCTCTTACTATAACCCCTGACAGTGAAAACATGTAAATATTCCTTCTCGGGATGGAGTCCGATTCCCCCAAGTGGCCTTTTCTCTGATTCCAAACTTCCATAGGTTGAGGCACTCTCTGACCGACACTTTTAAAAGACCTGGTCTTGGGGCGCCTGGGTGGCGCAGTCGGTTAAGCATCCGACTTCAGCCAGGTCACGATCTCGCGGTCCGTGAGTTCGAGCCCTGCGTCGGGCTCTGGGCTGATGGCTCAGAGCCTGGAGCCTGTTTCCGATTCTGTGTCTCCCTCTCTCTCTGCCCCTCCCCCGTTCATGCTCTGTCTCTCTCTGTCCCAAAAAATAAATTTAAAAAACGTTGAAAAAAAAAAAAAAAGACCTTGGCATGGCTCTTAGAGTGGTCCAAGCCCACCCTCTGTGCTTGTCAGGTGGGAAGAGAGGCCCAGAGGAGTCTGTGGACTTGCCCCAGATGTGGAGGAGGTTACTAGCTAAGCGGAGGCCAGGGGTTGGAGCCAGAGCCCGGGTCTGCACACTCCACGTGCCTCTCTATGCAATCACGTGACATCTGCATTTTTCCTTCCTCGGCAAGTTTAAGAGTTGGGGGGGAGGGGGAGAGGACAGAGGGAGGGCTGGGACTTGCTCACCCAGGCCTGCTGCTTCTCTCCTCCCAGTCTCCATGCTCCTGAGAAACAGCGTGTGGGGTGTGAGAAAGGCCACAGGTTCGAATCCACCCTGTGCCACCTTCTCACCATTGTGTCTTCAGCTGGTTACTTAACCTTTGACAGAGAAGGGGGCTAATGAGATGGTGTAGGTTAAAAGGCCTAAGCTCAGAGCTTGGCACCTGGGAGGTAGGTGCTCAACCGATGGGAATAATCACTGAGAACTTCTGCCCCTACCCCTCATACCCACGACCCTGGGTGCCGACTCTGTAGCATCTTGTCAAAGCTCCTCTGGGATCAGGGCAAGTTTAGGGGCCCGCTCTGCCATGGTGAACGCTTTCTCCTTCCCTGAGAAGTAGACAGACTTTTCTGGCATCTTTATCCACTGTACGGGGTCCACGGGGCCTTGCAGCTGAGTATCCTTGCCACCACGTCTGGAGATCAGAGGGACCACAGCGAACCCGAACCGTCCCGAGTCGTCTGAGGGGCTGCACTGTTTTCTGGCGGGCAAACATCCTTAAATAGACTTCTGTTGTTTGCATTAGATCAAATTTAGAAGGTATAGGAGGCTTGTGGCGGGTACAGGGACCCCTTCATCTCTCCTTGGCCCTGACCAGGGAACCTCCAGGCTGGATCCTGCCAGTCCCTGGGATCCAGCATGGGCTCTCAGAGGTAGTTCAATAAGGAGAACTTTAAAGCCTTTTAATGCTTAGCAGGAAATGCGTCCTTTGCCAAAGCACCAATTAAAGGTACAGGCCAGTTCAACATGACTTTATTACTAGCATTTTATGTTTGAAGAGAAGTCACGGGGGAGGTGCGGACACTGAAGGATCTGGGGCCGTCATCTCAGCTCCCCTGGACAGGACAGGTGTCTATTGTTACTGGGCGCTTCCCACTGAACACTCTACGGAGAGGCTGAAGGACCCCTTGACTGTTCCCCTACCCTCAGGAGCTCACAGAGCAGTGGAGAGAAATGACACAGTGGACTGAGGTTGGTCAAGGAGGGTGTCCTAAAAGATGCAGGCTTTAAACTGGGCTTTGAAGGGTAGGAAGGAACAGTTAGGGCAAAATGGAGAGAGGCCCTGCAGGGGGAAAGGCAAGGTTAAGGGGCTAATTGATGACATCGGGGGACCCTTTCTATGTCCCAGGAGCTGTGCTGTGCACTTCATAAACAATCTCTAATCTCGGCAACAACTTGGTGACGTGAGTTCCGTTATTGTCACCATTTTGTCGATATAGAAACTGAGGCATAGGTGCGTCAGCCCAGTTCATGCTTCTGGTAGGAACCTAGACTAGATCCAGGCAGATGACCTGTGTTTCTGCTTTTAACGCCTCAGCTAAGAAGTGGGAGAGAAATGTGTTGGGCTCACGAGTATGGGATTCACGAAGCTGGAAGAGTTTATGTTTATCTGAAGCTCACAGGTCTTCATGTCCCTCTTTCTGAGCCTCCCAAGGACCTCTATCCACCCATTTATTTCTCCATCCACCCATTCACCAGATCTGGATTTACCACCTAAACTGACCTGGCCTGGGCCCCAGCGCCTCTTACCAGCTGTCTTGTTCCCTGCTGTTCTAACAGGTGCCTTTGAAAACTGTGTTATTTCCAAAGGAGTGTGTGTCACATGGTTGTAGCTGATGGCCTTGGAATTTGTCATCAACCACCAAATAGACAGATGCCTACACTACTCCTGGACATAGGCTGCCTAAGGCCAGTGGCTCTGTCATACTTCTGCAATCTTCCAAAGGGACTTTGTCCATGCCTAGAGCCCATAAGACTACGGTGATCATTCAGGTGTTTGACCATCCATTCACCTCATCCATCTGTCTGTCCATCCATCCATCCATTGATCCATCCATCCATCCATCCATCCACCCATCTACCCACCCATCCATCCATCCACTCACCCATCTATCCAGCACATATTTAGAGCCAGTGACTTTCTCTTCCTTACACTGGGCCCTTGGCACTGTAGACCAGGACTTTCTAGAAAATGGAGAAGTTAGTTCAGAGCCCATCTGCCTTTAGGCTTTGTCAAGTGATAGATGTTCTGAATCCACAAAGTAAAATATACTGACTCCAGGACAAATGACAGGCTTGGATCTGCTCAGACTGGTCTTTCAGTCTCTAGCCCTTTCTGCTGTAGAGAACGGTTGAACTGTCCCAACACTCATGTTACAGAGTGAAAAACTAAGGCTTGGAGGAGGGGACTGAGCAATCAAGAGCCAAACCCCACTCTTGGTCCCCTGGCCACCTGCTCCGTGCCCACCCAGAGTGGTGCCCCTGCGGGGCTTATGGGGGTTCCCTTGTGCATCCAAGCAGAGTAGCTTTTGTCAGGCCCAACATTGCCTGCATTTCTGTGCGGTCCTGCTGCGAGGCTGTGATTATGGACAGACGCCGTGGCGGGGCACACGGGTGATGGAATAAAGACTCGAATCCCTAATCCTGATGGTGCTGTCATGCCCCACACTCTCTCCTGACCCTCCCCTTTCCCTGTGCTCCTCACTCTCATTTCCCTGTCCATCACTGTTCTAAGTCACTCCACCTCTCTTTCTCTGTACCTCCCTCTTGATTCCACCCCGTTTCCCTTTTCTGCCTCTCTCTTCTTATTCACGCTCACACACACTGACGCTTATCCTTAAGCCCCCTCCTCCTCACTCTCCACACCGTCTAAGCCTTGCCGATTCCAATTCTTAAATCTCTCTCCAGTGTGCCCGCTGCCCTCCATCCTGAGGCCCCACCCGCTGGCCCACTCCACCATCACCCTGGTCAGAATGATTGTCACTTCCTGACATGCCCAGTGGTGTGGGCTTGCCTGGCCCCAATCCATGCAGCTAGAGGGAACTTTCAAGATGCAGATCTAAGTATGTCATTTCGTCGCCTAAAGCCCTGAAGCAGCCTGCTATTGGCCTCAGGATAGAGTCCAGCTCTGTTCCAGGCCACAGAGAGCCCTATGGAATCTGTCCCCCGCCCACCTCATCTTCCACGAGCCCCACCAGACCCTCCCACCTGACCTCCAGTCCTAGGGAGCTTCTTTCAATAAGCCATTGCCTCCCTTGCCTCTGGGCCTTTGCCCGTGCTGTTCCTCTCTCTGGAACATATTCACTCTTCTCTCTTACTAGGGTTATTCTGACTCATCCTTTAGTTTGGCAGTCTCTCCTCCCCTCCCAAATCTGGGTTAGATGTTCAGCTCTGCATTTCCACGATCCCCTCCGCTTCCTCTAAGTCATCGCACTTATCAAAGCGAATCTGAATTGCCTGTTTAGTTGTCTGCCTCCACTGCCAAAGCCACAAGGGGTTGGGGTACAATAGGCTTCCAGTTTCCCAAAGGAAAGCCTAAGGGCTGATCCCTAAGTCAGGGTCCCAGGTCACCAAGGGAGCCAGGCTCTTAAAGGCATTGCTGGGAGCTGTCCACGGTGCTGCCGGCTCCCATGTTTCATTGAGGAGCGCCTTCCTCAGACATCACCTTGGAGGTATCCTGTGCCCCGGATATTTCCCACGGGGGAGGGAAAGGCCTTGGTCTGACCTTCTGAATTCTCAGTCTGCTCCACCTGGTGAATTTGGGTCACCTTTATGCAGTAAGCTCAGTGGGAAAGCTTCAGGCCTCCTGATACTGATACCACACCTAATTCTTGGCATTTGGCCAGACCTGGGAGAAGGGACCATCCCAGCAACAAATAATTTAATAAAGAGCATCTCCATCCACTAGCCTAAGCCCCATGGAGACCAGGTCCCCTTTCCTACCCCCCTAGCTCAGAGGCCAGCAAGGGCCCTCTCTCCTGTCAGCCTATTGGCTCCACACCCTGCCAGGAACCAGTTTGCTATCTCTGTAACTCACCCATCTCAGTTGCCTCCCCTTTTCCTCTCAACTCAGCCCTCTTTGTAATATTGGATTAGCCCACTTTCTTGAAAGCTGATTTCTATTTGCATAATCCTCCCCTCTTGGAGTTGCCAGGCCCTCAGTGATAAGCCGATGGGCCGGGGCAGTCAAGCAAATTATACACTTTACTCTGAACAGCTGCTAAAAGTAGAGGAAGTTATTATTTAAAAAAAAAAAAAAAGAAGGCACACTTTATTTTAATCTCCACATTCCTTTTGACCAATAGTTGCCATCCCATTTTGGGTGCACTAGCCTACATTTCCTGGAGTACATAGATCCTAACTAAACAGGATGGAAGTTAGACCTTAGGAAGGACTTCCTAACAGTGTTAGAGGAGAGAATGCACATGAAAGCTGCTGGGAATGGCCGCACATTACACTTTATCTATATAAAGGACATCTAAGTTTTCCCCCAGGAGACGCTATAGGCACCCAGGACAAGCATCTTTCCCAAGTGACAGTCTAGACTCCTAGACTACGTTGAGAGACCTATGTTGAGGTGTGGATGGAGGAGAAATAGAGAACCCGATCTCAGTTTTCACGATGCCTAATTCATGGAGCTCAATTCCAATCAACAAACACTCACTTCCTGCTCTGCGGCAGAGGCACTGAGCCTACGGGCCAGTGAGCCTTTTATCGAGGGCCTACTGTGTGTCAGTCTGCAAACTAAAGCCCTTGGGGATTCAGACAGGCCAAGCGGAGGGGAGAAGAGCTGAGAGGAAAGCCCCTGTTATCTCTTTGCCCAGTCCCGGGACAGAGGGCACAGGAGCCCTCTGGACCCTCCCCGTGAACCCTTCACCTGCTCGTTTTGTGAGGCAGTCTCCCACTCACTCACAAGTGAATGACACTCTTCATTGAACTGGGGCTGTAGGACTGCTGAGTTGTATTTGTACAACTTGTAAATCAGCATGTCCGGCTCTCCTGCAAAACCCAGGGACTTTTGTGTAGGGAGGCAGCAGCTCAGTTGGTGGTTTCCAGTCTCCCCAGAAGAGCCACGCTCCTTGACTTGCCTTGAGCCTGCCAGCTTCCTCAGGTAACACATTCGCCAAAGATACAGAAGCAAAGACAGAAGGGATGGAGGGGGAGGGAGCTTCTTTCCTTGCATTGGGCTTTGCTCTCTGCAAAATCCTTTCTAGGGGATGTTTGGGTATTGAAAGGATTTCTCTCCACCACACTCGTTCCCTTTCTCTTTCAAGGCTGGCTGATTAAGGAGGAGAATGTGCCAGAGGCAGGAGAAGGGACTTAGTGAGCCTGAAGGGCCAGGTGGACCCTGTGGTCTTTGGGGTTCCAGATCTTGGCCTGTGGTGCCTTGGGCAGAGGCAGAAAAGATGGCAGAAAGAGCACAAGACTGGGAGCCAGGAAACCTAGCCTTGATCTTGGTCACTGTTTGAGCTTGGGCGTGTCCGAGCCTCAGTTTCCCCACGTGTGGAGTGAAGCCTCTGGTATGGAGCATGCTCTGCAGGAAGAGCTCAGACCTGCATTCGAGTCCTGGCCATCACGTTTGCTCCCGTGTGAGCTCAGGCAGTTTGTTCCACCTCGCTGAGCCTCAGTTTCCCCATCTATAAAGTAGGGAGATACGTCTTTCCATGTGATTTTGTGAGGACTGGGTATACACTGATGTCAGGTTTCTGGTGCAGAGTGCTTGGCACCTACTAAAGGCTCAGTCGTCCCCGTCTCTCCCCTTCTCATGAATCTGGAGAAGCTTTCTGCAACGAAATCCCACAGAGTGCCCGAACCTAAGTGTTCGTCTGAGTTCCATGGTGTACGGAGCCAGGCATGGAGCCAGGCAGAGCCCCTTTCTCCCTCCTTCTCCCTGCAGCCTCTGGTGGGGTCCTTTTGAAAGCAGGTAAAACGGTAATAAGTGTTGAAAGAAAGGAAACGGGTCTGGCTGCTGAGTCTTAGGATGAATAAATAAAACATCAAAATGGAAAAGATCGCCCCGGAGTTGGGTATCTGCCAGATCCCCTGGGGGCCGGGATGCACTGCCGAGGCCAAGCTTATGAGAGAAAATGTGGCTTATTGCAAAGACCAGGCACTCTGGGGCCAGGCTAGCTTGAGTTTGCATTCTTGATTCTCCTTTTGGGCATCCCCGGGATGGTGAAGGGGACCGCTCTGAGCCTCGGTCTCTTCATCTGTGAGATGAGAAGATCCATACCTACCTTACAACGGCCAGGATTAGAGAGAAAGTATCTGGCAAAGTTCATGACATCCAGTAGGTGTTCGATACAAGCTGGTATTTCACCATCTCCCAGGAGCCCCCAAGACCATGGAACAAAAGAGAAGCTTTTCATTAATGAAATCATCTGTGTTAACTTTAGGGGACAAAGAGGTGGTGTGAGAAAGGCCAGTGGGCTCGGTGCCATGAAGCTCCTGGTGGAGACTCACCCATGAGCTGTGTTCACTGCGTCTTCATCTTCCCAGAACCTTCTAGCTTCCCCCGTGCTGCTGGATAGGGTCTTCTCTTTTGACATTTCACATTAAAGAATAGGAAGAACAGAGAGTCAGGGCTCAAGGGTGTGTGTGTGTGTGTGTTCAGGACGGGGAAGCCATCCCCACGGGCTGGGGAGAAGGAGCCGTGGATGGGAGAGTTTGGTGGTGAAGGTGGGAAGGGATTAGGAGGCAAGGCCCCAGCATGTGTAGGAAAGGGCGGGCTCAAGCCCTCAAGCGGAGGGGTAGCCACGGGAAGGAATTTGCGTGCACGCGTGGCAGGGACCGATGGCGCTCTGGGCAATGCGCACACTCTGGTGACAGACAAACTTGGGTCCAGGGTCCAGCTCTGTCACCTGCCACACGTATGGCCTTGGTCAGATCTCTTCATCTTTGAGCCTCGGTCTCCTCCCTTCTCCGATAGCTATAACAGCTGCCCCCTTATCGCTTTGGGGCGGGTTTAAAAGAAGTTTCTAGTATGGTGCTTGGCATTTGGAATGTTCGTAGCAAATGTTAGTTCCCTTTCTTCTCTGGGCTGGAGGAATACAGAGGGGGTGAGGGAAGAATCAGGGAAGGGGCGGGAAGGAGGGATGCTGAAGTGGTCCCAGGAAATAAAAGTCCAATGTGCTTTCCCAAGTGACTCCCTGTCCGTGTCAAGGGAAGGGCCAGTGGCTGGTCCTGGGACCTAAGGCCTGTCACGAACCAAGAGGCCCAGGGACGCTGGCGGAGGCTCTGCCTCATGCTTGGAACTCGCATACACGGGCTGGTCTCGGCTAGCGTGGGCTTTGACCACGCGATGCTCACTGAGGTCACCTGAGTGAGGGAATGTGTGGAGGGTGAGGGGTGAGTATATGGGGCCAAGGTGAAAAGATTGGGGCCATCCCTTTGCCTTCAGGCCAGAAGCAGCCAGAGGCAACTTCCTGTCGAATCATTGCTTCCTCCTGCCGATTCGAATACGAGGTCAGACTGTCTGGAGTTCCCGGCGGGGGGACCCTAGGCCAGCCAACCTCACTTTGCCTCAGTCCCTTCCTATCAGGTGGCTAATCCCAGCGCCTTCTCCAGAGAATTGTTGTCGCAGTTAAATGAGATGATACGTGTCAGAATGGCCCAAAAGAAACGCCCCGTAAATGTCAGACGTGAAGGAGGAGGAGGGAGAGAAGAAATGTCCATCGGGGGTCTTCGACCCGGGTATTTATTTGGGGCCAGAATAGGAGGGCCTGGCACTTCTCGGAACTCACCCTCCACCCCAGCACCCAGAAGGCCTCTCCTCACCTTTGCCTCTAAGATGCCATAGAAGGAGCTGGGGATCAGGTCTGTCCTCACGAGCCTGACTCCTCTATTCCGGAGGTGACCCAGGAAGCGTTTTCGGAGAGTGGGGACGTGACACGGGGAAGGGAGGCCAGCCGGTAAGGAGGGTGCTATCGAGCAGCTGGGGACCGAGGCTCAACAGCCGCCTCCAACCCCAAGGGGCTTCCGGAGACGCTGTAGGGCAGGACCTGCTACAACTTAGGTGTGCGCCAGAATCCCCTGACAGGGTTTTTAAAGGAAACGGCTGGAGCCCCGCCCCCCGGGGATGCTGGTTGTCTAGGTCCGGGCCGGGGCGCCGAGTTCACATTTCTAACCACCTCTCAGGTGATGCTGACGCTGCACAGAGCGTGGCCCTTCCCCAGCCAGGGTCGGGGGGAGGGGAGCTCTGGGCACCTGTCTGCCATTACCGAGGACAGCTTCTGGGGTGGGGACACTCTATTATTTGGGCAGCCGAAGACCCGGGCCGGGCAGAGGGTGGTGATGGGGGCGGCAGATTGGGCACGTGGCTGTGGGTGTGGAGTGGGTGGGCACCTGCTACCAAGTCAGAGGGCTCGGGTCTGAAGCTTGGCTCTGTGAAGTCAGCAGGACTCAAGCCAGGTCTGTAATCCCTTTAGTGCCTCCTCCAGAAAGTGGGGCTGGTAATTCCAGTGTCAGTGTCACTATGGGGACTTCATGGGGTCAGTCTAGCATGCGTGTCTGGCACATAGTAGGTGCACAGTGTTTGCTGGGTCTGTAGCAGCATGGTTCCCGATTGGACGTGCGCGAGCTTTGGATCCTAGAACGGGTTGGAAGCCAGAAACCAGTGCAAGTCCCATCGAAGCACTGACTTGCCTCACCGCCTTGAGGACCAAATCGTGTGTTGAGGGAGGGTCTTTTTTTTGGCTGAGAACCAAGTCCATTCCATCTCAGGAGAGCTCTGGCAGAAACCTGGCCTCATGACCTGTTGTGCTCTCCTGGGCGGGGGGCTCCGGTGGCGGGTCTGTATCCGGAGCGACGGTTGGCAGCTGTAACCACACAGTGAGTGATGCAGCAAGGGGACTAATCAGCCCCCTCCCCTCCCATCCCAGGTCAGCCCACAGCCCTCCTCTCCCCCTCCCTGCCCTCTGCATCTCGAAGACATCAAAGGGAGGGCTCAGCACCCTCGAGACACCAGCAGAGGTGTGGATTGAGGAGGGGGGTAGACAGTACAGAGAACCCAATGCCGGCATCCTCTGCGGGACGTTGCTGAAAGCCCACCTCGGGAATGGCCCTGATTTGATGCCCAGGATAGGCTGCGCTTTCCCAGCTGGGTTCTTGTCCTCACTTGTGACTCTCCTGCTGACATGAACCCGAGGAAAGAGAAGGAAGGCTTTGGGGTTCTTCCAGTCCCCCTGCTTCCCGTCTAGGCGTCATGGTGTCGTGGAACCAGTGTGGCCCTGAGCATCCGAGTTCTGGCCCCGTTCAGCCTCTTACTTGCTATGGGACCGTGGAGCTCTGGTTTCTACCCATGATGTGAATGTATCAGATTATCTCTGAGCCCCGTTTCCTGCTCTGGCAGCTTCCAAATATTCATCTTCTAGGCGTCTCTCAGAGCCGTACCCAGTCCCAGCCAGGCAGGCTTAAGTAGGGCCCAGAGCCACAGCCCCCAGAGCCCCAGTGAAAAAGTGCAGATTCCCAGGTCCCACCGGGGGCTGCGTTGTCTTTCCCTGCCTGCCCATCCCCCATCCCCGGGACTCTCACACACACTGCATTTTGGGGACTCCTGTCAAAAAGGAAAAGGCAGGAGACCGTCCTCACCCTCCCTCTCTTCTGTAGCCAGTTAAGCAAAGCCACCCAGCCGGGCCAGGTCACCCGACACCGGCGCATGTAATTTCTAAGTGGGAACAACAACTCATCAAACGGAACGGTTTGCAATTGCCTGGGATAAAACTATTTTCTTTTCAATCTTCTCTGGAAAGTGACAGATAATAACCAGCCTGGAGATTGTAATATTATTAGGGCCAAAAATAAAATAAAACCCCTTTAACTGCTTCTTCTTACAGAGTGAAACCAAATATTCCTCAATTCATTTAAATAAAGTGATTGTTTTCCTTGTTCATTTATCTTAACATTGCCAGGAGCCTGCACTGCCCTCCCTCCCTCTGAATAAGGGGCGGTCCTCTCCCCTCTCCCCGCCCCGCCCCACCCCGTCGTCTTCTGGGGTCTAATCTCTGATCTGGCTCCAGCTTCAAGAGCGTCCTGTTCACACCCACCAGCTAGAAGCGAAGCATTTATAAAGCGCCTTTAGCAAACCTGCTTCCAGTCCAGCCCCACAGCTTATATTAAATGAGATAATACGCATAAAGCACACAGAACCAGGCCTGGCATATAATAAGTGCTCAACTAATGCATAAGTGTCATTATTCATAATATCGTATGTGGCACATTCGAATGCCATGATTTTTGTCACGCGAAGACAACACGGGCCCTCAGACATGATACTGTGCACTGAGCCTCAGTTTCTCCAGCTGTGAAGTGGGGAGAGAAGGCATGGACAGAGCGAGCCCAGAGGAGGGATCAGCCTGCTGGCATCTCTTTCCAGGAGGACATCATGATAGGAAGCCCCCTGGGAAAAGGGTCAGGTGTCCTCAAGGCCTCGTCTTTCTCTTACTCTGTATACAAACAGAAATAGACCACAGGGTGCAAATTCAGCTGATGAGCCATTTAGTTCATACTGAATGAACTCTCTTCCTAAGTACATCATTCCAGATGATTCTCTGAGTACATCTTGCTTCTTTTATGCCCCTGCCTCCTCTTACCAGGTGTGGTGACTTAGGTGCTCCCATGACCTTGGCAACCTTGCCTTTCCCCTTCTCCACCAAATGGAGGAGGCCACGCCCATGATTTAGGGCCATGATGAACATTCCAGCCAGCCTGTGAGCAGGGCTGACCTCCTGATGGACGACCTCACACATGGACTCAATGGAGGGGCCGCCGAAAACCATGCCTTCCTTCATTCTTTGTTCTCACGAATCCACAACGCAACCTCTTACCGGCAACCCAGAAATCGGAAAAGATCTGACAATTGAGATTTTCAAAACAAAAAAAAAATTTTTTTTTTTTTGGTGATCCATTTGGTGGCCAGACTGGACCCGACTCGAACTGATTTGGTGGCAGAACCCAGCCTGAGCCGATGGGAGGTTATTTATGGTGTTTATTTATCTCACTTAATGTTTCCGTCCAGACGTTTCGCTGCAGAAATATCGATGTGGGTGATTACGGAGTGATCCCTCAGCCCCGCTGGCGGGTGATGTAACACACTGGGCAAGCACCGTATAACCCTCCCGGAGAGAGTGAGGCCTGGCTTCCAGGTTCCGGATGGGGACTGTGGGGCCGGTGTCACGGCCAGGCCCAGATTCTCTCCCCTGTGTGTCCCTGTGTGCCTCCTGCGAGCCTCCACTCCTGGCAAGTCGGGATTCAGACAGCTGTCTTCTCGTCTCAGACTCGTGCACGGAAATCCAGCTCAGGCCACGGACCTGAACACAGCTCCTCGCCACCCCACACGCACGCGCATGCGCGCGCACACACGCTCAGCGGCCGCTTCCTCGGGATGCTGAGTCTCCCTTTTACCACGCTACCTCATCACTATTTCTAGGCCGATGTCCGCGCCCACCAGGCAGCTGGAAGGCGAGTCCTCCGCCCTGCCTGACGTCCACATGCTTGCCTTCCCCCACGCTGCGCTGCTGGCCGAATTCTCTGCTCTTCACGCAGATTTTTTGGCACTGGGTCCACGCGGCCGGGGATCTCACAACCGAAGTGTGCGTTTCCGAGGCAAAGCCTGCTCCTTCCTTAAGCTCCCAGGCGGAGGAGCCAGTGGACGGAAGCCCAACCAATCGGCTCTGTCCAAGGTGCTGGAGCGTCTTCGGCTGGCGTCTCCTCCAGGAGGCTTTTCTCCTGAGCCGCAGAGATTAAGAGCTCGAGGCAGCCACTGAGGAAAGAATCTTTAGTAACTCACTGTAACTCTGGTCGAGCCAGGAGCGGCAGGGGGTGGGAGTCCCTTTCTATAAGACTGTGCAGAAGTGGGAATGGCCCGGAAATGTATCCCTGCAAGTTCTGGTCCAGCTCTGGAACGGCAGTATCAAGTTGGTATTTCTTGACCATCTGCCACGTGTCAGGCTCTATTCTAAGCACTTGACACGACCTATCTCATTTAATTCTCTCAACACTTTATGAGGTGAGTTGTATTATTACCTTTCCCTTATAGATGAAAAGACTGAGGGCCAGAGAGGCTAGGTGACTTGCTCCAAGCCACACGGCTAGTATTTAGTGAAGCCAAGAACTGATCCCAGGGAATTGGACTCCAGCGTCCAAATTTGTAACCATAAATGTTTCAGCTACCTATTGTGGTGACAGTGCTGTATATAACAAATGGCCAGGAAGTCTCAGTGGTTATAACAGTAAGCACTTTTTGTTCACATATCTGGAGTGATGAGCTAGGCAGATGTCTGTCCCCTTGGCTGTATTTGCTCACATGCTCTGTGTGTTGGCTGATTGTTGGTGGTACAGACACTGCCCTCACCCTCATGGGAACAAGGGCCGAGGTGGGGCAGGAAACAAATGTCACTGTGTGTGGAGGGCCGGCTGATTCAGAGAGATACAAGAAAGACCTGATCCAAGAGAGTCAACCTGGGTGGGCATCCTGTAGGAGGTGAGACTTGGCCACAGAGAGGCAGAGGAAGCTCCAGGCTGGGCAAGGGTGAGAGGGTGGAGTCAGGGAATACAGGGGAAGAGGCTGGAGGAGGTAATTTCCCAGCACCTTGGCCTGTTGTGAACTTCCTACGTACACTGGCCTGGCCTCCCACTCGGGACCCACTCTCTGAGGGTCTTCTGTATTCCCTCTACCTCCCTCTCTCCACGGCAACCACTGTGGGAAAGGACATCCCTGGGCTCAAAGGGAGAGTGTATAGGGGGGTTGGATAAGGAGGTCCCAAGCCTTTGTGAAACTTGGAGAAAGGAGGAGAGGAGGGAGGGGAGGGGAGGGAGCACAGGTCCCGCAGCTGGAAGCTGGTGGTTTTTCAAGGCACGAGCTCTCGCAGGGCTGAGGCTCTGTTCTTTGGGCCGTGTCTGGCTCCATCATCAGAGACAGAAGAGCTAATGTTCCAGGGTGGGTCCCCTGGAACAGGCCTCAGGAATAGATGGAACATAGGCCAAATATGGCCCACGACCCGCTTTTGTAAAGAATATTTTATTTCAACACAGCCATGGTCACACACTTTGTACTGTCTACACTGATCAACAGCAGAAGTGAGTAGTTGTGACAGAGACCATGTGGCCTGTTAAGCTTCCAATAGCTTCAATGTGACCCTGCTCTAGAACGTGAGGTCCGCAAACCGGGGGCCGGCGGGGGGGGGGGGGGGGGGGGCGGTGTCTTTGTCTATTTTGTTCACTGCTCTGTCCCCGGCCCCCAGAAATGCACCTGGCAGGGAGTGGGTGCTTGATCAATGTGTGCTGAACACAGAAATGGCCTCTTGTCTGTCCGCCTTCCCCCACCTGCTGATGATCCCAAACACGCACTGCCCGTGGTGGAAAAGGAATCCCCTTCCCCTCCCACGAAGCAATTTTGTTCTGGTCCTTGGTTTAATTCTGCCCGGGCTGTTCACAGTTGAGGAAGTAGAACTTGAAGAGGACAAGGTGAACAGCCTTAGTCTTCCAGCCCACCGGCAGCGAGCCGGCTCTGAGACCCAAGTCTCCAGGCTCACATCTCAGGCCTCTTTCTGGAATATATCCTCAAAGCTTCCGAAGCTTCCCTCCCTGCTGCCTGAATGATCCACTTTGAGGTTTCCTTCTTTGGTGTTTTGTAGAGGGTGCCCAGTGGGTGCACGTACTGTGGGGTTGTGGTGGGGGGGGGGTGGGATTAGGGACTCCAGGTCCCTAGGGAGTGAAGCAAAAGCAGAGATGGGCTCCCAGCTTGCCTGTGGCTCGTCCAGAACACCGTGTGCACTCAAGTGGGAGGTCCTGAGGCCCGGGCTGTGATTTGTCTCTCCTCCAGCCCTGCTTAGGGCGGCCACCCATATGGCTTGGGAGGAGAGGAAATTACTTGTCACCAACTTGCAAAACAAACAACGAATTAGTTCTTCCCGGAGCTATAAGCAGATGAAAGTCCAGGAGACATCAAGCCTGGGGCTAGCCTCAGTCCTGGGGGACTCGTGCAGAAGGGGCCAGGGAAGCAGCTGGACAACTGTCCTGCAGGTCGCTCTGGGTGGAGGAAAGCCATTTGTCACACCTGGGCCACACGAGGCAGGAATCCCCACCCCACCCCCTTAGCCCTGTCGATGGCAGATTCTACAGGTTGAAATGCACGCAGGTTTGCCTCACGTTGCAATTGCTCTAGGGCCTTGTGTACCCTGAATCCTTCACCTGTGTCCGTTCAGGGCAGTCTCTTTCCTGAGCTGGTCGATTGTTCTTGATGTCCCCAGCCCCCCCCCCCCCCCCCCCCCCGCCGAACCTCCTAGTCCAGGAGCAAATGGGCTGTAAATAAACATGTCAGAGTGTGAGAGGAGCAGCTATTTCTGGCACAGTGAGGCCTGGGCACCCTGCAGAGGGAGGGTCTGGTGGCAGGAGGGTGACTTCAGTTTCTGATGGGCTCTGACATCATTCGCAGGTGGGGGAGGGGGCCTCATGCTAATGGGACTTGGGGTGATAGGCCAGGGGAATGCCTAGGACAGGTAGGGCACCCCGAGGGACTGCTGGGGCATTGGCCCAGGCTTTGGGGTGACTGTCAGTCCATTCCTAGTGGACAAAGGAGGATCCAGGCCACCTACATCATGTGTCGAGGGTGGGATGCAAGTCTTGAGGAGGACTTCCCGGAAGAGGAGGAGGAAGAGGGGGAGGAGGAGGACGATCACCAAGCTCTCAGGTAGCGTTCACTGCAGGCCTCCCTCAGCCGAGGGGCGGCCTTGGACAGAAAGCCTCCTCTCAGCCTGGAAGCTTCCCCAAGTCCAGAGTCTGCACCTTTTCACACAGAGCTCTGTCTCCCACATCAGACTGGGAGCTCCATTAGAGTCAGAGCTGTGTTTCCCCCATCAGTCTGGCAATTCCCCAGGACTGGGGAGGACATGTGTGCCATCAGACCAGCAGCTCCCAGAGGGCAGGTGCTGAATCTCCCCAGTCAAGGATGTGTCTCCCCCATCACCCGGCAGCAAGGAGACTCCCTCCTTGCTCTCCGCAGACGGTCCCAGGCCTTCACCTCCCCACATGGCCCCAGGACTGTTGGGAAAGAGCAGAGGGCTTCCAAGAAGCCAAGGACAGCCACCGAGTTAGCAGCTGTTTGCCGTGCGACCTTAGGCTCGTCCCCTCCCCTCCCTGGAGTTCGGTTTCCCCCCTACGTAAACCAAGAGGCTTCCCAGCATTTCAGAAGCACATTTCTGGCTCTGTGCGCCTCCTGCCACTCACCTTCCAGAGGGATCCTGCTTCGGCGCTGGCCCGCCATCCTCCCCCTTCGGGCATCTCCCCCCTCCCTCCTCAAGGACTCTGGCTCCGAGGCTGAGGCTGGCTGCATGTCTTGTGCTGGCTGGCGGCAGCTTCATTGCCCATCTCTCTGTGTGCCAGCCATTCCTGGGGGCTGAATTACCAGCCCTGTAGGGAACCAAAATCAAGAGACTCCGGACCCCTGCCCGGCCACCTCACCTCCTCCCTCCCGCAAAGCTCGGGAAAGTGGCTCCTTTGAAGACCTCAGTTCAATCCAGAGAGAAAACAATTCTGAGAAAGTCCACTCACTCGACTAGGTCCCCCCGATTTGTTTCTTCCCCGGCTCCAGATATTCTAGGAAGAACGGGAAGAGGACTGGGGGGCGGGTCCCCAGATGATTCATGTCCCCCAAGAGTCTCCCAAGAGTCGGCACGTGCTTCATTCGTCTCCAGGGAAGCCGGGAGCAAGAGGGGCCACATCAGCACGGAGCTGGCACCTAGTAGGTGCTTTGCAGAGGCAGGCCCCCTCCCCCGCGGAGAGGGCCTGAACCAGGTCCCCCTTGAGGCTGCTCCGCACCCGCCACTAACCAGCGACCAGATTTATGATCATGACCGTGGCGATTACAGCGCGAGCCGCCCTGGAAGCAGGCCAGGCTAGGTGGAAACTGGGCTTCCTGCCCTCGGGGCAGACTCCACCGCCAGAGGGGGTGCGCTGCCGTCTCCTTCGAATCGGAGTCTATCAGCCATTTTAAAAGGGAAGAAAAAGAAACCACCCAACTACCCAAACTGGCGCTATTGAAACTGCCAATCACTGCTCCCCACTCTTGGGCTGCGTGTGTAATTTGATGCACTAGTAACATTTCTGCAAATTACACATCATTCTCCCCACCAAAGCCGCACCTTTGACTGCTGTAATATTTACCTGACTGTGCAAGTAATTTTCAGGCCTCACTTAGTGGGCCGGTGAGGCGTGGAGAGAGGCAGGGATGGAGTCGGGCTTCAGACAGCAGGCCCAAGAGAAGCTTAAATGGCGGGGGGGGGGGGGGTCCTAACAGTGCCTCTCGGCACAGAGACACGACTTCTCTGCCCGCTTCACAGACATAGGGACGGAGGATGGACTTTCGGGGGCTCTCTACCAAGCATCCTCTAGCTGTTGTTTACATGCCCCCAACGACGGGGAGCTCACCACCCGATGCACATACTCCATTCCATTTCTGAGTGCCTCCGTCAGTTAGAAAGGGTGGTCTTGACATTAAGGCTATCTGTCACCTGATGACGTCAGCACATGAACTCTCTTTCTGCTTCATGAGTGACGGAGACTCAGGCGGGCCCTTGCTCGGCGAGTCACTGTGACAGAAGAGGAGGGCCTCCCGAGACACTGGCAGGTGAGGCTGTGAACGCACTCCCAGGGTCTGAGTGACAGGTCGGGCAGTGCGGCTGCCCCTCCAGCCTGAGCTCCAAGCCCAGTTCTGCCAGAGCCTTGCTGCATGACCTTGGGCCAGTCACTTCACCTCTTGAGGCCTCAGTTTCCCCATCTGCAAGGTGGGAAGAGTAAGAGCCCTACTTAATAGGTCCTGGAGGACCTGCTGAGCAAGTGACTTAGGCACTGAGCACCGTGCCTGGCGCCGAGTAAGCTCGTGGGCCGCAGCGCGTCTCAGCCCTTGTCACTATCGCTGTCATGTCACCGTGACACTGAGGCTGCTTGGTCCATTGCCCGTGTGACCACGCCAGTGGCTTCTTGCATTTTCTGGTGTTGGAATGTGTGATTCGGAAGAAATTGGATCTCTTGCCAGGGGGGCCTGGCTGCCTGGAGTCGGGGAGGGGCCTTCCCGAGCTTCTGAGTCTTGCAATGGACAAAATAGGCACTTTAATCCCAAGCTACCCGGGGTCCGAAGATCCTCCGGACCTTCTCCGTTTGGCCCTCAGGTGTACATTGAAACTTCTCAGACGGCAGGAATATGCAGGAAAAAAAAACGACACCACCAAAGGAACGGATCAAGGGCCTCTGTCCGCTCCATCGTCAGATGGCACCTGCTATCTGCGTCATGACTGAGGAGGCTCTGGCCAGATCTCCCAGTTCCCCAGGCCCCACGGTCCCTTCTCCACCAGCAGCCAGGGGGATCTTTTAAATTTGTAGATCAGGTCGGATTACTCCCCTGCTTAAGGCCCTCCTGTGTCTTCCCATTACAGCAGGAAAACCATTCAACCTCCTCACACCAGCGTGTTAGGTCTTATGTGATCTGGCCTCAGGTAGCTCCCTGAACAGAAGAAGGTCCACCACTCTCCACCTTACTCACCCCATTTCCACCCTCCAGTTGCCTTTCTCTTCCCTCGTAGAGCAAGCTTGGTCCATCTCAGGGTCTTTACATTTGCTCTGACCCCTGCGTGGCGTTCTCTTCTCCCTGGCCTCTCCAAGGCTGGCTCCCTCTTATCATTCAGCTTTTAGAGAAGCCGCCTCTGGCCTTTACGGAATCCGCAGGTCACCTTCTGGCCCCTCGCTGTGGCTCGTTTGCTTCGTAGCCACGAGCATCACTCAAAATCATCTTGCCCTGTTGACTTTCTTTTTTTTAAGTGTATTTATTTTGAGAGAGAGAGAGAGCATGGGAGGGGCTCAAAGACAAAGGGAGCAAGAGAGAATCCCAGGCAGGCTCCCCACCGTCAGTGCAGAGCCCGATACAGGGCTCGAAATCAAGAACAGGGAGATCATGACCTGAGCTGAAATCAAGACTCGGACGCTTAACTGACTGAGCCACCTGGTCGCCCCTTCCTCTTTTGATTTTCTGATGTCTGTGGGCATGATTGGTGTCTCAGTACAATGTACGCTCCCTGAGATCAGGGGCCCCGTCTCCTCTATAGGTGCTTGGCACAGCGTGGCAACTATCGATTACATCACCCTTTCTTCCTTGCCTCAATCCTGGGAAAAAGGGAGCAATATCCCCATTTTATAGACAGGAAGACTGAGGCTCTCAGTGACTTTATGGTCAAGCTGGGATTTGGACCCAAGATGGTCTGACTCCAAAGCCCACTTCCTTTTTTTTTTTTTTTTCCTATTTTTAATCACCTGGCCAGTGAAATCCTTGCTCTCTGGGGACCAGAAAACAAAACACAACCAGACCTATAATGAAAAGCAAATGGGATTTTGGGGGGATGTAATAACATCAAGTGTTCATTCAACACCAGGTAAAGATTTTTCTTTTTAATATACTGGGTGATTTTTATTGGACAGTTTCCTTGTAATAAAGACCCAGCACCAGACTTCAATTTTCTTTCCCTCAGAGGAAATAATCCAGCCCTCCTGCTGACCCAGTGGGGAGAGGAATGTCCTTCCTTGAGACCGGAGATAATAGCTGCCCGTGTGGCCCTCCTGGCTCTGTTAGGAAACCAGTGCCTAAGTCCAGCCCCTGACGATGGTTGAAACGGTCCTGACCTAAGAGTCTGAATCCCACCTCTGTCGCTAGCCTGCTGCTGTGTGTCTTGGGGCAAGCTGCTCAACCTCTCTGGTAAAGACATCAACTAGGTCCATCTCAGAGATGATCCAGGGGCTCAAGTGGTCCAACTCAAAGGAAAGAATTGTAAGCATTTGGCCATGCATTTGGGTATCGGTTCACTCCCGTTGCTAACACATTATTATGCTGAGATTGGAGATACACGGTATTGAACAAATCGGTCCCAGCCCCGCCCTTCGGCAGGACTCCCCAGGCGTTTACCACAAAGCTCCGTGAAGGCTGAGGCTATGCTTCCTTGCTCACCACGATGGCCCCCGTGCTTAGCACGGAGCTTGTTTCTTAGCTCAGGCTCAGTAAATAGATATGTACAGGTGCTGGTGGCGGTAGGGGTGGGAGGGATTGCTGAACAATCCCCGAAGACCTTAGGGAAAGCTTTTGAGGGGAGTCATAAAGAATGAGCCAGAATCAGACAGGCAGACAAGGAGAGGAGAGGCTCGCAATCTAGACCAGGGCTTGGCTACCGATGACCTACAGGCCAAATTCAGCCCATCATCTATCTGTTTTTACAAATAAGGTTTTGTTGGAACGTAGCCACGGCCGTTCATCTGTTTATAGATGGTCTGTGGCTGCTTTCCTGCCGTAACTGCAGAGTTGATTGGTTGTGACGGAGACCGTATAGCCTGAAAATTCTAGAATATCTACAAGTACGGAAGATTTGCGGAGTCCTGGTCTAGTTTAAGGAATCGGGCCAAGGGAAGGCCCAGAAGACTCTTGCTCGCTTGTACGTAGGCTTGACTAGCTAATTGGCATGGCCCGGTACGAAAGGAAGATGTGGGGTCCTTCCCTCAAAAATGGTTACAAATTTCAAATTTCCAGGAGGCAACAGCAGAGCATTAAACTGAGCACGAGGCCGTCTAAGACAGGGCCCTGTGTGAGCACACGGACGGCACACGGTGGGGCTGACCCCACGGTGGGCAGCCTCTCCCATGGAAAACCGGAAGACTATCCTGGGAGCGGTTATGGGGAGAAATGTCCACCCAGGGCTCTGCTTTGGGGCTCAGAGTCTCCAAGCCCCAAGCCAAGGGAGTGGAGAGCCAGCCTTCCTTTCTCAGCTCCCCTGCCTCCCCACCTCACAGGGCCCGGCTGTGATGCAAAAGCGGGGAAGGGCCCAGCCCCATCTTTCCGCCGGGTGCAGCTCGGTGATCAGACGTGAGGCAGCCCTGAGAAGAAACGTGACAGTCTATGGGAATCTCTCTGACAGTGCTGTTTTCCGTGTGCTCATCAGCAGCCGTCCAATGAGGGGAACGGAGGGGACAGGGACCCTGCTCTACCCGGCTGGGACACAGCCAGATAAGGTGCAGCATCTCATGGAAACCCCCAAGCGAGGCAGCCACTCAGGCTCAGCCTGCTGGATCCCTAGACTGACATCCATGCCATCTGTCCCTCTGTGGACATCTTTCCGGACTCACCTCATCTTTTTCCATCCTTCTTTATGCCCAGATGCACAAAGGAACAGTGGCATCACTAGGCTTCCTTGCCCGCTGGCTTCCGGTTGCGTTTTGGGCCAAGAAGAAGCACCTTCCAGGGTCTTTGTTGCACTGGGTCCCGTTCATCCTGACGTTCTGTGCCTGCTTAGAGCTTTCAGAGCCCAAGACCCCTGCCCAGGCTGGGGTCACTGACACTTAGTAGGTTCTCGGGGCGGGGAGCGGGGGGGCTAACAAATAGTAGGTTCTCAGGCAACGCTTGTTGAATCAAATTGACCCTTTGGCCAACAAAGCAGTAGCAGGTGAAATAAACACACAGGTCCATTAAAAAGCCGAAAATGCGGATGCTATAAGCTTAGTAGAGCTGGGCTGGAAACTGCCGATGTCTGCTGACAAGAGACCACAAATGGGGGTGTCTTCTTCCAGCGGAATACTACTTGTGATAAAAAGGAACAGACGGGGCGCCTGGGTGGCGCAGTCGGTTAAGCGTCCGACTTCAGCCAGGTCACGATCTCGCGGTCCGTGAGTTTGAGCCCCGCGTCAGGCTCTGGGCTGATGGCTCAGAGCCTGGAGCCTGTTTCCCATTCTGTGTCTCCCTCTCGCTCTGCCCCTCCCCATTCATGCTCTGTCTCTCTCTGTCCCAAAAATAAATAAACGTTGAAAAAAAAAATTTAAAAAAAAAAAAAAAAAGGAACAGACTGTGGGGCGCCTGGGTGGGTCAGTCGGTTAAGCATCTTATTTCGGCTCAGGTCACGATCTCGCGGTTTGTGAGCTCAAGGCTGGAGCCCGCTTCGGATTCTGTGTCTCCCTCTTTCTGCCCCTTCCCAGTCACACTCTGTCTCTCTCTCTCTCTCTCTCTCTCTCTCTCAAAAATAAACATTAAAAATTTTTAAAACAAGGAAAAAGGAACGGACTATGAGTGCACGCAGTAACATGACTCGATCTCAGAAATATGCCAGGAACCAAGAGCTTTCGCCAAAAACCGCGTGCCGTAATCCCATTCTATGAAATACTAGAACAGGGATAAATGGGGTGAGAAATCTCGGAATCACGGTCGCCTTCTAGGGGAGAGGACTGGCGGGGCAGGGGAAGAAGGAACTTTCTGGAATGATGGTGGCGTTCGACATCGTGAGAGGGGTTTGCGTTACCTAGATGTATGCCGCTTATCGTTGAGATTTGTGCGTTTCGTTGCATGCAAGTTCGAAACCTCCAAAGAGAGAACCGTAAGTAAACATTGAACTCTTAATGATGTGTGTGCTGAAGCACTTAGGGGTAGAGAGCACTGATGTCCGCGACGTTCGGATGCCCGGCAGGAACACAGGCAGGTAGATGGGGAGGGAGGAGGAGAAGGAGCAGCCTGTGATGAACTGGTGTGGCCAGATGGCCCTTGCGGAAGCTAGGTAGCAGGTGCATAGCTGTTGGTTTTGAAATTCTTTATGCTCCTCTGTATGTTTGAAAATGTTCACGATCCAACACTAGAGGGGATAAAACATGAAGCCCTAGGACCAAGCCAGGGAGTGGGACACCAGCGATCTGTATAAGGTCACTCAGCCTTTCGCAAACATTAAGACTGGTTTTGAGGGAGCCCGGTGGCTCAATCGGTTAAGCATCCGACTCTTGGTCTCGGCTCAGGTCGTGACCTCACGGTTTGTGGGATCGAGCCCCACGTCGGGCTCTACGCCGACAGTGCGGAGCCTGCTTGGGATGCTCTCTCTCTCCCTCTCTCTCTGCCCCTCCCCAACTTGCGTGCACACACGCACACACGCTCACACTCTCTATCTCTCCAAATAAATAAATAAACTTAAAAAAAAAAAAAAAAGACTGGTCTTCGGGACAGCGAAAATCAGTTGTGAAGACGCACTAAAACGAGGGTTGTAGTTGCCGGGCTGGATCTGGACTGAGGGCACGCCAGCGAATCCATTCACCTCTCTGAGACCTGTACCCCCATCTGTAAAATGCAGGCAGCACTGCCCAGAGGGGTGTCGTAGGGATTAAATGAGAAGCCAGAAGCTTGAACAAACAGGACTTCACAGGGAGCAGGTGGGAAGCAAGACTGACCCTGCCTCCTCATTGCAGTGGCAGCTGAAATGTGGCCTCCTGAACCGGGCCGCCCCAGCCACCTAATCTGCCGTGGCCCCCCTTCCTTCCATCCGTCACTCTCCCTGCATTGTCTGCACGACACATATCCCAATCGGATACATGTCTTCGATCTCCCTTCATTTGATTTGTTATCCGTCTCCTCCTACTGGAGTGTGGATTCCAGCAGAAGAGGGACTTGGTGTCGTTCGCGGCTTTATCCCCTGCACCTAAAACAGCCTCCGGCACATAGCGGGGACACGGCGAGTCTTTACTGAAGGAAGGAATAAATGAACACTACTGGATCGGCTGTGGTGTGACCGCTCAAGTGCAGGATTCTGCCACCCAGCATTTGCCCACTGCCAGCCCCACCTGCACGGAACACTGGGAAGCGAGCTTAGAGATCAGCCATTCCCCACCCCATTTAACAGATGGGGAACCTGAGGCTCGGAGACAGAATGCAAATTTCCCAGCATCCACTGCCCGTGAGTGGCTGAGCAGGGACGGGGCCCAGGCCTCCTGGCTCCCCGCTCAGTGCTCTTTCTCTCTAGCAGGCTGCTGGGGCTGACGGGGCTGCTGCAGACGGACGGAAGGACAGGCTCCACCGGGCCTGGGCTGCCCGCAAGGCCACGCGCGAATGGCAGTGGGCAGGATTCGCCAGCCTAGCAATATTCGCTGGCACACTCTGCCCTTGTTTAGCAGGTGGGCGGGCTGGCACAGGCAGCGGATGGGCCACATCCACGGTCCGCGGGCAGCTGATGGTGCTGACACAGGCCGGATTGGCACGGCGGGGCCCCTCCCTGAGGACTGGCGGCCCTCCTGACTGCCGTGGTCAGCCAGACGACCACGAGCTGGCATCTGTCCCCACAATCAGCCCACAGGTGCGCTCGCTGACGGGCAGCCCCGGGGCTGGTGGGAGCACCAAGTGCCGAGCGTGGCCCCTGGGGGACATCACAGGGGTGTCACAGGCGGTGGGGGGGGCCACAGCCTCCCACACAGATACACAAACACCGGAGTCAGACAGGACACGCCAGCCCCACTGGCTTGTGGGACCCGAAAGCCTAGTTGTAACCCTGAAAAGGGGCCTGGGGGGAAATGGTTGCTTCTCTTTGCGCTCAAGGCCTCTTCCCAAGTCCAGACCCGCTGGCCCCTGGATCTGTCGTCCACCCTTCAGCCAGAGGCGCTTTCTGACCCTGATGGGAACTTTCCCTCCCCTGCCTGAAGCCTTCAGTGGCTCCCTGTCTCCCTCCCACGAAATCATAGCAAAAACAAGATCTACTATGTACAATATACCGTGCTAAGCATTTTGCCACTGATAAGCTAGCGCACAATTATACCGTTTACTGTACGTTAGCCACTCTTCAAGCACTTCACCCGGAGACGTCAATTCGTCCTCCAGCCACCAACAGGTGGCGCTACTGTTTATCCTCATTTTATAAAGAGAAAACTGAGGCAGGGAGACGTGAAATGACTTGGGTGAGATTCAGACCGAGGGGCTCGACTGCCGAACCCAGATTCCGTCTGTGTGAAGCACGACCCTCCACAATCCTGCTTCCGCCCCCACCCCCACCAGGCTCCAAGTCCCTGTGCCCCCACCGCACCCCACGGATCCCAGGTCGCATCCTCGGTCACTCTTGTCTGCTCTGGTGCCTTTGCCTGGCCGTCTCCAGGGCTAGACTGTTCCGCCTCTCGTCTGGCCTGCAGACTCTCCCCGTCCTCCAAGGCACCGCTCAGCGCGCCCTCTTGTGCGGGGCCCGCCCTGAGCCCTCCCCTCACCCCTGCGCTCCAGGCTGCTGTGGCCGAGGCCGGGTGAGCACAGGTTGCCTGTGTTTCTCTCTGCGATGCCCCTGCCCCGCCCTTTCTGTGAGCTCTTGAGGACCAGGGCCCTGTCTGATGCCACGATCTGGCCACAGGCCCGACCCCCACGAAGCGCTGAACGAACCAACAAGGAAATAGACCAATGAGAAGCTGAGGTCACTTGAGCTGGAGGAACGAACGCTAATGGCAGGAAGTGAGGAGTGACCTCCGGGGAGAGAGAGATGGGACAATCCCTCCTCCCTCCTCCGTCCCAGCACCATCCTAATGCTGTACTGGGAAAGAGACCATCCGCATGATGCTGGAGCCCATCTCTAATGCTGGGGCTCATCGTCAGGAGGCAGGGAGCAGGATACGACACCCCGATTGACAAGAATGTCCCCAGTGCCACAGCTATACGGCACTCAGTTGAGGACGCATGGTTTCTGGGGTCTGGACTGCGAGCATCAGAGGTGTGCAGGGCCAAGAGGGGGTTCTTCAAAGCCAAGGACCTGGTTCCCCCCGCCCCGGCCCTGCCACCTCCTCCCTGCGTGACCCTGGGCATGTCCCTCTCCTGGTTGGACCTCAGGTTAGCCTTCTGTATAGAAAGGGTCTAGAGGGGCAGTCAAGGGTCCCTCCTGCTGCCAGGGTCTCCCAGGACATCCAAGGTCTGGTAGTTGACAGCCACCTGGGAAAGCTGCAGAGAGGCCCTATTTGGGGGCCGGGGGGTGGGTGCCAGGGGCTTAGGGCAGAGTCTCCCTCTTGTGGTCCCCAACCCCTGCATCCAACCGACCCAATGGGGCTTGTTAAAAAAATGCAAAACCCAGGTCCCGCCCAGGACTCACTGAATTTGAACCTCTGGGGTGGGCTTTCAAGCAAATTGACATTTTTAAAACCCTCCTCCCACCTGGCCAGGTGATTCTGCTGTGCGCAGAAGTTTGAGCATCTTTGTGCATCTGTATGCGTCCTCCCTGTCTCCCCAGCTTCTTGGCCACTAGCCCCGCAGTGTGGGTTTGGGGGTACACAGGAGAAGAGGAAGGAGGTCTAAGAGCAGCCCATGCCTGGTGGAGTCTGAAGGGCTCAGGTGGTTGGGCCCTGACCTATGGTTTTGCATCTGACTGGCGGGGCTGGGAGATTGCCCAGGTCCTGGGCTGGCATGATGGTGCCTCCCAGGCTGGCATTTCTCAGAAACATACGGGCTGGGGGCGCCTGGGTGGCTCAGTCGGCGAAGCGCCCAACTTCGTCTCAGGTGGTGATCTCACCGTCCATGAGTTGGAGCCCCGCGTCGGGCTCTGTGCTGACAGCTCGGAGCCTGGAGCCTGCTCCTGATTCTGGGTCTCCCTCTCTCTCTGCCCCTCCCTCCCTCTCTCTCTCTTAAAAATAAACGTTAAAAAATTTTTAAAAAAAAAGGAAGAAAGAAAGAAAGGTAGAGGCCGCACACACACGCCCTAGCCGACATCCCCTATCCCCGTGGCCCAGGGCAGGGAACAGGGTGTATAAACTCTCACACTGTGGGTGCAGGCATCATTTGTGCACACGCAAGTGCACACACTCCACGAACCCACAGACCGACACACACAACCCTGAACGCACACACACACAGTCACTCTTGCACACCCACAGACCCTCGCATTTGCGCACACAGGACACACACGCACATGCCCGCACACACGCCCGTCCTTACATGCAGCCCCAGAGCGCACAGATTTGCACACTCAGCCCTGCCGACACGCACCCGCACCCCCACCCCCAAACCACAGGTTTCTTCATTTGCACCGGGGCTCACCCTCGTGACCTGGCCTTGGGCTCACGCCAGTGGCACACACATGTCCTCACGCTTGCACGAGCACCTGCCCACGAGTGTGGAGCCCGCGAAGCCAGCAGCCGCGCTCTTGCCTGCCATTCTCAGCAGCCCCCCGGGCCCTCGGCCCGCCCCACTCCCCATCCCTGAGCTGCTGTCTGCCATCCCACAGTAACCAGATGAGACAGAGCAATTTATGACACCAGCTGTCTCTGTCAAAACCGGATCTGCCACCCACACACGGGGGAAGCCAATTACCCCGAGCCCAGCCCTGCCGGAAGCCTGGACTCACCAGGGAGACAGAGCAGGGGTGGAATCAGGCCATCCGGGGCGGTAGGTGGCGCCTGGCTCGAGGATGTCCCCCCCACTTCTGTCCTTGGGAATTCTTCTGTCCCTGGGGTGGCTCTGGCCCGGCTCTCAGGCCCAGGAGCTTCAAGAGCAGACCCACGGTGGAGAGCAGGTGGGCAGGGGTCATCTAAGGGAAGATGACCGACCCCAGTCACCATGGCAACCAAGAAGCCGGGAGCCCTGTGCCCCTGCCCTCCGCAGCAGGCCATGGGGAGGCTGCCTCACTGGCCCCTCTGCCTCTTGCCTTCTTTTTCTCCCTCCTCCCTGAGCAGATGGCCTCTTGCCCTGCGCCCCTGCCCAACTTACCCTCTGCCTAGATGCCCCCTGCCTTCCATGCCCCCTGCCCGATACTTCATCCGACCCCGCTGCCTGGATCACTTCCTATCTGGACCTTGGAACCAGACCCGGGTTTGAATCTGCGCTCGTCCGCTTACCGGCTGGGGAGCCTGGGCGAGTGGCAGCCCTTCCCTGGACCCCATTTCCACGCCCGCAAACACGGTGTTCATTTCTAGAAACATATGGACCGAGAGTCCGCTCTGCACCAGACTCTGCTCTGGGAGCTGGGGAACAGCACCGAACGAGATGACGAAACCCCAGCCTCCTGAGCTCGTCTTCCGCTGGTGCAGGGGTTAGAAAACACCCACCGCAGAAATGTAAGTGAGGCGGTTGCGTTTCTTCACCGTTGCGCGGGCTGTGTTCCCAGCTGTGCTCCCAAATCAGGCGCGGCTCACAGAAGAGCTCGGTCGATAAAGGAAAGCACGACGGCTTGAGCCCTGCTCTGGGGCTGGCTCGATCTAAAGTAAGCCCGTTAGGAACGCTAGTGGGTCTGCTGTCCTCTTTGCACGTGGGGCTGCGTGAGGCGGGAAGGGGCTTCTCAGTCGTGGCTTCACGGCAGAAGTTTCTAGAATGCTCATCGCCTGTCACATTACGAGGAACAGAGCAGTAAATTCACATCTATTCTTCCCTTTCTTTGAGTACTTCTGACAACTCTGGGGCATGGGCAAAGAAGCGACCGTCTTTCTTTTGTTTTACAGATGAGGAAACTGAGGCTCAGAGCCAGGCAGGGACAGCGACCACGGCAGACCCGAGACCCGAGGAGGCTCAGGGTGGGCGCGGCAGTCCGCCCACCTGCGCTGTCCGACTAAATGCCCCTTTCCCCCCAACAAGAGCCTTCCGGGGCTGGCATGGCCCTTGCCCGTTGGTCACCAAGGGCTCTGCCTGGAAGCTGCCTGGGCTGGGATTCGAACCCGGGTTGCCCATCTCGAGAGCCCAGGCGCCGTCCGTCTTCCACGTCTAATCAGTTCATTAAAACCTTCCTTGCAACAACACCCGCCACCCCCCTCGCTGCCCAGCCCCAGAGACCTTAGCTGCTCCATTTCCAGGAGAGCAAATTCCTTCCCGGCTGGAGAGGAGCCGGGATAATGTAGGCAGGCAATTTAAACAGCTCCGGCAAAATATACCAGCAGTTTCCGCTCTCTGCCACTATTACACTTTCCAGCCGCGGCGGGATTGGCCCATAAGTGGGATATCAAGTTTATTACAGCTATTTCCAACCTGTAATTGGTTTTGTGGAACACAAAGAGAAGGGGGGGGGGAGGAGGTGAGTTTTTCTCCCCCCTTTCTTTCTTTCTTTTTTTTTTTTCCTCTCTTCCGGATGATGGCACCCGGGGACGTGGGTGAGGAAGTGTCCTTGGAGGCATTAGTTTCTCAAATGAAAAATCCCAGCCGGCCGGCCGTGCGACGGGCTGGACTGAGCCCGTCTGCCACGCTTTGGTGGCTTCGCTGGAAAATCAACCCAACCCAGCTGAAGCCAGATTTGCTGGATTTGGGGGACGGCCAGTGCCCTGGGACAGGGTCTGCTGCCTCGGGGCCTGTGGAGAGCTGCCGAGCCCTGGAGGGCAAGGCTAGAGCAGGAGTGGCTGTGGTCTCCAGGGCGGGCTCTTCTAGCACCAGAGCATTTGGGCATTCAGAGTAGCAACGGTCCTCAGAAGTCACCCGGCACGTGTCCTCGCTGAACACTTAAGGAAACTGAGGCCCAGAGAGGGGAGCAGTGCAGAGGCCAGCCTGTAGGAGGCAGAACCCGGGTCTCTGCTTCCTACGTCCCTTCCGAGCAGTACAGGCAGGCTGGGCACGTGCCAGTTCGGACTCGGATTCTTTTGCCGAAGCGTGTGCACAGCCTCCTCTCTGCGGTCCAAGTGGGCCTTTTGCACAAGGAGGATGCTTTCCTGTAGCAGGTGGACGTCTGAGAAACCACAGCTCAGGTTCCTGCTGATCCCCCTTGGATCACGGCCTCGCGGTCGGTCCGAGGCCACTTCCCGGCTGGACCAGCCCCCTCCCACCAGGCAGCCGCGGTCAGATCGGGGTGTGGACACAGCGGGCCATCTTGGGGCAAGGAGTGTTCTCCTTGTTCTTCGTGGTACCCCAGTGCCTGGCACGTGTAAGGACTCAATTCCATTCATTCATTCATCCAACAAATATTTATTGAGCGAGTACCGTGTTCCGGGCTCTGGGGACAGAGCAACGAACGGGACAGATAAAGGTCTGGCCCTCGTAGGGTTTATGTTCTAGGAGTAGCTCACACGCAAAGACCTATTTACTGATTCGGTGAAAATCTGTCGCAGGAGCGAATGAACACTCAAGCATTTCATCCTCCAGGGAGGGGACACGCACACATTGCTTGGGCCTTGGCCTTCCAGGACAGCACCTTGTCTGCTCCCGCCAGCCTTGCCGTCCTCTGCCTGCCGTGATCTCACGGTCCCAAGCCACGAGGGCACCAGAGGAGCGTGTCAGAGCCCCAGGGGCCAGCCTGCCTCCAGGTGCTTGCTCGGAGCGTCCTTCATTTTCTCTCTGGGCTGATCTCATGAGTGCGGACAAGTCTCTGGGCCCCGGCTCTACGCGCCCACCTGCCCACCAGGTCTCCAGTCCGTGCTTGCCAGGCGGGCCCCCTTCTGTCACATACTGACATCCTACACCCTCTGGCTTCCCAGTAAGAACTGTTCTGCCTTCCGGCCCTAGCTCTGGATGGTGGGAAGGGACCCAGAAGCAGGGATGACCCGGAAAAGTGTTAGCGTGCGTAAAAATAACCACACACCAGGTGCTGTTACAAATGTCATCTCATTTCATCCTCCTGAGAGGGACAGAGGTAGGTTGCATTATCCCATTTTACAGATGAGGAAGCTGAGGCTTGAAGAGGCGAGGCGCAGAAAGTTAGTTAGTAACAGAAATCAAGACTTTGACTGGGGGTGGAGAAAATCAGCCTTGCTTCTTGCCCGAAAGCCTCCCACAGGCCGGGAGCACCAGGCTGGGACTAAGCACCCTTTGAAGAGGCCCACCTCCACCCGGAAGCCTTCTGTGATCACCCCTCCTCCCAGAAGAATCCTTGGCCCCTCCATGGGTGTCAGGTCACAGTTGGCAAATATCTTTGCTACAGCCTCGCCTTCCCTGGCTCTGCTGTCTCAGGTCCTTGTCGGCTATGTATGCCCACCAGACGGACTGCGGCCACATCTGAAATGTGGTTCGTCCTCTCCCCCGGGGCCTGGAACAGTGCCTGAAAGTCTTAGGCTTGGAACATGTTTCCAGAATTAAAGAGAAGGTGTCACTCATCACACCAGCTGCCCACCCATGGCCTGTGATAACCCCTCTCCCCCCACCCAGCCTCACCTCGGGGACTGCTGTCACCAAGAACCACAGAATATCCTCCTTGCAAATAGCCACTGGCCCATGGCCTGGGGCCTGATGGTGCATTCCAAGGCAGTCCCTTTCCAGAGCCTTCCCTGAGCCCCAGGGAAGGGACATCACAAGCCTCGGGCTCTGGCTGTCCCAGGCTGCTTTAATGGGAAGCAGTTATTTCCTCCTAGGCTGACAGGAAGGCCCCAGACTTGGCCCCAGGGAAAAAAAAAAAAAAGATGTAAATAAAACCAAAGGAAAACTAGGTGCGTCCTTGAAACTCCCCTGTCCCTCGGCCTGAAACAGTGATTTACGACTCAGATAATTCTTCCGTGCTTTATCTGGGGTGTGTGGGAATGTGTGGACGTGTGGGGTGCAGGTGTATTTTCCTAGTAATAAAACCCTCAGTCCCGGCGAATAAATTTGTGGAGACAGTTTTACCGACAGATTTTTTTCTCCTTTGTATAATAAAAAAAATGGAGTGAATTTCGAGATTGGGACGATAAGGGCTGCCGCATTTTAGGAGGAGATAAAAAGCAGTATCTGAGAGAAGAGGCAAGGCTGCAAGTCAAATGGGCAGGACGCCTTCCACTTCTATGACTTCGGGAGAAAATTCCTCAAACCTCCGCTGGGCTCCGGGCATCCTCCTGCTGACAGCGGAGGGTCGTGGGGGCTGGGGGGGGGGGGGGGGTGCTGGTTTGTCCTCAGCCCCTGGGGGCCCGCCCCGTGGGAGCCAGAGCCCTGCCAGGAGCCCCGCGTGGGACCGTGGCTCAATCTCCTTTCCTCTCCAAGCCACAGTTTCTTCATCTGCAAGACGGGCCACCTGTTGTCTCTGCCGTTCCCTCCGCAGGGACCCTGTGTGGTGGCAGGAAGCAAGGGCTTAAGGCACATTTCTCATGGGGGGGGGGGGCCAGATCACCTTTGGGGCCGTGCTGCTCATCGTGGGCTGGTTACAGCCTCCCCGCTCTCTGCCGCTAGATGCCAGTACGAAACCCGCGCCCCCGCCGGGTTGTGACAACCAAAGATGATTCCACACGTGGCCAACTGTCCCCTGGGGGTTGGGCAATATCATGCCCTCCCCCCCACCACCACCGAGGGTCCTGGTTTGAAGGTTCTTGGCTCCTCTTCCTCCCTGGTCCTTCAGTCTCGGCCATCCCTCTCTGGGAAGCCAGGCCCAGTGCTGCGGAAGAGGCCAGCAGGGAGCACACAGCCTCAGAGGGGAGCACACAGCCCCCAGAGGGGAGCACACAGCCCCCAGAGGGGAAAATAAGTGAAAAGTATGAGCTGAAGGAAGATAAGCCCAGAGGAGAGTCAGAGAGACCTGAGCTTGGCAAGGGGTAAGCAGAAACCCTGCAGAGGGGAGTCCCAACGCTGATCCTGCGCCCCAGGTTCCGGAAGCTTATCATCACTCTGAACCTGCCTATGGGGCTCCCTGGGGGTCCCGGGACTGTCAGGGGCCTCCTGACTCCTCATGAGCTTGCAGACCGTGGCGGGAGTGGGGGTGACTGATGTGACCCGTGCCTGGCACACAGCTGGCGCTCCATAAATGCTAGCCAGCTTGCCTTGAACCTGTGTCCCCTAAGCCAGTAACGACACCACCTGGGCCACACAGATGTGGTCCAAGCCAGATGTGCCCAGAGGGGCCGAGCCGCACCCAGGCCGGGGCTCCCAGGAAGGCTACAGATCCAAGCAGCTTCCAGGGTCCCCCCCAGCCCAGCCCCTTGGAGAAAGCCCTCCCAGCCGGCCCCCCCTGCCTCCAGCATGCAGAGCCGCGGGGAGTTAATTCCACTTCTCCAGGCCCAGGCATGAGGCCTCCCTGGTCGCAGGCTGTTAGCGCAGAGCCCAGCTGAGCAGCGAGAGGCTGCAAGCTCCCGGTCTATAATAGAGTTGCTGACGCAGGCGGAAAACTGTAGGGAAAACTGCAGCCGAGTAAACAGATAAATAATTGAAACAGTGACAACACATACCTTGCTGCTTTGTGGAGTAACACTTTCATTAGCTGGAGGCAGCGCAGGCGAGAGGATGCTGCGGGCGGCGAGCTGGAGCGCGGGATGCTTGGGTCCGGCTTTCAATCAGCCGCAAGCAGCTGGGCACCGGAACAGCCTTGGTTTTCCATTGTAGGCTTTCTTGTCTCCTCCGGAGGTCCCCTGACTTCTCTGGGCCTCCGTGTGCTTGGGGAGGTGGGGGCCTCGTGACCTCCCTCCCGTCCCCAGGGCAGCTGGAGGAGAGGGAGCCCCCAAGCTGTCCTCTTCCCTCCGCCCCGTGACAGCAGAGTGGGTTCTCCCCAGCCTTCTTAAGAGCCCCCTGCCCCCAGACAGGCCCCTCCAACCATCGTCACCCTACGGCCTGAAGGAACCTGTAAATGGAATCCAAGGTGACCCCCTCCACGTCGCCTGCAGGGACAGTTGAGGTCCCTTGCCTACCGGGCACGCTGAGCACAATCCTCTTTCCCTGAGCATACCTGCTCTTTCCTACCACGGGGCCTTTGCTCCTGCTGTCTCCTCTGCTTACAGAGCTCTCCCACCTTTTGCCAGGCTGCCTGTCTCCTGTTCTCCCTTCAGAAGGCAACTTAGACATCCCTTCCTCTAGGAAGCCCTCTGTGACTACCCTATCCCCAGACGGGGACTGCCTGGGCTCCCCTGCCATTCTGTGCCTACCCCTTACAGAATTTACCAGAAACTCTTGTCAGAGAGGAGGGCCAGCTGTGCTCCCTCCCGGCGCGGGACCTTGGGAAGTCACTTTGCTCCAGAGCCTTGGCTTACACATCAGCAGAGTGGGGATGACCTGGGAGCGTTCCGGTGATGGCAGTGACGTGTCTCCTGGCGGCCTCGCCCAGGGCCCCCGGGGGCCGGGCATCCTGGCTCTGCATCTCCAGTGTCCCTGCGTCCGTCCGCGCCCTGTCTGGGGGAAAGGGGCGAGGCCGGCCGAGCGCTCCCCTGTAGCTGCCTCTGTGCTGTCTTGTAGGTGACGGACGGCGGCACCATCAAGCAAAAGATCTTCACCTTCGACGCCATGTTCTCCACCAACTACTCGTACATGGAGAACTACCGCAAGAGGGAGGACCTGGTGTACCAGTCCACCGTGAGGTGAGGGGCCGGGGGCCGGGGGCCGGGGGCTGGGGGCCACGGGCTAGGGATTGAGGCCGGGGGCCAGGGGCTGGGGGCCGGGGGCCGGGGGCCGGGGGCTGGGGATCGAGGCCGGGGGCCAGAGGCTGGGGGTCGAGGCTGGGGGCCGGGGGCTGGGGGCCACGGGCTAGGGATTGAGGCTGGGGGCCAGGGGCTGGGGGCCGGGGGCCGGGGGCCGGGGGCTGGGGATCGAGGCCGGGGGCCAGAGGCTGGGGGTCGAGGCTGGGGGCCGGGGGTCGAGGCCAGGGGCCGGGGGCTGGGGGTCGAGGCTGGGGGCCGGGGGTCGAGGCTGGGGGCCGGGGGCTGGGGGTTAAGGGTTGAGGCTGGGGGCCAGGGGCTGGGGGCCGGGAGCTGGGGGCCGGGAGCTGGGGGTCAGGAGCCAGGGACTAGGGGTCAAGGCCGGGGGCTGGGGGCCGGGGGCTGGGGGCCACTTCCCCAGCCCTTTCCTATCTGCCCTGCGATGCTCTTGCCGGTTCTCTGGATCACCTTCCATGGGCTTGGAAGGCAGGGCTGAGGGCTGTGCTGCAGAAGGGAACCCGGCGCCTAGAGGGACGTGCCCTGGAAGGAAGAGCAGGAAAGGGGTCACGTCCCCACTCTGCCGCGTGCCCCTCGACGTCGGCCTCCCCAGCCAGCTCCTCCCAGCAGTCCCGCAAAGTGGGTTTTCCAAACCCAGTTTCCAGGTGGGGACACTGAGGTCCAGAGAGGGTGAGCCACATTCCCCAAAGTCCCGCAGCCGGGAAGGACAGGGCTGGGATGTGAGCCAGTTCGGCCTGGTCCTGAAGCCCGTGCAATACGCTCTCCCAGTCCCCACAGGCCCCTGCCTGGCAAGCAAACCGACCCTAAACAACTGGACCCCAGGTCGGAAGTGGCAGCAGGTTGGGGAGGAAGAGTCCCCGGGGACAGAGATACTTAATATTTCTACCCCTACCCTCTTTCCAGAAGGAAGCAGATCCCATCCCATGCGCTGTCGTGTTCTAGGTGTGTGGGTGCCACGCCCCCACACCCTTCTCATGCACTTTCCAAAGGCCCCGGTCCTATTTTACATCTCGGACCCTTAACGCTCACTTCCCAGTGTGCCTCTCCCTCTGGCGACCTGGTAAACTCCTCACCAGGCTTCAGGACCCACTCAAGCAGACGCCTTCCTGCAGGACACCTTGTTCCGACGACCCCCCCCCCCCCCCCCCGCCGCCGTAGCAGAGCAAATCTACCCCAAAGCCGGACGGCTCCGCGAGAGGGGTGGGAGTCCCGCTGCATTGATGAAAAGCTAAAGACTGGCACTGAACGGGCATAGTCTTCCACACACACACACACACGTGTATGTGTGTTTTTCCACACAACACAGGCAAATGGATTGCCCAGTGCCCAGGCAGAAGGCAGCAGTGTGCAGAGCTGGCACGTAGTAGGTGCATAGTGAAATTTGCACCTTGGCTAGGTGACCCTACGTATGCTCCTCGTCCCTTTGAGCCTCAGTCTCCCCGCGGGTAAGATAAGAAAACGGGACGGGAAGGTTGCCCAGGGCTCACCCAGCCTGGCACGGGGAATCTGGCAGGTGATCATCAGCTCCGCACTTTGTAAGCCGGAAGGTGGGACTTTTCTGGGTCCCCCTCCTCTCCGGGCTCTGTGCCAGGAGCTGAGAACCAGCCCGCCCTTGCGGGGGGAGGTCTAGTGAGCACGTGGGCACGAAGGGACACGGAGGCGGCGGGCAAATGGCCGCACAGATGCCTTTATTGACGTTTATGATTTCCCCTGGACCTGCTTCCAAAAAGGATTTGGGGCACCTTAAGGTATTAAGGCACACCTAAGACAAGCCAGTTACAGTCCGGATGAAAAACTCATTTTGGACAAGAAAACAACTATTCTGGGAACCACAGATGATGCTGGGCAAGTGCACATTCAGATCACCCCCCACGCTTCCTAGACCCCCACCCCCTCTGCGCCCTCCCCACGTGCTTACGATCACACCCCACCCCCAGCCTGTCCCATCATTTCCAATCCCCCCCCCCATCTGATTCTTACACCCAGAAGGAAGCCCGGGACCACCAGAGCAGCCCTGACCCCCCACCCTCTCCCAGAACACAGCTCAGCCACTCCCGACTGAGTGACCTTGGACGAGGACCTTAACCCCTCTCTGTGTCAGTCTCCTCACCTGTCAACAGACTTCGTAGGATCTGCTTCGTACAATCCTTGTGGGGTTTAAGGGAGAGTTCTGTCCCACGGCCTGAGTTTCCAATCCTTGCCCCTCCGCCCACCTTGCATTAGTGTCACCCGGGCTTGGGGACTCTGCCTGAGTTTCCCCAGTCTCTAGAAGGCAATGACAACAGTAAGAAGCTCGCTCCAGCCTTGGGAGGGTCCCTGGGTTAATTCACATAAAGCACTGCCTCAGTCGCTGAGCGATGGCTCCGTGTTGCTGTTCTTGCCCAGAAAAAACCCTCCTTCTTCCACCATTAAAAAAACAAAAAAAACCCACCTTTCCTCACATCTCACAAAGGCGCCTTATACGCCCTGAATCTCTGCTAATCCCCGCGAAGAACCCCGTACATGCAGGCAGATTTGCTGTTTTCTCTAGCCCTGGTTTACAGACGGGGTCAAAGTTCGGCGAGGCCCAGGGTTCCCTGCTGGAACGACACGGACCCCATTGGATCCCAAGCCACCTCATCCTGTGCCCACACCTCGCTGCCCTGCCCATTTCATGCCTGACGGAAACAGAAGCCCAGAGAGGGAGATGACTTTTGCCCGAGGTCACACAGCAGTGCTGACTCGTGGCCAGTGTTCTTTCCTTCCCCAGCCTCGGTTCCGGCGGTGGCCTCCCAGCACCGAGGAGCCTGGGGGAAGCGAAAGCAGAAGGGAAGGAAAGAGTCTAATCGGATCACGGAGGAGAGCTGCCGGCAGCCCAGAGCAGCCGTGCCGAAGGAGGCTGCGTCTCCAGGCTGCAGGGCCCCATTAGGGCTGGCGGAGGGGCGCGGGGACTCCACATTTACATATAAATGAAGATATTTACAAATTAATGCATTTCAACTAGAGAAGAGTCCCAGCTCCACAGCTGTCTGAGCTGCTTGCTCTTCAGCTTTTGGGAAAAGTGGGGGGAGAAGGAAGCCTGGATGACCAAGAATTGGCAGAGAGCAATTCTCAGGCAGCGGAAGGAGCCCCAGGGACTCCCAGAGCGCCTCCGCCCGCTGGTGGGGTTCCCGGAGGGGCGGGCATCCGGTGGGGGTGACGGGGCTTCTGTCGCCTGGGGTAGCACCCCCGTTCATGACCTTGGACAAGTCACTGCCCCTCCCAGTGCCCCAGAGGCCCCATCTATCACATGTCTGTCGAATGAGCCTCAGAATCCAGAACTTCCCAGCTTGGAATTGGCAGTAATTCCTTCCTTCCGAGGACGTTTTAATTGAGCACCTAATAGGAGCCTGGCATGGTAGAAGGTGTCTTGGGGAATCCAGCGGGGAATTAAACTCTCGTGGGGGGGGGAAGATAGTAAACAAGGGAAGTGAGACGTAAGTGAATGGCTCAGCACATATTCCGCAAAGGTGTGAATTCGAATGAGGGGCAAGCGGGGTGCAGACCCGGGAAGGACCCTCGTGCTGGGGTGCCATCCAAATGGTTGGCTAAGGCCTGAGGGATGGGAAGGAGCCATCCCAGTAGGGACGCGGGCGATGTGGCAGGTGTCCGCACCCACTCACACCCTTGACCCCTCGACAGCCTTCTCAGGCAGCCGTAGCCCCACTCAGCTTGCTCAAGGAGTGGGGGTGGGTGTGCCAGGGAACTAGCATCCCCAGAGCAGCCTCGGCCGACGGGAGATATTGGATGGATCTCCTGGCCCTCCTGCCCCTTGGCTGGGACCACTCAGACAGGTGCTCGCTGTCCCCTCGAGCTCCCCAGCAGGACTGAGGCTGAGAGGCTGCCCACAATAGCCTCCGGGATGCACCTGTAGCGGCTTCTTGCCTCCCGTCCTGGCTTCCTGGGACACCCTCCCAAATAGGCCACTGGCTCTGGAATCCTTGGTCACAGGGTCTGCTTCTCAGGGGCCGCCCTGAGTGGGTGACAGTCCCACCAGCTGGCCTCCTGCACATGGCCATCCTCCACACCTGCCCTCTCGGGCCCTGCCTCGGCCCCCGTTCACCCATTCACCCGTTCCACCAGACCAAGAAGAGCTGGAGCAAATGGATGGGTCCCCCCACCGAGGGGAAGACCGCGTGGGCAAAGCTCACTGATGCCTGCAGAACGCGCCCACCCGTGCCCCAGCATCCACTGCTTCCCCTGTCCCATTCCGTCTGCTCAGAATGTCGTGGGGAGCTCCAAGCAGCCTTCGCTGTCTAGGAAATCTAGACTCAAGGGGTTGAGTGCACTCCTGCCCCTCCCGCACCTCGCCCACCTCCCTTTGCCAAGGCCCTGAGCATCCTTTCGGGTCCAGCTTAAACCCCACCTCCTCCAGGAAGCCAGTCTTGACTGCCCAGACTGGGTTGGATACCCTAGGGTGCTTCCCCCCGCATACACTCCCGGCCCTGACAACTAGGAGTTCAAAGTCTGCTTCTGCCACTGGACTCGAAGCCCGTGGACAGGGCTTGGGTCTGTGGCCTTCCCCACTGTCTCCCCAGCCCAGCGCCCCCACCCCCACCCCACCCCCACCACACTGAAGACAGTTTGTAGACGCTCGTGGAGTGGGTGAGTTCTGGCGCTCTTCCACCGCAGCTGTCCCTGCTGCGAGATGAACGTAGGAGGGAGCAGTTCAGGCCCCCGTGCCTTCTCTCTAACGTTTTCGCCCTTCATTCATCACCAAGGAATTGAGCAATTGCTATATGTCAGGGACAGTGCTGGGGATAAAATGGTGAGCAAGACAGAATCAGACCTGCTCTTGTGAGGTTTACGGTGTAGGGGGTGAGGAGAGACAGACCGTAAAAATACGTTTAAAAGAATGAGGGAAAATATTGACAGCTGGCGATGAGTGTGTGAAGGAAATCAGGTAACGTGATAGAGAAGGACGAGAACAGTCTACGGCCATACCACCCTGAACGTGCCCGATCTCGTCTGATCTCGGAAGCTCGGCAGGGTCGGGCCTGGTTAGTACTTGGATGGGAGAAGGAGGAGAATAACGGACTATGTGGAGGCGGGGCTGCAAGGTGTCTCATAGGAGGTGACATCGAAACAGCGATCTGTAGGACAAAAGTCACTGGCAGGGTTGGAGTGGCAGGGGGAGCATTCCAGGTAGAGGGCACAGCAAGTGCAAAGGTCCTGAGGTGAGGAAGCGTGACGTGATCTCGGGGCTACTGGACGGCCGGGTGACCGGAGTTAGGGGGCAAGCCGGCATTCATTCTCAGTGTCCTGGAAGCCGCTGAAGCGACCAGAGGTCATGGTCTGATGTGATATGTATCTTGTAAAGCTCACCCCCATTGCCAAGTGGAAGGTGGGTTGGAGATGTCCGGGAAGGAAGACAAAGCCCTCCCCGGATGAGCCTCTGCTCAGGACTAAGTTCCCAAGTCTGAGTAAGCTGGGAGAGGGCATGGGACTGGCAGGGGCCAGGAGGCAAAGGGGTGCCAGAGAGCCAGCTCTGCTTCCAAGGGTTGCTTACCATTCCCGTGAACCCGTGCGCCATCCCCTGGAGCCGCGGCAGGAGGCGGAGAACAGCTGGGTGGGTGGGGAGGAGCCTGGGGGCTTCGTGGAGAACACGAGTGCACAGTTATACCTCCCTGATTCATATTTATCAGAGGGGGGAGATGTGGGAGAAATCAAGTGAATGCTAGAAGACCCTGGAGGAGAAAGGACGCGGGAAGAAATGCCACTTCCTTTATGACTTCGAGACAGCGCGTATTGAACATTTGCTGCATCCAAGGCACAGAGCTGGGGCATGGCGCCCAGAGGCGGTCAGAATGCGGCCCCAGCTTCCTCGGAGCTTAAAGCCTGCCCCCCGCCCCCACCCCCACTTGCCCAGAAGCTCCCCCAAGGCTCCGCTCTGTCTTTTCCATGTCAGTAACCCCAGACCCCCACCCGGCCTTTAGAGAGGAACCATAAATATTTGTGGAGTGAAGGGAGAGAAAGGGGAGATAAAACACGGAGATAAATAGCTAACCATTCGCGTAATAAAGTGATGGCTGTCATAGGAAAGATTCCGATATAATGCGGTGATGAATCAGAGCTGGAGAGACCGGGGAAATCACAGAGAAGGTGGCGTTTGAAGTGGCCCTAGAAGCAGAAGTAGGTTTTAGACAAAGAGGAGCGGGGAGCAGACACTCCAGGCGGAGGGCACTGCCTGGGCGAAAGCGTGGGGGTAGGGGAGGCTCTGGACCTACGGACTGGACCACTCGAAGCAGGCAGGCAGAGACCGCGGAGGAGAGGAGGCCCCCGGGATCTGTTCGACGGAACACCGTGCTGGTTTTCAGACACGTGCACGGTTTGATCCAAAGAGCAGAGGGGCTTGCTTCCCTTTGGGAAGGTAACTGGCCCTTCTGCAGACTCATCTCGAAGGTGCAGGGCAAGCTCCTCCTTCACTCTCCGTACAGAGAAAAGGGCCGTCGGACCCTGGTTGATCTGAGAGTCTGAGTCCCATCGCGTCCTTGTCCTTGTCTGCATGTTATCATGAGCCGTGCATCTTTTTTCGCCAGGATTCACATAGCACACGAAACGGTGGTTCATTTGTTCGCTCCTCTGACCACTCGGCAAATACACGCCGAGTACCTCACGTGCCGGGCTTGTGCTAGGTCTCGCCCCGTGCTTGACCCACTGGAAACCCTCTCCCCTCTCCTACCCAGTGAGCCTCTAGGAATGCAAAAGAGCCAGAGTGACATTGTGAGGATAACCTTGAAGCCCTTTTCTTCAGTTTTTTTCAGAACAGATCATGCCTCTTAACCGCATCTGGATTGAACAGCCCAAGCGGGAGCCGGGTCCCCATCTGAAACCCAGGGGTTCTCCTCCGGGCCACTGGGGGCGTTTCCAGCCGTGAGCCCCGCGCTCGGAGCCTGGGCTGCACGGTTCCCTCCCCCTACCCCCCACTCTTCACCCCCCACCCCCACTCGGCCTCAGCAGCAAGCTGCCCCCCGCTCCCAGACCACCTGCATTAGGATCGCCTTGGGAGTTGCTTAAAAATACCAATTCCTGGGGCGCCTGGGTGGCGCAGTCGGTTAAGCGTCCGACTTCAGCCAGGTCACGATCTCGCGGTCCATGAGTTCGAGCCCCGCGTCGGGCTCTGGGCTGATGGCTCAGAGCCTGGAGCCTGTTTCCGATTCTGTGTCTCCCTCTCTCTCTGCCCCTCCCCCGTTCATGCTCTGTCTCTCTCTGTCCCAAAAATAAATAAACGTTGAAAAAAAAAATTTTAAAAAAAATACCAATTCCTGGGTTCACCAAGACAGAATTTGATTCAAGGCCTCTGGAGCGGGGCCCGGGAAATCCGTCTTTTTAAAAGTCTTCCGGATAAAGTTTCTGGCAGCATCTGTTCCACACACCTTCCACCTGCTCCGATATGCAGACTGGGGCCAGAGGACTCAGGGGGAAGAGGCAAGGCACAGACACGTCTAGGTCCTGCTGATAGCCGGTGGCCAGCAAACGGTTGTCCTAAGGCCCCCAGGGGCCAGGCTCGTTCAGGTTGAAGGTGACAAAATAGTCGACCAGCCAGTGACCTCACAGGCACCGACCAGCTCCCGAGCCCGGGTCACACCTCCATGCCCAGCTGGCACAGTTACCAGGGGAACGAAAACAGCTGGTGTGTGCGTGGCCCTGTGCTAATCTCAGAAAACGGGGCCTTGGCTAGGGAACAAGGGGGCCCAGGAGCAAGGTGCCCTCCCTATAGCCCCCTGGCACTTTTCCCAAAGGAGCCCTACTGACCCAACGCCAGGCCTCTTGCTCCCAGTGTACCAGTCAGAGTAGGAGTTACTGGACCCGTGTCCGTGTCAGACCCACAGGCAGGGTCCTCATCCTCCCCTCCTGGGCCTGTCTCTCAGGGCGGGCACCCTCCCTAGTTCATCTCTAGGTCTTCAGTGCCTGGCACACAGGGCCTACGAGGGGGACCCAGGGCCTTGGTAAAGGTTTGTCGAATCAAGAGACTGACAGCTTATCCAAGTGTGGAATTATCGTTTCAAACAGCAAAACTTTTTCCAACCCAGCATCCGCTTTAACTCTAACAACCATCCCGGGGAGTACAGATCTCAGACTCCTGGAATCCTGTTGTAGTCGGTCGTGGCACAGAAGAACAGAGAGGTGTGGTCACTTGTCCAAGGTCACACAGCATACACATGGTGAAGTCTGGGTTCACACACCAGGCCAGATTGGGTCTCTGGGCCGTCGGGGGCAGGCTCGTTCAACACAGTCACGGAGTGCCTACCCACTCAGGACCAGCACCAGGCACTCGAGACTGAGGAACTTAGTAAGGACATGCAACCTGATGTGTCCATCCCCCCCGTGCACATGATGAACATGCACACACACACACACACACACACACACACACACACTGGATCTGTGGCCCAAGATACTTGGTGCCTCCAGGTAGCAAGCTGCCAGAGTCAGTCTCCGCTTTAAAAATAGCTGCTGCCTGGCAGTTCCAGGCCCCTGGATGCCCCCGCCAAGGAGACCAGGTGATGCCCAATCCCGGCTCCAGAAGTGGGTCTCCAGCAGCCGCCCGTCTGCTCAGCTGTTGGTGTCAATCCCACTAGCAGAGAGATCCCCTTAACCTGCATGTTTCCCCGGCCCAAGCGGGACACGCCTCCTGCACCCCTCCCCCCCCCAGGTCCCTCCCCCTGCCCTGTGGCCTTCCTCCCAACACCCGCCCCCGCCCTCACCGCCCCTCGTCCTGGGCGTCACGCAGCTCCCCACTTCCCTCCTTTCCCAGCCCTGGCCAGTCCTGCTCTGGCCTCTGGGAGCCGGGCTCCTGAGGCCTCGCACAGCCCTCCCGGCACTGCCCCCAGCCCCCTCCCTCCGGCAGAAGGGCCCTGCCAGTGGCAGTGCTCCTGGAGCACGCTGGGCGGCGCATCGCCGCTCTTCCCGCGCCAGGGGGCCCTGGGCGGCTCACACAGATGCCCCCGCCACCCAAGCCCCGAGGCCCCCTCGCCACAGACGCGTCCTCAGCTCAAGCCTCCCCAGGATCCTCTCTTCCGGCCTGGAGGGCCCACCCTCTTTTCTCTTGTTCCCTGACAAGGGCAGGAGCACTTCTCCACGTTGGGTCTGGGGTTGGTGGAGAGTTGATGCGGGGGACCGAGATGTGCCCTGCCGCGCGGGCAGCTAGCACTGGGCAGCCTCCTCCACCCGCTGCCCCCACTCTGTGTTTGCGCCCAGACCCGTGAGGAGGCCCCTGGGGCTCCCAGGACGCGCCCTTCTCTCAGAGGTCGGTCCCCCTGGGGAGGGAAATGCTTGCAAAGCTGTCTGCTGCCCTCTGGTGATGCACTGGGGTATTGCAATAGGGGGTGCCCCGCCTGTGGCCCCTCCAATCACCCAGGATGGGTCTTGTCCCGTAAGAATAGGGAACATTCCTTTCTTCATCTCTACAGCGTCAGTGCCCAGCACGGGATGTCAGTAGAGATTTGTTAAATTAACGATCTGACAGGTTATCCAAATGTGGAGTTATTATTTCAAACGGTCAGCAAAACTCTTTCCCATTCATCATTTGCCTAAACCCTAACGACAACCTATAGAGTGCAGATCTCAGACCCTATTTATGGGGATTAAGCTCAGCCCAGAGAGGGGGGGTGACTAGCCCCAGAGCTGGGAGAGCTTCCCCGTCAAGCAGAAATTTCCTGCCCTAGGGGCTTCCCCAGTGAATGGGGCTGAGCCCCTGTGCCGGTGGAATGGGGGCCTCTGGGGTAACCCTCCCCTCCTCCGGGAACAAGCCGTCCTTACGAAGGGCCTTCCAGAGTCAGTGCCACCACCCACAATCAACCACAAGGAGTTGCAGACTCACATCACACAGACCCTGGGGCGGGAGGCAGGGGATAGTTCCAATGACGTGTCCCACGCACCGCGATAACGTTTCAACCACCTCGGGTACGGCTCGCCCTAATTATTCATTTGCTGTTTGAAAAGTGTTTCTTTATGACCCGTGGACATCAGGAGACAGAGGTGAACAAGGGAGGTAAGGTCCCTGTGCCCATGGAGCCAACATTCCCGGGGCTGTGACACAGGGAGAGGCTGGGGGAGAGGTCTCTCTGGGATCCGGAAGAGAGAGGAAGCCACCACACGAAGGTCAGGGAATGAGCATTCTGGCAGAGGAAGAGAGCAAGGGCCTGAGCTGGGAGCCAGCTTGATGTGTCACTGAAGAGGAGAGAGAAGCCGAGTGGCTGGGGTGCAAAAGGACATTGCAGGGAGTGTGGGAGATGAGGCCACATCTCACGGAGCCTCTTGAACTTGACTGCGCACAGGCCCTGCTTGGTCAAATTCAGTGGAGGGGTGGGGTATGGGGAGCCCTGCCATCCTGTGTTTCTGGTCGTCTCCCAGGTGACCCCAGTTCTGCGGTCTGCAGCCCCCATTACAAACACCCAGGGAGCTTTGCACACTCCTGACCCCCAGGCCAAGCCCCAGCAGTTGAATCAGAACCTTGAGGGCAAGAGGGTGGGGACACAGACATCAGGTTTTCAAAGTTCCCCAAGGGGATTCCCATAGGCAGGCAAGTTTAAGAGCTGCTTGTCGCTTGTTGTAGAACATTCTGGGTCATTAGCGTTTGAATTGTATTCCGGAAGTGAAGAGGAGTCATTGAGATTGATCCAGTTTCTACTTTGGGGCTGTGGGAAGATCTGCCTGGGCTGCCGGGGAGGATGCTGGAGTAGAGGCAGGGAGCTGAGGAAGTGAGGGGCTGGGCTGGCCAGGCCGAGGGGGCGGAAGTGGTGGGGGAAGGGCTTGGAAACCCAATGGACTGGAAGCGGAGGCCGTCAGAGGGACAGGAGCTTGAGCGTGGCCTCCAGGACCATGGCCAGAGCACGTAGGTGGAGGGGCTCCTTCCCGTGACGGGGAGACCAGCGAGGACCGGCTAGGGCTGGGGATGGGTACAGGATTCCCGAGTTCTGTTTGGGCCCGGTGAGGTATGTCTGCGAGACCCCTGAGCAAAGATGGCAAGTAGGTGGATGGAAACACAAGGCGGGGGAGAGGTTTCTGTCAAGAAGTACAACTATAGGACCCACAGATGCCGTTGAAAGTCACCGTCCCCTCCCAGACTCCGGGCAGATCTGCCAGGAGCCTTCGGGCATCACCCAGCCCAACCCCCTCATTCTCCAGGTGAGAAAACCAAAAGACCAGAGACCGTGGATGACTTCCCTAAGGTCACACAGCTTTGGGCAACCAAAGCTCATCTTCTGACGCCTAGACAGCCGTTTCCACAGAGCTCAGCGCAGCTTTCCCCGACCCCAGCCCACGGGGCAGAGTTGCTGAGATAGCAAATCATTTCTCTATCTGCAGTCAGACAACCAAGGCTGTTAGAAATTATCTACACACACACACACACACACACACACACACATTATCCTTTTCCTTCTAAGTAAAAAATCAGTAACTGGGCTGTCAGCTTTATTACTAATTATGCAACTACTTTATTACTAGTATTAAAAAAAATTGAAGGCTAAAAATGTCCAGGAAAGACTTAATTTAGTAAACGGTTCAGAACAAAGTATTTGTCGCCGCGGTATTTCTTCACATTAGACTTTGCTCCGGGTGATTCAGACCTCCTCTTTAATATATTATTGCAGCCCTAATAAAGTTCCCAGGTTCTGGGAGAATCTTCTGTGCCTCGGAAGGTAATTTTGTTTCAGGAGGTGAGGATTGGGGGGGATTGACGGTGAATGGAAGGTCTGGTGAGCCTAAGGGTCCTGGAAGTTCAGTCAGGCAAGGAGAGGGCAGGAGACGTGCGCGCACTGCTGAGCTCGCAGCAGGCTTGAAGTGATGGCAGGTGCCGGAATGAGTGGAGGAATGAATGAGTGAGTGAGCGAAGGAAGGAAGGAAGGAAAGGAAGGGAAGGGAGGGAGGGAAGGAGAGAATGAGTGAAGGGAGGAAGCGTGCCCAGCTGGCTCCCTGGGTGGCTGTAGACTCAGGGAGAAGGCGTCACCCAACACCTGCCAGGGAGAGAACTAAGTGAGAAGACGGCGGCGGGGGGGGGGGGGGGGGGGGGCGGGACATTGGCCTTTTGTAGGAAATAGACACGAGTCTATTTGCAGATAACACCGACCACAAGATGATGGAGTAGCACCAACAAGGCTGCGGGCCAGGGAGGTCTTTCTCATCTCAGAAAAAGCCAAAGAGACAACCAGAGAGGTTGAGTGACTTCTTCCAGGTCACACAGTCCAGTAGCAATGAAGGAGCCAGGACCCAGGCTTCCTGGCGTCCAGTCGGGTGCTAGCTTCTTCCCAGCTCCCGACGGCTTGCGTCCCTTCTCTGCGCCTCTGGACCCCTCACTGCCCAGGTGCCTTCTACCCCCAGCAGCCAGAGGGAGCTTTCAGATCATGGCATCTGCTACTTGAAGCCCCGCAAGGGCTTTCCAACTCACTTGGGAGAGGATCCTGGCTTCTTGTAGCTTCGGGACTACAAGATCCCAGGTGATCCCAACCACACGGCCAGCCTCATGGCCCACCCCTCTTGCTCCCTGGCCATCCTCTGGTCACCTCGGCCTTTCCTACCTCAGGACATTTGCTCAGGCTTTTCCTCTGCCAAGCACACTCTTTTCCCATCCCAGGTCTCAGATCAGATGTCACCTCTGCAGAGATGTCTCCCTGATCCCCCATCTGAAGGGCTCCCCCCATCCAGGCCTTTGTTGCCATTTGTTTGCTCTTTGCTCTTCGTGGCTTTGACTACTCTCCAGTGCAACTCTCTCTTTTATGTATCTGCATACGTGGTTTCCCTTTTGCTTGGTCTTTCCAGCTCTCCTCTGTTCCCGTGGTGTCCAGTCGATGCCAGGCACCTGTGTAGTCAGCGACCAGTAAATACTTCTTATACAGAGACGTGAACTCCCGGTCAGAGGGTCGGGTTATTAGACCACAGCCCGGCACTGAGACAAGAGCCCAGGAGCCTAGTCGCGCGTCTGCAGTGGCCAGGGTCTCAGCTTCTCTGAGCCCCAACGTCCTTTTTCCAGCAAACCAATGGGAGGGAGCACCAGGTGATGGGCATCCCTCCCAGCTCTGTCCCTACCTGCCGCTTCCTTGCTGTACTCTCGGTGGGAACAGGAGGGGGACCCAGTCCGCAGGGTGACTGGTCTCCGTGTACAGCCAAGGCTGGGGCCCGGGAGACAGGAAGCCCAGAGTCCTGAGAGGTGCCGGGATCCCTCCTCGGCACCCAATGGGTCCTGCGTTTTCACATCCGGATTCTCAGGGGAGCGACGGGCCCTTGCAATGGCAGTTTCCTTGTGAGCTGGGCTGACAGTCCTAATTATTATTTGGAGAGGTTTGGGGAGGCTCGGTTAATTGATTACATATTTCCTTCCTTGACAGGGCATTTGTTTGGTCGTGGGTTTTTTGTTGTTGTTGTTTTTTCTTTTTTCTCTTTCCCCTGCTAAGTTAATGTTCCTGGGCATGTTGAGTGTTTTGTGGGGACCATGGGACCAAAGCCAGTCATAACTCTTCCCCCCCCACCCCCACTCGCCAACCCTGCCAGGGGCTTTCGAGCACTTTAATTTAACTTCCCTGGACCTTTGCTTCCCCCACGAGAGTGATGATACCGCCAGAGCCCTGCGATCTGAGGACTAATAGTGAAGTTAAGGCCAGTGTTTGTCAAGCTCTGCTGTAAGCAGTTCACACACGTTGACTTGCAAATCCTCAGTTTGGCGGGGGGTGCTATTACTATCCCCATTTGTAGGTGAAAGGATGAGGCTCAGAGAGGTTAAGTGACTTGCCCAAGGTCACACAGCAGGTGAGTACCCGAGCCATATGAGAGGGGAGAAGCAGGCCACTGGGCTCTCAGCCAGTGCTCTAAATGCCCCAGGAGGCTTGGCATATGGGGATACGGGACCCCATCACCCTTGGCAGTGGGGAGGGTTGTAGGAATTCTCTTTTTTTTTTTTTTTTTGAGAGAGAAAGAGAGAAAACATCAACAGGGGAGGGACAGAGAGAGAGAGAATCTCAGCAAGGCTCCATGCCTGATGCAGGGCTTGATCCCCCAACCCTGGGATCATGACCTGAGCCGAAACCCAAAGTCAGATGCTCAACCAACTAAGCCACCCAGATGCCCAGGTTATAGGAATTTTTTATTTGTTTATTTATTTTGAGAGAGAGAGAGAGTGAATAGTCTACATAGATTTCTCATTCCAGCCTCACGTCACCCCAGGAGACAGGCCGTGTGCCTCATGCCCCATTTTACAGATGAGGAGACTGAGGCCCAGGCAGACATGAAAAGAGACCATTCCAGTACCGCGTGTGGGGCCCTGGGATGGGCAGGAGGCCCGAGGCATGCAGGCGGGGGCTCTCCATGCCCAGGCTGCCCATATGCCAGGGTTGCAGAGCGAGTGTGTGAGAGCCGCCTGGGTCTGGAGGCAGTGGGAGGGGAGGGGTCAGAGGCCCAGCACCTGGAGCCTCCACCTGGGTGCTGGCTCTCTGCCTGGAGGGTGCTGTCTCCTCTACACCCACAGCCCCAGCTCCCCCCTTCCCACCTTGCCTGGGGGCCCTCCTCTGGAGATTCTGACAAGGGGCAGAAAAAGCCCGCTTTTCTGGCTTGACATGAGTGCGGTGAGAAGGCAGGGGGATGGCCGATATGACCCTCTGAGATCTGTGGACCCAGCAGAGCCCAGATCCACACCCGGGACCCATGCAGCCTGCAGGGACCGCCCAGAATTTGAAGCAGGCGTCAGGCTGGGCCAGGGCCACCCTCACCGAACCCTGCTCCCACCCCCAGCTTCTCCCCCTCATGAGACTTTGAGAAAGAAGAGACGCCCACAGACTCTGTCTGTGGGTCTGAGGTCCTCAAAGGGCTCCCAAGCAGAAAGGTGACTTTTGTGGCCTTTGTCTCTGTAGCCGCCACACTAATTACGACAGCAAGCACTTGGCTGGGGCCGCCTGGGTGCCAAGCCCATGCACGTTATTGGTAAAAACTCATAGCTTTGGAGAAAATGTCGCTACTGGTCCCATTTCACAGATAGGATAACCGAGGGGCCGAGAGCGCTCAAATGTTTTGCCCCAGGTTAAGTACGTGCCGGGATTTGAACCCAGGCAGTCCACAGGCGGGGCCCCTGTCCTTCCGAACGAGACCACACCACCACTGGCCTGTGAGTTCATTCACTCATCTGAGCGCAGCCTCTGGGGAGGGGCCGGGCTCTGGGGTGAGGCTGACCAGAATGGGGGGCACAGAGCTGCCTGCCCCTTCAGGGCCGTGGGCTGTGGGGCTGTGGGGCCAAGCACTTGCCACCTTTCCCGTGACAAGATGCTCAGCCCCACGAGGGGTGGTGTTCCATCCCCTGCCTCTAGCCGGCTGCCGAAGGCCTTTTTGCCCATGGAGGAGGCTCGTGACAAAGGCTGGGTCCCAGAGCAGCCAGCGGGGCGGGTGCAGAGGTCTGATGGCAAACCCCAGGGCGCCCTGGGAGGGAGGGAGCTGATGAGCACCCAGCGGGGCGCAGCAGCGAGCTGATAAGGAGAGGCTGGCAGGGGAGGGAGAGAGCCCGGGCTGTCTCTGCATCATTACCTCTCTCTGCTCTGTTTCTCCCCTGCTTGCCCAGGCTGTGATGCCAGCGGGGTGGGGACAGGCACATGGAGGCCCTGCCAGCTGCTCCAGCTGATTCTGGGCCAAGTGGTGGGGGGGGGGGGGGGCTGGACACATCAATCCTCTCTCGATGCCACTAAATGCCCCCAGTCCTGCCCACGGCTGCCTGTACCTCGCCCTCTGCTCAGCATCCCTCTATCCCCAGCCTCTTGGAGACCAGCAAAACCAACTCCAGATGCCTCTGTAAAACTTTTGAGGCCCTACCCTGGGGATCCCCATCGCTTTCTTTCCCTTTTACGTGAAGACATACACACACTAAAGTGCTTCCTGTAGAGGGTCCAGCTCAGGGAATCACACACATGTACCCCGCCGCCCCGCCCCCGGCACAGATCAGGACGTAGCACATTTCCAGCGTCCCACCGGTATTCTCCCAAGAGGGACACAGGACTCGAACTCTCAAATGAGCTTCGGCTAGTTTCTCCCGCCCCTGCTTCGCACGTAAATAGAATGACACCTGCGGCGTCCGGCTCCTTTCGCTCGGCGTGACGTCTGGGAGGTTCGTCTGCGTGGCTGCGCGCGTCGGCGGGTGACCCTTTCTCGTTGCTGCGTAGCGCTCCGTGGCGCCGATCGATTACCGTCTCTTGCTCCGTCCTTCCGCGCAGGGACGTTGGGGTTGTTGCTTCTAGTGTTGACAAGGGCAGTCGCTTTGAACGTGAGAGTTGGGTTTCTCTCGGACGCATCCCCAGGAGAGGAGATTCGGGAAGGTAGGGAAGGCAGGTGTTCGACTTCAGCGGAAGCAGCCTGTATCAATTTGCTCGGGCCGCGGTAACAAAATGCCACAAGCTGGGTGGCTGAGGACAGTAGAAATTAGGGCCCACGCTACTTAGGGTGGGTTCCGGTGGGCCCTAACCCAGTATGACTTCATCTTACTTTGGTTACCTCCACAAAAGACCCTATTTCCAAATATCATCTCATTCACGGGTACCAGGAGTTATAATGTGGACCTATATTTCGGAGAGACACAGTTCAGCCTACAACACTGCCCCTTTCACAGCCCCACCAGCAGGGAAGGAAAGTTCTAGACGCTCTACATCCTGTGTGTTCCTGCCCTTGGTCCAGCCACAGGGGTGACTCCATTTCTTAAAGCAGCCACCGTGCCTCTCCCTCACCTGACTTCGCAGAAACGGCACCCACCACCCCCACCTGTCACATCCCCCACAATCCTTCCAGGCCAAACTCACACATTTCTGCCCCTGGGAACCTGCCCAGGCCAAATTCAGTAGGCCCTCCCTGGTCTTCAAAGCCAGGTGAGCAACTGCGATCAGTTTCTTTGCCTAGAACGTTCCAGATGTCCACGTGGCTCCCTCCTCCGGTCCATCCGAGATTCTGCTCAGCTGTCACCTCTGCAGAGAGGCCTTCCCTGACCACCTTGCCTAACACAGCATCCCCATCACCGTCTCTACTCTGCCTTTTTCCACCGCCCCATAGAATATATCTATGTAACTTCCCGGTGTTGTGATACCTACTTATAGATTTGCCTGGTTATTGTCTCCCTCGTCCTCTAGAGATCACGGTTCCTCTGCTCTCTTGCTCACCCTCTCCATCCCCAGCACCTGGAAGGTTCCTGGGCGATCGATAAACACTTGTTAAGTAAGCGAGTCAACTGAATCTATAGAATGGGGTGAGCACCCGCTTACCCCCGGGAGGGTGGCCGCTGGGAAATGCAACGAGATCTCGCTTGGTCGGGTTTTCACGCAATAGTAACTAACTCCATCCCTGTGGCTGTTACATTCCTTTCCTACCGTCTCTGCCACAAATCACCATAAACCCAGGGGCTTAAAATGCCACAAATTTAGGATCTTACAATTCCGGGGGTCAGAAGTCTGGAATGGGTCTCACTGGGCTAAGATCGAGGGTCAGTTCCTACTGGAAGCTCCGGGGAAGAACCTGTTTCTTTGCCTTTTGAAGTTTCTCGAAGTGCCCACATGCCTGGGCTTACGGTCCCCCTGTGGCAGTAACGTGGCTCCCACCTGCTCGTCTGTTATCACCTCTCCTTCCCTGAGCCTGACCGTCCTGCCCCTCTCTGATAAGGACTCGTGATTTCATAGTCCAGGAGAACCTCCCCATCTCAGGATACTCAACCCCATCCGTGAAGCCCCTTAGACCATATGTAAGATGCAGGGACCCTCCCTTCCCTTTCTGTATCTCCAGTTCCCTCTTCAGGGTCTGGCACACAGTAGGTGCTCAGGAACTTGGGCATGGGCTCCTTGAGAGCAAGAAGCTTTGCTGTCCATCCCCATGTCCCCCCTCCCCACACTGTCCTGGGCTGGCCCAGCAGGCTGAGCGGCTCAAAGGTGTTTGTTGAACTGAGTGGACCTACTGGGTGCTGGGTGGGGCTGGCTCGGAGACTGCCTGGGAAGAGAAGCAGGGGCCTGGGGAGGAGTTCGGAGGGAGAGAGGAAGCAGAAACCATGGCAGCTGGAGAGGGAAGAGGCGGCCAGCTCAAGCGGGGTTTGGGCTCCAAATCAAAGGGTTCAAGTTCGACACCCCCAGGGTGTCATGGAACTGAGTCTTTGTTAGAAATAATCAAGCCAAAACATAAGGAACCCTGAAGACAGGAGATGGCATGATAGGGTCACCCTAGGGGTAGGCTCCTGGCGTCTGAATCCCAGCCCTGCCACCCTGGCTATGGGACCCTAGACAGTGCCTCAGTTTCCCCCCTCTAACGATAATAACAGTACCTACCTTGTAAGAATGCTTCCAAGGCTTAAATGAGTTCAGAAAGCTCTTAGAACTGGCACAAAGCACCTGAAGCAGGAGTGGGGTGACGATTATGGGTTAAGCACCTTACACGGACGTCAGCCTTTGCCACACTCACCCAGCAACCTTTACTGAATGCCTGTGATGACCCGGCATGGTGCTGGGCTCTAGGGAGACAGTGGTGACCAACCCCACACAGGCCCTGCTTACACAGGGCTCTCCGTTACCATTCAGGTCGGAATCACTATTGGTCCCATTTCAGAGGTGGGAAAACTGAGACCCACGCATCCCAAGTGCTTGAGGTCACATGACCAGAGAGCCGAGGCGCTGGCATTTAAAAACCAGATGGTCTGCGCTCTGCCTGGACCCGGGTCCTCTGTTGCTTCCTGATTTGCACCCCTAGTACCCAGAGGCCTGGAACTCTGCCCTGCATCTTTCCGGAACACTTGGAAATGGTTCCAAAGCAGGGGTCTCTTGCCTTATTACAGCTATCTCGGGAAGACGTGAAAATTTGGCTCTGATCAAATTAGACCCGTGTTGTGGTCTAACTTTCTACGTTCACCATAAAGCTAATAAACTAATAAATTAGACAGAATGAAAATATCATCGGGCAGGACTGCACTAAAGTGTTGCCGTAATTACTCTCGCGGCCGGGGCCAATTTCTCAAATTTCGCCTTGGCCAAGTTTCCTCAGCTCACCGTGTCCCTAATAAGGCATAACTCACTCTATACACATTAAATTGACTTATTTATTTTAAATTACAGTGGAACTGAAAACCACCTTGATAAACCTATTCTCATGCATGTGCCTTCCCGTGAATATAGCCCGATTTTTTTTATTTTTTATTTTTTATTTTTTTTAACAAAGACATTGTCTAGTCAGCCTCAGGCCACCTGCTCCTCCTCCTCCAGCCCAGCCTGGCTGCTGTCTCTTGCCACATTCCACCTTTAGAGACTTGACTCATTCTCTGGAGGGTAGCAGGTCATCCGTCAGGGACAAAGATGATTCACACCTAATTAATAGTGATAACGGTACTAACATTTATTGAGTGCGCGTGACCACGACTGTGGGCTGGGCCCTCTGCTCCGGCCTCTGTGTACGTGAACTTGTGGAAGCCCCGTAATACGCACGTGAGGGTCATCCTTCATGGACCCCACATTGCAGACGAGGAAATGGGGGATCCGAGAAGGCAAGTGCCTTGCCTGAGGCCACATAGAGAATGACTTCTGGCAGAGTCATGACCAGCCGGGGCGATCTGAGGCCAAAGCCTTGGTCCTCACCCTCTGCTGCCCTATCTCTCTGCAAGCTTTTGCACAGACACCAATGATGCATCAGGCCCAGGAGAGCGGCTTGGAATTCCAGCTGCAATGAGACACATTTCTTGAACTGTGGGAGGCACTCATAGCCTGGTGGGGACCCTGGGAGTCCCCAAGCATCCACCTGGCCTGGCTGACAGAGGCACAGGAGGGTGAGGGGCTTGGGTGGTTTATCAGAGGCCATGCTTGGTGGGAAATGGCCAAAGAAACAGGAGGAAGGCTTTCCAGTTGGGGGGCACAGTATGGACAAAAGCCAGGCAGGCATCCAGTGGCTGGAGTGAAGGCAGGGGAGTGTGAAGCACCGTGTGAGGGGGACCTCAGTGGTGGGGGATGTTTGCTCTGGTCCATCCACACCCTAGGCTGAACAAACTGGCTCACCTGGAACCACC